>NC_045573.1:300000-600000 GCF_009819795.1 Aythya fuligula
AGGAGACAGAATATATAGAGCATCTCTCTGTGCTTTCTCCATGCTGACACCAGTCCCTCTCACTCCTTGTTTTTGTCTGGACATTTTAATAATGGGAAGAAGACAAGCACAGGAAAAATACTACCAGGTAGTGCAATCTGTGCTTTAGCTTCCTGTAGTAAAAACATCCTGTGTTAACTTCTCACTTTTCTGAGCAGCCACTGTGTCTCTCATGGTGGTATCAAGCTGTAACCTCTCTCCAGCTCAGCAGCATGCCCAAATGAGTTCCTGTTTGCAGCTCTCACTGCTCATCTTCAGCTCATCCTTGTGCAGCATGGAACAGACTGTGTTACTCATGAGCATAGGGCTTCATCTACAGCATCAGGCTTCTTAGTTTTGGTAGGATAAGAAAGCTGTGTGCTCTCACTTTTATTCTTAGAGCAAGCAGAGAAAGGATATGCTCTAATAGCATTTAGATGCTGTCTCCAGTGTCCATGGTTTGTCTAAAGGGTCAGCGAAAGAGTGGTACAAGCCCATATTTCATGGAAATGATGCCAGATGGCTCTTGCTGACTGGGCTAGAACTCTGACCCCTGTCTTCTGGACCTCTATCCTTTACAAGAATTATGTTTCCCTGGACATATCCAGAAGGACATAGCTGAAGCTGAGCTAAACAATATTTCTGTAGTCTTTGGCACTTCCTTTTCAGAGTGGTTAACCAATGTAGTTTATTAAATATCTTACAGCTCTTCTCTGGTCATGATCATCTATAGTTCATAATATACTTTCACTATGATTATACTGGTTATACTAAGGGGGAACTGGTAGGGTTTGCTGCAGCAAGTTCCTTCAGCTGCCCAAAGCCCAATCCAGTGTTTGATGTTTAAAATGCTTCTACAGTACAGACACATTCTTTAAGCATCAAGAAAAAATTGTGTATTGTGGTGTTGATTTTTTTTTCCCTTCAAAAAATGACATTTTGAAGTAGGTTAAATCTACCACTTTTCCACATTTTTTTTTTCAGAGAGAGATTTTGTCTGGCTAGCATACGTGCTTTCCATGAGAAACTGTTTATGAGCTCCTGAGTCACTTGTCTACTCTTCGTGATGTAACAATAGTAGATCTGGAGGAATGACCAAGGTTAGGTTTATAGTCTCAATTCAGATGTACTGCCAAGTTATTCAGTGATTCGTTTTGTTAGTGCCTGAGCCAAAGGACAATCCATCTCAGTGATGTCCTTAAGATTATACCTATATAGCATTTGCCCAATAAGCCATGCACCTGCTGCTCCAATCCCAGAAGAAATCCGTGTTTCATTTCAGAGATGCCAATTCTTTGCTCTCCTTCCTTTTGCCATTCTCATGAAGACAAACATTTTGAGGTGTGTGGGAAGAAATGCCAAAATACTATGGAAAAACCTTGTCCACTTCAGCTGCCACATCCTGTTCAATTATGAATGGTAAATCAGCTGTAGGTCATGGTCATCTAGGTTTAAGTGATCAATATATATTAATGGGATAGAACATATTCTTTGTTGCCCTCCAAGTAATTGACCTAGACTTCTGCAGTCCTAGTGGAAAGTGTAAGATGTGACCATACCATTACTGTCTTTGCTGAGTGAATGCAAAACTGTAGCTTAGCTCCTTGCTCACAGACAGTTATCTATCCTGGCACTTGTATAATTATAATACATGCTTTATTGCTTGTCAATATTTTAACCTTTCTGACACATTATCCCCTAGGGCAACTGAGCAACCTTAATAATATAGCTGATAATTATCCTCCACAAGAATAAAGTTATCACTAGGGTCCTGTATAAATCACATGGAAAAGATGACAGATTTCACTGGCTGGTCATCATAGAAATGGGAAGAGGCACAGATTGTGACAGCTTAATGGGGAAGGTAATAAAACCAACAGGAAAGTCATTTATAATATAAGCAATGATTCTCAGGCCCTTCTATTTGTTTTCATGCTAATAGAAGATAAATGTCAGATTAGGAACAAGACCTGAAATTTCTATTTAAAATATTTGGGAAATGTCATTAAATATCAGCAATTCACAGCTCAAGAAGTGGCAGCATGGGTCTTAATTACCTGCATAAGGTGCCTGGAAACAAAGTGGGCATAATAGTATTTGCTTCCCTGTTTCCTGGGGACTGCCAAGAGTAATGTTTCTACAGTGCTGAGAGTTCCAGGGCCCCATGCAGACCGCCACTGTCCCTCACTTCTGGAAGGAGCAGGGTGTTGCACAGTGCCTGTGCAGGAGGAGAGTGGAATGGAGAGCCTGCGAGGATCCTGAACTGGGTACATCACATCACAAATGTTTTGTCAGGATGCACGTTTCACGAGGAACCCAAGTGGTCATTATAAACAAACAAAAATCTTCATTGCAGGTATGAAAAAGCCCTGCAGCAGTAATGAAGTTGTGACAAAGGGGAGGGTGCATTGTAGCATATATGTAGGCATAATACACACTCACTAGAAATACATTGTTAAGTTACATGTCAGTATCACTGGCTAGTCATTTGGGGTGCACGTTGTGAACAGGCACGTGTGCTGCCCTTAGCATTTATACTCTACATTTACAAAAGTTTTGGGACTGAGAGCTGTAGAAATATATAGAAAAAAGAAGTATCCTGGGGAGCAGCAGAATCTGAGACTCCCTGTGTCAGACCATGAGAGCTGGAAAAGCAGGGTAACAGCCAAAGGAGAAGCGCAAGCAGGAGGCTACCTCCCCACTTCTCCTGGGGAAGAGCCTGGGTGGCTTGGGGATAGTTTGTTGCTGGGCCAGGAGTTTCCCTGGGCCAGCAACATGTCGTGCACGTGCTGGGGAGCTGGATCAGATTAGGACTGGCATGGTGCTCCCCAGCAAGAAAGCAGTGATGCTGTCTGGGCGCTGCTCCCTGCATGCCAGCTCCCAGCAAAGCCAAGGCAGTTGTGGCTGGGAGCAGCAGGAGCAGCTCTGCCCAGAACACAGCTGGGCCTGGGCTGCACTGACTTCAGATGGTCTGTTCAGCACTTGTCTCAGTGCAGGAATTAATCTGAGGATGTCTCTGGGACTCTGGTGGTGGCTGGGGAAGGGATGTGGAAAGGAGAATGATGGAAGTCGTGTGTGTGTCCGTGCTTAACATTCTTGGTGCATTCCTTTGCTTGCACTTCTCACAGATATGCACTTTGAGGTCTGAGCCCTGGTGCCTCTAATCTAGTGAACACCTTATTGATCAAATCTTGCCATTTGATCTCTTGAGCTCTCTAGCGTTGCACAAAAGGGGTAAATTGTTCCTTATACTTTAAAGCAATCAGAATGTTTTTAGTGCATGTAGCCCCATATGACAAATACTGAGGCACAGCTGGGATGAGAATAACAAAAAGCTGAGGGATAATTAACAGCTGGAACACTACAAACCAGTTCCCCAGCCCAAGCCCCAGAGGGATGTGATACATTCATCATGTTGCTCTCTGGGCTGATGCTACAGCTCAGGGGTGTGAGGTATTGAATTACAGTCTCTAGAAAATATTGTTTGGGGAATGTTGAGGAGAGCTGGTAAACAATGTACTGGAAGGTGACAGATAGGTTTGCAGCTTCATATAGTGCTTTCGCAACAAAAAGAGCCGTCCGGGGTTTTCCCATCACTGCCCTGCCTGTCAGAACCAGAAGGCAGCAGGCTGTCTGCCAGGACTTGTGGGGAAGTCCAACCCAGCAGCCGGTGAGCTTGCTTAGTTCTGATAGTGTTTTCTTTAAATGATTGTTTTATTACAGAACACAACACTAACAATGGCTGATGAATCTCAAACTTAATGAAGCACCATCTGTGGTTCAGCTGTTGTAGAAAACGTATAGAAAGCTCTTTGCACTGTCTTTGGACAGCCTGGACTCCCCTTCTAGGCTCTCCTGTCCTCAGTGTGGTGTTATGGGGAATGCCACAGAGAGTCCTAGCTCAGAGCTGCTGGCTGCTGTCTGCACGATCTGGACATTGCCAGCAGTCTCCCATGTGCTCCTAGTGAGAGAAGCACCACAGCCACACAAAGGTGGGGATGGTGGAGGCAGCCAGGATTTGCTTTCTAAATTGTTTTCATTTCTATCTCCCTTCTTTATGGGGAATCATTCAGAAGAATTTGATCTAGGAGGACAGTTCACTCCTATAAATCTGCCAACATGTCATGGCAGAGTCGCTCTGCGTCAAGTCCTTTGTTTGCTGCATTGCTGCCAACCTCTACAGCATCCTGCATAACCTTACCACCAGCCCCACCATGCACTGCCCACCTGTGAATCACTCAGTATAGTGCTTGTCAAGGTAAATAAGGGTGAATACTAGTTTCTCTCTGTTAAATGCTACATTTCTCTGGCAGCTTCACTGAGGTTCAAACAAGTTTCAAATAAGTGTTTCATTATTTAAATGAGTGACTCCCACAGACATTATAACGAGTGGTGTCTGTGCACAGGGGGTGAACAGGAGGTTGATAGCCAGATTTTCTGTATGTGTTGATGAAAGGGTGAGCTTTGAGGTGGTCTGCTACTTGTTAAACAAACAAAAACAAACAAACAAAAACCACCACCACCAACAAAAATACCAAGAACCTCAGAGAGAAACAGTGTCTAAGGAGAGCTGCTTACCTGGTAAAATCTACCCACTGCAGTATGTTTCTTCTAGAGCAATTTTCCTGCACATGTAGTGAACAGTCCCAACAGTACTGGAGCATATGATGTCTACTTGGGTGTCTGGTGCAGATGATATCTGCACAAGATGGGAGATTTTATTCATCTGGGTTTGTGCATTCAGCTCCATACCATTGTGCTCGTTTCAGCTCCCAGCAGCTCAGCACCATCCGGAAAGCATTGGCATACATGGTCATTTTTAAATGCTTAAAAGAGAGGTGGACTCTTCTGTTAGCCCTAATAAAGGTACTGATCATAGAATCATAGAATATCCCAAGTCAGAAGGGACCCTCAAAAGATCATTGAGTCCAGCTCCTGGGTCCAACACCCAGAAAATCAGACCATATGTCTGACAGTGTTATCCCAACGCTTCTTGAACTCCAACATGCTTGGTGCTATGACTACTTCCCTGGGGAGCCTGTTCCAGGGCCTGACTACCTTCCTGGTGAATAACTTTTTCCTGATACCCAGCCTGAACTGCCCTGGTCACAGCTTCAAGGACCCTTGGGTCCTATTGCTGGTCACCAGAGAGAAGAGATGAACGCCTGCCTTTCCACTTTCCCTTTGAGGAATAAAAGGGAGATCCCTCAAGTCAGCTGGCTTATGAAGCAAGGAGCTGCAGGTAAAAGAAAAAATGTGAGGAAGCAAACTCTATTTTATATTTTTTTTTTGGTGAAGAAGCGAACACTATTTTTTTTTGTTGTTGTTCAAGAAAGAAATAGTTTTCCATATCCCAATTTTTCAAGCAATAAAAACTATGCATCTGAACAGCAAAGACAGATCTGTTCTGGGTATTTGCACGTGAAAGTGTAGAAAAACATATTTCTTTAATTCTGTTCTTGGAGATTTCTGGTTAGGGAGAAAACCTCCAAGTGTTGCCTGCACTGGATCTGCAGGAGTCGTGGACACAAGTGGAAGCCATGGGCTCCTCTTAGCTGCTTGTTGTATGGTCTTCTGTTTTGCTCTTTCCTCCTGCACCCCCAGGGTTTGACAAGGTTGTTTGGATTCTGGGACCCACTGTGCCCTGACCAAGCACAGCTTAGCTGCATCTCCACAGGGCATGCATGGAAATCAGCTGTGCAGAGAACCGGGCTGCTTGGAACCTTCATGACTAGCGAGGAGCTGGATGAACACTCTGCATGCCTGTTCCTGGAAGAGCAGTGAGGTTACCTTTGCCTGCTGAGGAAGCCTGAGCTCATCCAGCAGACTTTATTGAAGCAGAGCAACTATGTGCTGCTTTCTTGGCAAAGCTGTGGATGTAGAGGCTGCTGGTAAGCATCCCTTGTGAGCACAGCTGATCCAGAAGCAAGAATACCCAAAGCTGAAAAAATGAATGGCTCACTTTCTGATAGCCCAGTCCTTTCCCAGCCCGCACTGCTGCTCCGCATGCAGTTTCCAGGGTTCTCATGGCATGAGGAACAAGCAGCACAGTGCAGAGTCCACCTGTCCATGCTGGCCTGTGGTGGTAGGGGAGGAGTGTGTTCTCAAGAGCTAGCTCACCCTTGCACGCATGGTGCCTGAGCAGAGGGCAGCCAGGGCAGTTTTAGAAGGGCAGGATGCCTGCTTCACCTCCAACCTGAATCTGGCTAAACTGGCAGCTTTTATGTTCTTTGTTCCTGTTCCAGAGAGGCACTGTGATTACAGGACAGACGTAAAGTCACAGAATCACTGTCAAAACCTAAAGTAAAGAATTCATCTCATAAAAAATGTGTCAGCCAAACAAACAGAATAGTTATAACCTTCCATTCTCCCTTTCTGGAGCCAAGGGGAAAGCATGCTGCTACAGCACATGCCTGAGGAGCTGACAGTGGCCAAAGAGGAGCATTTCTTTGCCCCTGGAGAGGCCCTTTCTGAGTTATTAGTCATAAGTTTCTATTTAATGTACTGATTAGGGCCAAGACTTGTAGACAGACACTGACTGTGCATGTGAATTGACTTAAGCATTATTATGTATGACCACTGTCAGCTCTGTTCCCCAGGAAGATTGATACACGGAATGAATCTTCTCAAGCTGTTTCTGAAAAGATTCACGACACTGCAGTGAAAGTGGCTTCCAGTGGGAACCTCTGTGTACTGATATCAGCATATATTTTATTCCCCTTGACTACAAGGACTGGTTAGGTTATGAGCCTCCCACTGAAATAGGCTGCACACAATTGCCAGATAATTGGTTCTTTTCCTTGTAGGCTGATGGAGTTATGTTTCACCCTTGACTCCCTCAAAAGCAGCAGTCATAGCTCCATGGGTGGCTTCTTTGTCTTCCAGCTGTGCTCACTGGTTTTCTTATCCGCCTGGCATGGGCAGAAGGGATGTCCCAAGAAGAGAGAGCAGAGAGCAGCTTCTGGGCATGGTTTAAACCCTAGGTTTGCTGCGTGAGTAAGCAGTGGGACTGCAGGACTGCACAAGTTTGTAGGGTACTGGCCCAGGCAAACAGACTGGAGATCATGCAGCAGATTGCGCTGCAGAGTGAAAAGAGGCTGCTGTAGTAGGTGTTGCAGCCCAGCTGTCCTACCTTTGCCCCTGGACCCACATAGCACTTTCCTTCTGGCATGTTACAGCTGCTGCTCGAACAGCTGCTGTGGTGTCCAAACTGATGACCACAGACATGACTTGGGCTAATCTGGTCTGCTGATCATTGGAAGGAAGTTTTGAGAATGAAAGCAGGCCTTGTCCATTTACAAATGGAGATTAAATGGACATGTAATGAGAGGATGCTCAGTGTCCAGGTTACCCAGAGACTAAAAGCTCAGGGAGATCAGTGCGGTTAGGAGAGAGCTCCTGGCTCCTTTGAGTGTATCAGGTTTCCATACCTCATATAAAGGTCTCTGTAACAAGAAGGGGGAGAAAGGAGCAGGGAGAGAGACTCCTCAGTGGACATTTGGAAAGCTTTCAATGCTCTGTTGTTGGCATTTAATTAATAGATTGTCTGTAACCCTTCAGCAGAGAGGTGTCTTCTGCAATCTTGTCAAAATAGACTGCTTTAAATAAATCAAGAATTAATAATGTTCCTTAGTATTAAAGGTCACCACAAAAATACAACTGTATGGGAATCCACCTGGAAGATTAGCAGCAAGGGATTTTAAAAGAACTGAAAAAACAGAAAAATGGTGTTAACCAGCACAAGAGAAATCCTCACTTCACTGTGGCATTGATACAAGTGTGAAAATGGGGGCTCAAGCTCCGTCACCAGTGGATTCCTGTTCCTGTGAAATTCTCCTGAGTGGCAGACACTACTTCTCCCCAAGACCAGTGCTCCAGCTGTGTTTTGAGGGAAATCTTTGCACCTGGCAGGAGACCACGCCACCAGGACACATCCCCCTGGGCTCTGAGGGGCATGCTGTGCAGTAAAGGAGCCAGGTGATGCCGAGTGGTTAGTGTGCTATCAGGAGGGCTGGGGAGTGTGACTGGAATCAAGGCTGGAGCAGGATCTCCAGCAAGAGTTGAACTGTGAGCCAAGGCTTCCCAAGGTTTCTCCATAATGATGCTGCCTGGTAGCCACCAGCAGCTTGGCTATAGTCCTTTCTGTGCCCTTCTGCATCTTATGTCCTCACCTCTGCCCACCACAGCATCTGTAAGGCTCTGGGGCAGGGTGGGTGTTCACTCTTGCATTTCTTGCACACTGCAGTTGTCCCTTCAGGTGGACTGACTTGAGTCACAGCCAACTTCCCTTCTATCTGCATGCCCTCTGAGGACATGATCAGACACTGCACACTCAGCA
This sequence comes from Aythya fuligula, assembly GCF_009819795.1. NCBI lineage: Eukaryota > Metazoa > Chordata > Aves > Anseriformes > Anatidae > Aythya > Aythya fuligula. The sequence goes on from NC_045573.1 coordinate 308,357, forward strand.
GCCCTCCTGAGAGCATGCAAAGGGATTGCCCAGCAGGCAGGATAGGCAGAGCACTTTAGGTTCCTGCATGCTCTATCATATAGTCCAGACTACTGGAAAATCACCTGAAAGGGATGCTGGAGGACCTGTTTGCTCCAGTAAGTGAACAGTCAGGCTATTCCTAAGGATCTGCAGCACATGGCTGCCCCAGACTACTGGGACAGAGCACACAAGGTCGCCTGAAACTGGCTATGAGACACTGGCCTCAGGGGCAGGAGCATGAGGCTTGGCAGTATGTGGTGTCCCAGGGTGGGCTTTCCTCTCTCTTCACTCTGTTACAGTCCTGTTGCAGGATAGTGTGGGCAAGGCCCTCCATGACTCCTTTTCTTCCACGCCTACCTCTTTCCCTTTTGGATATGCATTGACATGCACGGCTGGGGAGGGAAGTCCCATAGCTTCAAGTCAGCACCACCAGGACTCATATGTGCAGAGAGGCTGGTGTTTCAGGGCAGGACAGCATGTGCTAGGAGCTGGTGCAGGTGGAGGTGAGGGTCTGCCCTCCAGGAGACTGAGGCAAATGGGCATATGGGGATGCTGGGGATGGTTCATTCAACCTATTGGATGGGCAGAGCTCTGCATTTCTTGGGGAAGAGAGAGAGAAAATCAGCAAACCAGCAGTAAGACTTCTTCCAGGATTGTTGCAGTGGGTTAAGTTCTTTCATTAAATTATATGTAGCTGAGGATTTTCTGAGAACAAATAGGAGGTTGAGTTTCTGAAAGCCTCATTTGTCTTGTTCATCTTTTCATAATCCCATTAATACTTAGAGCATGTTTTCTGCTCTGTGTTTGACAGAGTATCAAAAATGATGTCAACTTGCTTTATCAGACTTTATCATTTACCCATCTAGAAACGTTATCATTTATCCAGACTTTATCATTTACCCATCTAAAAACACCAGAAAATCGTACATTGTCCCCACAGTTTACCTCCTATGTGGTCATCCAGAGAGAGAATCACTTGACCTCTGCTGTCCTGTAACTTGACAATCATTACAATGCAGTCACCTGTATTTTGCTAGGTGGAGATATCTGTTGTCATGAACTCAGGGTTAGGCAAGTGCTCCCTATGGGGGATCACTGGAAAACAGAGATTTGTGTGTGTGTGTGGCAATAATAGAGAAGCTCATTTTATTCCAGTAAGGATCTTTCAACCACAATCAATTTCACATGCTATCATAAATAATGGAGGTCAGCAGAGCACTCTGAGTGCTTCAGCAAGCTCAGTTGACAATGTTAAAATGCAATAAGCAGCAGAGAGATGCGGCTCTGCATGAGTGAGCGTACATTAATACTTGGTTAGAGAGTGTCTGATTGGCAAACCTAGTTCTTTCAGAACTTTTCTGATGGAAAATGCTTCATATTTCTGTAGCTTTGGTAATTAGGGTGGGTTGTCGAATTTCCTGGTCACCCTGTGTCCTGTAGCAGGACAGTTTGTCTCCCAGGTCCATGTAGTGGGAGAGGCAATGTACTGTTGCCACGCACACTCTGTGTCTGGAGTCTGCCCTCACTTCCCCAGGAGATAATGCTTTATACCTGTGCATATATTTTTTTTTAAGCCTCAGTGCTTTAACAAGATCAATGTACATTCTGTAAGTGGCCAAATCTGAGGCAACAGTCAAGCCCAAAGCAATTAGAGCAGTACACAGAATCACAATTCCCAAATTCCATTTCAGCTGCCCCTCAGTATGATCTTTCAGTCAGGCATTGCTCATATTCACTTGTAGAAAAATGAATTTCAATTCCAGTTTTCCTATTTGTCTCTTTCAGGTGTCAAATCTAATTAGATGTTATTTAAATATCTCAAGTGTTATCCTTGCATGAGGGCTTATGGGCTGTGATCAAGTCACCTTTTATATTTCCCTTTGATATGCACTATCTACTGAGTAACTTCAGTCTTTCACTGCACAGCAGGTCTTGTAGAGGTGAAATAATACTTACAGCTGTTCTCTGAACCCCTTTTGGTTTTTAAATAACTTGTAGAAGGCTCTGCCTCTGTTCCCTGGAGACTTGCTGCATCCTTGGCCCTGCTGGCAGTATTTATGCCTGCTGGAGGTGTCTCCCCAAAATGTGGCAGGCACTGTAAATGCTGAAGAGCCACTCAGAAGTATCCCTGCTAAGGCCTCTTCCTTGTGCTGCTGGTATGTGGTACTCCAGAATGTAAAACATGGAAATAATTAAGTAGATTAATTAGCTAATGTTTGCACAGGAGCTGGAAAATATAAAGCACTATATAATTGCTAAGTACAGCAGATTAATTAGTTAATGTTTACACAGTGCTTTGTAAATGTAAAAGCAGCATAGCAGTGCCAAGTGTTATTATTAATTAAGTTTTCACTATTTGTGAGATTCATTACAAGCAACAGCAATGTCAAGTGCTTAGTCTCCAGTTTTGCTGACTGCACCCTGGTTCACAAGCTCCCTGGGGTAACGATGCGCTGATCTCACCATGGCTCTGGGGGACTGCAGCAGGGTGTGAGCTGGCTGCACCTGTCTTTGGAGGCTGCTGCTGGGAGAGGATGGGGCTGCAGAAAGAGAGAGTGACATGGTCGTGACTGTGAAGGGAAATAGGCAAGGCTGACTGTGGAGCTGAGGTTTGAAATTGCCCATTGCTGGGCCTCACCTTGCATCACCGTGGGTATGTTGTTGAGAGCTGGTCTCTCTGAAGCCCATCACCTGCACCTGTAGCATGTGATGTGGGAAGGAGCCCTCACCTGTTGCTGGTCCTAGGGCACTGGCACTGAACTGCACAAAGGCAGGCACCTTACTCTCCTCCCTTTCAGCCCCAGAACAGAGCACAACTACTGTTGTCACCCTTTTGAGTCTTTTCTCCTCACTGGACTGCTTATTCCAGTTCCTCTCTCTCATCTACACCAGGATTTTAAGGGTCTTTCAAACAGAAATGTAAAAGCACATCCATAAGAACTGACTTCTTCAAGGTGTTGGATTTTCTTTGCTCCCTGAAAAGGACAGTTCAGGCATGGACACGCATCAGGTACTGTGATCTGAACAGGAGGGCTGGTGTGAAGTTGTTCCTGTGCCAGCCCCTTAAAGAAACTGTAAGTGAGGCACTGAGAAGGGTTGTTATCCACCAGTCAGTTTTAGATGCCATGGAAGCAAGGGTGAGGAGAACTGACCTCCTATTGCCCATGCTCTTCTATGACTTTCCAGGTCACAAACCAGAAGTAACAAGCACAATGGCAGTGCTATGTGATATAGAGGCATTTATCTTGTCATTCAGTGTGAAGAGCTTACTTAGAGCTTGGAGCAAATCACAGTAAACTGATGACCTGAACAGAAGATCCCTGAACAATCTTAGCTGGCAGTTCTAGGGGAACAGAATGCTTTGCATCATGTCAGAGTCTGTTACTCATTCTTTGCCTCCTCCAAAGTCATCTGGATGTTGTGAAGGCTGGTTAGCACAGTGATGCACTGGGTTCATCAGCATCTTGCTTTGGACACTCAGAGAGGGCATGTTGTTGGGGCAGTGGGGAGCAGGAGGGTGGGGGCATGGTGGTGCCAGACTTGCAGCAGACTCCACTGACTGCAAAGTAGTTCCATTGCAGCTCTCATGCTTGTTACCTGGAAAACCATGTGAGCACCTTCACTAGGACTCCAGGAAACCCTGCTTTTGTCTGGTATTCTAGGGAGGTTTGTGTATGCACTTTGGCTGTTTGGGCATGGAAGACTTATTCCCTGAAGCAGTCAGGCGTATTAGATTAAACTCAGGTTGCTCTGTCAGAGGGTCCAACATGAAATCAGCAATTGATGACTTGTTTGTCTTTTTTAGATGTCAGTGGCAACTATTAAGAAGGGCACATGTAGATTCTGCCACGGGTATCATTTAGATGTATTATTTCCTGTGTGAATCTGCAGTATGTGAAAACCTTTAATACATATATTTCCTGTGGACCAATGTAAATAGTTTGAAGAAGGATGAAACATAATCTAGAAACTCTGATAACCTCTATATTTATGTACAGTTTACTGCAATAGGAAATCCATACCACCCCCTGTGACTGATAAATACTGCAAAGAATTAAAAGCTGCCTTTCATCATTCCAGTTTTCTTTACTGTTTTGTCTGTGGTGTTCAAACCCAATTCTGAAGTTCCTGTATTGTGCATAGAGCAACTGCTGCAGAAAATTCTTATATATATATTTTTAACAGAGGAAGCAATTCACTAGCCATTACATCATTTATTTTTTTTCCCCTATTCACTTGTCCTCTATAAATGCCTGCTATTTCCTGCAATATCCAAGGATTTTTTATAGCCTGACAGGCTTGTGAGCTTGCCACAAAACCACTTCCAGCAAGAATATGGCAACCTCGGTGTTCTCCTACTCTACAAAAGAGCAGGGATCTATGAAACTATCTCTATTTACTAGGAGGTAGAATCTTCTCTAGTGTATACATTTATTTGTGTAAATAATGAGAATGAGATTTTCCATGTTTGTTCAACAAGTTAGTTTAGTTTGAATTCTGTCTCCCAGAAACATTCTCCTACACTGTTTGTGATGCTCTGGGTCAGTAAGCAGGAGGCACTCATCTTCCCAGGCTTATGAACTGGGAGGGGAGACAAGTCACTTGTCACTGTCTTCTGGATACTTTCTCACAGACACTGCAACCCTGATGCTTTTCTGCAGAAGCACCTGGGAGAGTGTATATTAATTGCATGCAATTTTTAATAGGGTGGAGTGGTGTGCAGGCCAGGAGACATGGAGAAAGTGGCATGCAGCATGAAGCCAGCAGCCAGGTGATGAAAAGACTCCAGAGGAGAAGACCCAGGGCTGTGTTATATCAGCCAACTGCCATGTGAATGCAGGAGCACAAAACCAAGAAAGTAGAAACTGGCCTTAAATGAACAGGAAATTGAGAGGCTTACAAGGCTTACCACCCATCCTGCTCCATTCCCAGTATACTCTGATCATCTCCCTTGCCATGTGCTGTGCCAGTTCTTATGTGTAAGACTACAGTTCTCTGCAGAGCGAGGCACAGAGAGACCCTGGGGTGCTGCAGGTCAGCAAATGGGACCTTGGTTTTCTGTTTCTCTGGAAGCTGTGCTGCTGCATTCCCAGACATCGCTGTGTATGCAGTGGCATGCCCAAAGCCATTCCTGGCTTTCAGTTAGTGATGTTCTGGGTGATTAATGACAGAGGGAGAAACGTTACTTTGCTGAATGTGTGTTTATATGCAGGTAACACTAAATAAATCTTGCGCTGCAGGGGCATCATCTGACCCCACACTGGTGCATCCTTCCCTTGTGGGCTGTGCCCATGCCAGTGTGTGCAGCCTTGTGGGAGAAGGCACAAGGATGTACTGCGTCCCTGGGAGATCCATGTCCAGTGGGTGCTGGCAGCTCTGGGAGCTAAGGCAGCCAGGCAGGCTGCTGAAATGACATTGCCTTTGACAAATACATTACTGATTTCTTCATCTGTCATAGAGCAGTGCCTCAACCATCTGCTGTCACTTAGCACTTGGAGATGAGCTTCCCAGTACTTTCCCCTACTTCTGTTCATCTTTCTTTTTGCACTTCGGTCTTTGCAGAGAACAGAAATGTGTGAAGAGCTGGAGGCTTATGGGAAGGAAACTGGAAGGGAACAAAGTCCTTCCCTGACTAGTATCCAGCACTTCACAGCTGGCATTGGTGTACTCCTCTCTTCAGTCAGGTGTACTCCATCCCCTGCCTTGCACCTAGGAGTCATGTGGGTGTGTGCCCAGGGGCTAAGGGCAGGCATCTGAGAGGAGTTTACTCCATGTACTGAGAAAATAGGGCTTTCTTCAGCTGCTCTTTTAGATACAAGGAGGGCTGCAGCTTGTGGCTGTTGCAGGCAGACATCCTCACCGTATAATGGCCTGTGCTTGCATGTTGACTTTGTGCTTGTAGAACCATGATGTTTGCAATCCATCAACACCTTCGTGGAAATTGGACTTTGTGAAATAGACAGGAGGTAAAAGCACAGAATTTGCCAATTTACCATATCTTTGATTTACTCCAACAATTTCTTCCTCAAATTCAATGACAAAGATGTACAAGAGGTCCGAAACAGCTGCACTTTGGTAGGAAGGGAAGAAGACTGCCAGGCATGGTGAGGCACAGAGCAGACAGGCAATCCAGTTGCAGTGAGGATGTTCTGTAGCATCTGGTTGCCAGGCAAGAGGGAATGGCTTTAAGGAACATCTTTATTAGGGTACACTACTTAGCATCAAAGAAATGTCAGGGCTGCTCTATTCTGAGTCCATGCCTAAGGCACTAAACTAGCCTGTCATTCAGCAGTCTGAGTACAAACCAGAAGAACCACTGGCAGAGTCCTGGAAAGATTTATTTTTCCACATTTAATTGCCCTTTTTGCTTTGTAAACATAAAGGTTGAAGCTTAAGCTCTGACAGCTCCAGTAGCCTTTTTCTTATCTCCTTAAAAAAAATGACATTCAGCTTGTTAGATTTTTCTTTTACTGCAGACCAAAGTCTCACAAAATCTGCACTTTTTTCTTTTTTTTTCTTCTTTTTTTTCTTTTTTTTTTTTTTTTTAAGATCATTGAAACATTTCAATACTCACTTTGGGAAAAACCCTTCAGCTCACAAAAAGACAAAAGCTGGAGCTTGAAGAGCCAAGACCTTTCCCCACAGTAATGCAGGATAAAAATGCTTGCCCAAAACAGGCAAAGCAAGCAATCAGAATTCCACCTTTTCACCAGTAGCAGATTAAGCTTTCCTGCTCCTGTTATTTCTCTAGAAAGAAATGCAAAGACCAAGGACATGAGAAAAAGAAAAGCAAACATTAAAAAGCAAAACTGAATGTATCACACCAGCCTGAAAACTTCCTGAGTTTAGTTCCTTCTCTGAAATGGGCTCCCTGCACTGGTAAAGAGTCTTCCCTGAGGTGGTGGAGCTGCAGATCGTGCTGTCCAGCAGACAGCATGTGTACTCCTCTGTGAGCACTGTGACTGTGCAAGCACTTGTCCAGGGTCAGTGTTCAAGGGGCGCTCTGTTTGTGGTTATTCATAGTTACAGAGTGCATGGCTTGGATTGTTTCAACAGCAGAAAAGTGTTTGTGGAGCTACAGATCTTGAAGCAAGTTTCTCAGTTTCTGTGGAGGGGCAACCTATTCTATCCAAACATGAAAGTAGAGCTATCACCTCATCACCGCCATCTCTCCTGAGCTGCCTCCTGGCCTGGGCTCTGCTTCCCTCCTTCTGCCTGCAGGAAATGGGGAGCAGGAGCCAGTCCTGCCTCTGGCTCCAGCCTGGAGCCCTGCTTTGTGCCCTGTGCTTTGCAGATGCTACGAATCCTCCTTCATGTACCCAGCCTCAACTGCACACAGCTGCCTTTGGCTTACAGAGTTGTTTTGATTAAGAAACAAGTGACAGTGTGCTCAATATCAAGTCTTGCATTTCATATCCTAAGCACAAATGCAGTCTTCAAGAATAGAAGCTTTAACAGGCACTGGGTCTGGGCCAGGTGAAGAGGGTTTTATTCTACCTGTCCTCCCTGGTACTCTTTACCATTTGCCGTGGGTTCTTGTGGGGTGTCCTGTGACCCTGGAGTTAGCCCATCATGTTAATCAAATGCAGCATGCTTTATCTGTTGATAAGGACAAGCTGTGTTGGGTTATGCATAAAAGTAGGTCTTGATTTCTCTGTTAGTAACTTCGCAATTATCTTAAAAAGTCAAGACCAATGCAGGAGATTCATAATTTTGCTGATAGGATACTGTAGGTGTGATCTGGCACTGATTATTTTATGGTGTGTCTGTGTTGCTGCACTTTTCTGCGTGCTAAAGATGACTGGAAAAAAAAAACCTTTTCAGAAACGATTGAAGTTTTTTACATATAGAACAGGAATGTAGAAAAAAAACCTGGAAACACATTTTGGGCAAATCCCGTTGTTCTGACTGCAAGCTTGAAATAACAAATAGGATGGAAAAGCTTCAGGAAAATCTGTCCGTCACAGATCCTTCATCTCCCCATTGTCATCAATAAGGAAACAACATTGATTGGCAAAGTCTAATTACCGTTTACTGTGCAGAACTGAGCACAAGTAGAGCTGTGCTTTCTGGTGCTTGAGGAATATCTGTCACAGCTGTTACAGTTAATATGTCTCTGTTAAGTTTTTCACCTTATCTTCCAATTTGTCGAAAATTAAATGTTGATGCTATTCAGGTGAGGCTTTCAACAAAGTATTGAGAGAGGACAGCTATGCAGCAGAACAATTTGTCTTTCTGCTTCCTACAACATCCAGGGGTATCATAGTCCCAAGGCCCCATGTTTTTTTTTTAACAATCACATATTTCCTCATCTTCTTTCTTCATCCAAGTCAGTTGGCTGGTCATGTTCCAAAAGACTCACCTGGTCCCTCCTCTTGAGGCTGACAGTGATGGCTTGCTGCAGTGCACAGGGAATGCAGATGGCTTGTTGCTGTTTCTGAAGATTTACCATCTGCCTCTGGACATGCTTAGCCCAAAGATGAGTCTTGTGTTTCTTGACTTTCATTTTTTTAGGCTGCTGAGTAGTTTGTCCATGCAAAATCTTTTGATGTTTCTTCATGCAGACAATTATGGACTACTGGTTTGGGTGTGTAGAGCTTAAGTAGATGTGTGCTCCCTTGTGACTGTCAATTGGCTGAAAATTCAGACAGGTTGGTGAGGATGAGACTGTCTCTCATTGCTGACTGATTTAAAAAGTAGCATTTCCTTGGGTTAAAATGTGTCTTCTGTGTTTATCTCCTTCCAGAGTCTTGTTACCCCAGGAGCATCTGTTCACCCAACATCCATTAGCAATGTAGATTCTCCAGGCATACTGAGGAATTGATCCGAGATCAGTTCTCTTTGAGCAAAGATGTAACTCAGTGACAAATTCATCACATCCTTATCAAGCTAAATAGCAAATAGCAAGAACCAAAGCATTACTACTAATTATGGTGACATCCTTCTTGGAGTCAAGCAGACCAGCTATCTAACTTTACTGACCATGAGATGTCAGTATCCTTATTCACAGATCATCTTACATACTTTCCTGGAGATTAAGCTCTCCTATCCACTGTATATTTTAGTCGCTGTGCTTTGTCGTTCAGTTCCCACCTCCATTGTTGTCTTTAGTTTGCTATGTGCAGACATAGTTGGCTGCTTCCCAGCCTATGCATTTTCTGTATCCTTTAATAGTGGATATGAATTTAAACAGAGGTGTACAGGAGCAATGAGAGGATCCTTGTACAGATGCTTCCTAGTTTTCAGAGGACCATGTGTCTCCCCATTAATTAGCCTTGTTTTGGCTGCCTGCTCTCGTTGTATTTCTCCCTCAGCCCGTCAGATACTTCATTTCTCTCTTGCAAGATGCTCAGTTGATAAGCATCTTAGTTCTTTGCCAGACAACGTGTGTACTTGTTAGCTGCCAGCCAGCTGATTGTGATTAGACTGTAGTTTTGATAGTTATTTCCTGTCTTTCAAGCCTGAACAGATGGCATGCTACTCCCAGTGCAAGCTTTGACTTTCATAATACTTCATGGCTTGGCCAAATGGCAGTTGCATAGTCTACACATGTGAAGCTTCTCAAGGGGATTCTTGCACAGGAAGAGGAGCAACTGTGTCTTTTGAGGACCCTCCAAAGTTAGTGTCCATTTCAGAGGAGTGCTAAGATTGTCTTGTTTGTGGGGTGCTGTCCTCCAAATTGCAGTTCTGTCCCCCAGCTTGTAAGTCTATTCCTGATATGCTCTCAGTATCATGTTTAGGCTCTGTATGTTAGAGGACAAATAGTGTTATATCTGATAAGAAATGATATTTTTGCATTTTACACTATAGGATCTAAACACATACATTAGACGTTTGCAGGACAGATGACCACAAGATCTTTGTAAGAACCAGACAAGGACGTCTTCATCTATCATGAAGGAAAGAATCATTTTATGTTTGCTAACAAATGCTAGATTATGGTGCCTGTCTGTATGGAATTATCAAGGGATGAAAGTTGGTTGTGAACAAAAGGGCAAAGGAATGGGAAATCTGGAGGGATTCCCAGGTCTTCTTGTTGGGATGTTTTTCAGTTTTACTGTATCTGGTTTTTCATATCAATCTGTGTTTGACCTACAGCACTAAGTGGATCTCTATCTATTGTATGAGGTAATGTGACTGGGTGCCTTCTGTCACTACTGTATGTGGGACTTGCATCATCCTCAACCATACCTGCCTGGCTGAGGATGCTGAGGAACTGGGGAGGACATGGTGGATGATAGAACTGTCAGGAGGGAGCTCTTCTTGAATGCTTAGTGGACTTGGGAAACATCCTGTCTGCTAAGCTTAAATCCTTAAAATGAATGATCATTGAGTATGGCCACTGTCTGCCGAAAAATAGCAGCGCCTCTCCAGTATCTTGTCCTGTATGAAAACAGCTCCTTCTTATGAAGTAATAAACCTTCATCTCCTCATTTCTTTCATTGCATGAGAAGAACTGGCAGCATGCTTACATGAGTCAATTTATTATCTAAATTTCATTTACTAACTGGAACCAAATTCTTTTTACATATAGTTGTCAAATACAAATGATACTGGGCTTCAGAGCTCCCCAGGCACCACACAACTTCCTTGGCCCATTTATCCTTGTTTCAATGGCAGTGTCACTGTGCTAGTAATAAACCCCTAGCGGGATTGTTCCTGCTAGATGGGAGCGGGCTGCTGGGCCCAAACTAATCAATGCTTACACAAGAGGAAGATCAAACTCATTGGGAGACCCACCTCTGTGCACTGCATTGGGAGCAGTCTGCTCCAGCTTGGAGGGGTGCATTACCAGCACTGGCAATCATTTATACCAAACTGCCCAAGCAACAGAGAGGGAGGGAACAGCCTTAGAGCAGGCAACTTCCTTAGCAGAGACATCAGCCATACCTTGTGCCCAAAGCCAACAGGCATATCTTTAATGAAAGAGCAATGGTAAAGAGTGATGCTCTTTGGGCTGTGTGCTGGGCCCAGCAAGGATTTTTCCAGTTGCACACACTTCTCATGAGGGCTTTCCAGTCTCTCATTCCTGATCCAAGCATCAGCACTGCCACGTCTTTCTCAGCAGAGGTTTTCACAGTCTGTGACCACTTATTCCTTCCCCTGCCACATTCACGGCCATGTCTTTCCCAGCCTTCCCCCTAGACACAGTGGCAGCCCCTCCTGGCACGGGGGTATCAGGAGGAATCAGGGTTCCTGTGAGGCCTGGGAGAAGAGGTAGGATGTACTCTTGCTGTGGGCTTGTGCTAGACATTCATCCTGGGCATCCTGGTCTCTCAGTGTCCAGGCCTGTGGAGCCAACTGCCCATGCAGCCAGAGGCAGGCTGCTCAGGTCATTCACAGCCAAGGCTTGCTTCTCTTGGACAGTGTAGCCTGTTAAGCACAGCACGTCATAAATATGGGCTGGAAAGGAGCTGCCAGCGTCCACTCTGATTCTGGCTGCCCACCTGAAGCAGAGCAGTGAGCCCTGCCAGAGATGCTTGGTGGATGCCTTGGGCATCATGCTGGTAGCCCAGTGCCCACTGCAGCAGCGTGGATGGAGCTCATCCTCAGGGCAGACCACACACCAGTCAGGACAAGTAGATCTCAGGTGGGGCTGAGGGAAGGGCTTTCTATCAGCATGTCCTACAAGTTTGGCAGGTCTAGACAGAATGCCCAGACTGCACTCTTTCCCAAAGCTCTCCTGCTAGCTTTCCTGGTGGTAATTTTCCCTGGTTAGTGTCCTCTTTGCTCAGCACTGCCACCTGCTCCCCAGGGCAAAGCATCGTTTCTAGAACAGACTGGCACTTGTTCCTCTTTGAAGTTCCACTTTGTCTGCAAAGACAAAGTCACTGTTCCAGAACATACTGGTGCCTCTCAGCAGAGGCTTTGTCAGGAGGCAAACGGGCATGTTTGCTTTTGAATTCTCTGGACAGGGCCAGTCTACTGATAGTGTTTGCTTCCTCTTCGTACCTGCCTCCACATTTAATGGTTTCTCCCAAACAAGAAAAAATAACAATAAAGATAATTCTTTTAAAACGGATTATCTGAGAGTACAGATTGTCAAGCTTTATGCTGCTGGATAAATCAAACTAACTGCTGAGAGTTAATTTGTCTGACCATAAAGTGCATTCAATAAGTGTAAAACAAAACTAATTGGTTCTCTTCCATACAAATTTAATCATACTATAAAATGTGATCAATGCAAATAAAGAGCATTGAGTAGGTTAAGTGTCAAGAATATATAAAGGAAAAAATGGTTTGTGCTCATTCTTACAGGAATTGAAAATGGGATGGGTTTCTATCTCTGTCCTTATCATCTCACAATTCAACCCTGGTCTGAATTTACCGAGTGCTGGTGTCTGTGCTTTTTCTCTGCTGCTGTGTTTCAGAAGCAACTTTTCCCTCAGTCTTTGTAGTTGTATCTGTTTTCTCATGGGCCGAAGCTGTTGTTGGAATGATACAAGATGCTTGTGTACGCTATACGCTTACACATACCAACCAGATGAAAAACAGCTAGCAAAATGCAGACCAAGTGCCCTCGTCTGTGCAGCTTCTCCTATGGCAAAGGTGACAACTGGCAGTTCCAAGGGGTGCAGAGATGGAGCCTGTCCCAGAGCTAGCTGATTCTTGGCCTGATGCAAATCACCAGGACTTCTGCTGGCTGGTCTCTGCTACACGCACCCCTAGAGCCTTCTCTTCCCACTAGGGAACTGTGGCACTACTGGGGACCTGGGATCATTGCCCACACAGGCCCCCTGCTCTGGGCTCTCCTAACTCTCCTGTTCCCATGATAACCCCTGCTGCTGATTTCTCCAGAAGAGAGCTTAATTCGTAGCCCTGCCAGGTCTCCTTAGGGGGCTGAAGCACATCCCAGAGATCTCTGACTCCTTTGTTATGGAGCAAAACTTCAGCTGAGCATGGGAAGGAGCACTGTGCCATCTCCTGGGGCTCACCTGGTGTGCACTGTATGTGTTGATCCTCTTCAGTTGAAGTGCAATTGCCAAGACAGCCATCTGGTGAGGTGAGAGGAGGCTGCCAGAACAAGAGCTACAACTCTGCCACCACATCACGACAGTGGTTCAAGGCAAATTAGATGCAATCAGCCAAACTGAAACCTTTTAAATTAATCCGTTGAAAGACCTGCTGTGGGAGGCTGACATAGATGGTAGTTATGGTGATGGCTGGAGAGTGGCTGGGGTTGAGGCAGTTGCTGCTCATGCAGAGAGCAGATAAATCCCTCAGATATGCAGGTTGCCAAGAGCTGACATCTTTTGCAAACAGCATCTCTCATTTTCCCCCAGGAGATGTCCACCTTGGACATCCATGGAGGAGAGGAGAGAGGGAAAGGAAAGGAGCAGCATGAGACATCTGTGAAATTCAGGGAAGCAGTTTCCAGCATGGAGGGGTTCCTGCTGTGAAAATTGTCAGAACCAGAGTGGAAGAGAGAAATTCCAGAGCTGGAAGTAAGGAAAAAGAGCTATTGTATCAGTTCTCCCAGCCCAGACCTCTTCACCAGGCTTCCTGGGGTTTCAGGGAAAATGCTGCTGTCACTCTACACACAGCCTCCCTCACCATTTTGGCTTCTGAGTCAGGAGTGTAAGAACAACATGCAGGAAACTTGGGGTAATAAATGGTGCACTGAACCCCAGCTGTGCTGAGATCCTCCGGGGTAAGCATGGAGTATGTGTGCATGGGGTGGAGGCAGCCGGCACAAGGAGTTGTGTTTTTTAGCCAAGGACATCCTCCTGCCCTGCAGATGGGTGTTTTGTGGGCAGAATCCTTGGAGGAAGTGCTTGGCTTGAATTTGGCTTCCAGTTCGCTAGTGCAGCACCCTCATGGAAGCCTGTGAGATCCCAGAAGAGGTGGGGAATGGATAAGGCTGGGGTGGGAGTGGAGATTACAAGCAGCCAGGGACAGCTTTCTCACACAAGAGTCTCTCTGGGGATGCAGAGGTACTCTGCAGTGTCACATTCAGCACCCTTAACCCAGGGCTGGCAGTGCCACTACTGGCTAGTCTCTTGCTGTCCTGAACCTCAGCTGCTGCCCCCAGTTCCCGGAGAAACACATGTTGAGAGCCCTCACTACACTGGAGAACCTGGTGAACTGGCTTCCCCCTCACTTCCCTTCTCCCTCCTCGCAAAATTTTGAAATTAAGTTCTAGTATCTCATAAAATATCATGTTCATATCATAATTTCAGTATGCAGAGACACCATACAAGGGCCAGGATGCATACAAATTGCTGCTCTAAATCTTCGGCTACAATAAGGAAACTTCAGATGCTGACAGTTGTCTTGATAAATACCTAATATAGCTTAAATAATTATTTAATGCAGACAAATGGAAAAAGGGAGCATCTGTATGCTGTGTTGTTATAACCTACAGCTTGCAGCTTGTTGGGCGGTAGCAGCAGCAGCTCTAAAAAAAAAAGGCTCTAACCATGGCCTGGGAAGGAGGGCTCAGGCTAAGGATTTGCCCTGCTAGCAAATTGGGAGCGCCCTGCTAGGAGCTAATGGATATTGGGAGACAGACTAATGAGGGATGAGAACCCTCTGTGAGCTGAATTAGTACAGCACTGATGACCTAGGTGACGTGAACGTGTGCTTTATCCTGCTGCTTGCCCAATACTGGCTGCAGGGCTGAGTGCTGACGCTGTGGGACAAGCGTGGCCCAAGGTGGGCTGGTGCAGCTGGAGGCTAGCTGGGGGCTGGGATATGTTTTCAGCAGCTTCATCCAGGCAGGAGCAGCATTCATCCCGGCATGCAGGCACAGAGGTTTGGTGGTGACCGTAGTCTGGAGGGAAGTACAGAAGAGCAGTATGAAGCAAATGACTCCCTCTAAGGTGGACGAACTCCCAGTACCAGGGACATTGCTCTATCAGCAGCAAAGCATGTTCCCTTCTGGAGCTGCATGTGCACCATGTTACCAGGCTAATTTTGCGGGCTTCATGAGTGCGACTCTCAGACTTTATCTCCTTTGAGTTCCATGGTCAATGACTATTTATAGGTTTTTGCTTTGCTTTATATGCTCAGTGGTATTTCAGAAAGCGTGCTGATCTCCTCCATGAGCTCTCTAACAGATTACAAGGACCACACTTGATTGAGCTCCTGGTGTTCTGCCGTGTCAGCCTTCCAGAAACAGAGGGCTGTGGATATGCACCTTTGCATAGCAGAGGATAAACACCGTGTCAGAGATGGAAGATAAGTGGCAATAAAAAGTAAAACATGGAGTGTCTGCCCTTTAAAATATATTAGGTGATTTACAAATAAAGCTGTGTATTTTTAGGATATATATGGAATTGTTCAGCCTGTAACTTTTAAGGAATCTGACCTTGAAGAGAAGAAATACGGCTGTGACCAGCCTTCAAAATGTTCTGGAAACAGAAAGGACAAGCATTCTTGCTTATTATTTCAGCAGTAGGTGAACCTTTGTTAGGTCGGTGTGGTTTGGGTAGCAACTCACACTCCAGGACTCTACTAGCTATCAGGTAACCTCATTGTGCAATCAGAGGCAGAGAACTTGGCAGAAAAAATACCAAGTTTTTGGTGAGATTTCCAGCGGTCCATAGCTCCTAGAGATCAGGACAGTCTCTGCTAGGTTGCTTCATATTCTGGTCCCAGGCAGACATGCTCTGGTGGTAAGAAAATGAGAGAAGCAGAAGCATGAGGCCTGGTTCCGAATATGTAACTTGGCATTTGTGTTCTGTAAAGCTCTGTTGTCTCATCTTGCCTGTTTGGGCCCTCTCTGGTCCCCACTGGCAAATGCTGCTGTGTAGGTGTGTGCAGTGCAAGCAAGGCTCCTTCCTTCACCAATCATTCTGGCAGAGGGTCTTCTAGGCCTAGGGGGGCCCTGAGCTGTGTCTTACCTTCCCTCCAAGGGCATTTGAACATACATGGTCATGTACCTTAACTGTGGTAGCAGCCTGCTTGGAGTGAGATGGCTTTTCTTTGCTTTGTTGCCTTCTGCTGAAGTAGCTCTGTATTTCTGAAGGCTGAGTAGCATCCTCCCAGCTTGTATTTCTGGACAATGTGAAAAATATTGGGCCTGCTGAATCCTTTAAGGGGTAATGAATGAGTGGAGACAGCCGTGAAGTGAGTCTAGGAATCAAAGCTGTAAACTTCTCATTTTAAATTTGTTCCTAGAGAAAACACAGATGATTCTCTATGTGGAGAATAACCACTAATGATCCCTGCATGTGCTGGTGGGCTGGGTTGTTGATGCAGGGAGACAGAATCTTCCATGTGCTCTGGCCCTCTGGAAGAGGAAATATAAACAATCTCCAGTTTAATGTCTGACCAAGGAGATGTAAATCAAATGTATGTTGAAGCCTTTTAAATGTTTTGACATTTTCCAATTCATCAAGGTCTTTAATTGTATTTTGAGTGAGTTGTTTTATATGTAATACAAGTTAACATTGAAATTGTTATAGCCAAATTGTCTGTTTATGCAAATTGTGTTGCAAGATCACAGAGTTTTTATTGCAGAAAAAAAACATGTCTCTTTTATTTTATTTAATGCTAGAAATGTTTCCTGTGGCTGCTGCGGTTTTCACAGACAATGCCACTCTTCCACGCTGTCAGAGCATGGTGGAGAGTGCCAGCCTCTATAGGAGGGAAGTTACAGCAGCAGGGAGAAGAGCCAGGCTTGGGGCATCACAACTGGTCCAACTGCTCATGCAGCAGGACTCACTCCCTGAAGCCAGTCTCTTGTGGTTGTGTCAGTACCTTGTTTCTTCCTGCCTGTGGGCTTTGGTACCTTCAATGGACCTAGGGAAATGTGATGGCTTACTCCAGTAGGCTCCAGTGAGCCTATCAGAGGTGCCTGGCATGCCGCAGACACCAGCCAGGCTTGCCTCTGCCTCCCTGCCCCCAGCCTGGGCACAGGCACAGCCTAAGAGCAATATTGTGTTCAGGAGAGGACCTGTGTGCTGGTGGATGGGGCTCTGTGGGATTTCTCTATCTGGCTTATGCGTTAATTTGAGATTCCGGTGCAGAAGGCAACAGGCATTAAAAACTGCTCCTGATGGGTGAAAAATGAAAATTAATCAACATGCTTCTCCTGCATAAGCTGTGCCTAAGCAGTAATCAAGATCATCACCTGTAGATAAATCTCATCCTGCCATCATACAGAAAAGGAGCAGTTACTGAAGGCTCTGCCTCCATGTTTTTAATCATTGGGGAACATATGCAAATTAATGGTTCACCCATGGTAAGAATCAATAGTGCTGGAGCATTTGCAAACTGCAACTCGGATACGAGATGTATCTGATACAGGGAGTAGAGTTTGCATTGGATGCAAGTATCCCTGTATGGACTGCATGGATTCTTTCGTTGAATCTCACAGCCTCTGGAGGAAGCCTCTGTGCCCTAGGACCACACTTCCTTTCTCTTGGATTTTTCAGTCAACAAGATTATGCCTTTGTGTTTGTTTAATGTCAGTGTTCCTTGGGAATACTGCAGAGTAATAGCGAGCTGCACAGCCTGAACTTGGGGCTCCTGTATTATTTCTTCATTAATATTTGTTGTTCATAAATATATATTCACTCCTATTTATCACAAGAACACCAATTACCAACCATAAATTCTAACTGCGGGGAATATTTCAGTCCAGTTTTATAAGAAGTGATTTTTTAAAAATGTTGCTGAGCGCTTTTAGCCAGTTATGTGCTACTAAATATTTAAATCTGTATCTCTTTCCTGCATGCTGAATTACAGCAAGGGGATATTTAATGCTCCCATTTCTCCAGCATAAATCTAGTGAAAGATTGACTGGAAGAAAAACGCTGTCTTGAGCAACCCACATAATGCTGAGTGCTCGCTTGTGCTGTACACCACTCACATGCACCCACTATGGGCAGACATCCGAATGGGCAATGACGAATGGCCACCGCTGTCATTCTGAGGGTCTCTCTGCTGGCTGGGAGGGGGCTGGGGCACCGCTGGGGCTGGAATGAACAGAGCTGCTTGTGGGCTGCCCAGAAGCAGCTGGCTGTCGTGGTCCAGCACGTGGCATTGCTGCTGTTGGCTGTCATAAGTGATGAGTGCCTGGAGGCCTGTTACCCACCAATTAGACTGTGAATTTTACTGTTTGACCTGAGACTGGTTTTATGATATGAAAAGCTTTTGACAGTTAAATACTACTAATATTAACCATTCCCGCATGGGCTCTTACAGTCTCCCCTATTAAAAGTGTGATTAAGAAATTAATTCATGTGGAAGGGACTGGCATGCAGTGCTAAACAATGGAATAATGATTTTTTATTTTATTTTATTAAAACTAAAGCCCTGGCTGCATGGTGAGAGGAAGCCCTGTAGCTCTTGCTTCATGGCTACAGTGGTGCATTCCTGGCTTTAGCTAAATGGGGAGGGGAGGAACAGGCCCAGGCACGGTGCCAACCATGAGTTCAGAGTGCGTGGAGGAGGCAGGTCTGGGTAGCGAGACCCAAACAGACCTGCTGAGATGCGTTGGCCTGGCAAAGCTCAGGTCAACAATGTGGCCTGCTTAATGCTTGTGAGTCCCAAGGGCTTTAAGAAAACTGGTAATGCAGGAGGCTGATGGGCAGCAGTGTCTGCTCTTGGCAAGAGAGGAACGCCTGGGAGCGCCTTCCAGTCATGTGTGCAGCACTGCCCGCACGGCACAGGATCAGGGCAGCCTGGGCTGTCCCTGCTACATGCTGGAGCAGCCGCTGAGCCAGCACAGCCTGATGCCTCTCTGGCCCTGGAGTGAGGTGCACCTGTTGCTTCTTTAACTGACTGAACAGCTCAGCACACCACACATTGCAATTAAAGTCTGACCGATGTGGTGAAGGCTTTGAAATCCATCAACTTATGCTGACAGGTGACTCTAAAGAGCTGTTATTTGCTCTGAAAAACAGTCCGAGATTTCCCCTAAACAGCCCGTTTGGGAATTGAGCAGGGTGGGCAGCGCTGGTGCTCACTGTGCTGGGGCCGAATTATGCTCAGATAGATGGTTTCCTTCCCAGTGTTCCTTCTTCCTCTGCTCCTCTCTCCAATTCTTTTGCTCACATTTTCTGACCCGTGATGGTTCAGGGTCAGTGATGGTCCTTAGGAGAGATGGACCCATTTTACTGCCCCTGCCATTACTGTCCCCTGCCCTCCCAGGTCTTGCTCTGCAGTAGGAAGGTCCCAGGCACTAGGACAGATGCATTTGTTGCAGATGCACAAATAAAAATGAGTAAAGGACAATTCTGCATGTTTTGGAAAATGCACGCTTTGAAAGCGCATTTCCCAATTGAAAAAAAAAAAAAAAAAAAAAAAAAAAAAAAAAGAATCGGATGGCTTCCCTTTAACCTTAGTAAAATGCCAAAAATAGAACAAAAAGAAAATGGCTTTTGACACAGTCTCCCTGGCTGTGCTGGGGCCTGTGTGCAGGTGGTGGTACCGCTGTTGCATGTGGGCAGTGCTGGGCAGAGGCTGGACTGGCCCTGCAAGCCCAGGCTGTGGCCTGCATTAGGGGCTGCCCAAGGAGAGCAGCTGTTTGCTCAGGATAGCACACACTGGAAGACTCTGCAAAAGCACCTTCTTGACTGCTTCTGAACATCACCCATCCAAGAAGAACAAGTTAGGGAAGGACAGAGCAGCCTCCAAATTGGAGCTGCAATGCTTTGAAAAGCTGTTGTTTCTTGGAGACAATGGAAAGCAAGGAGGCTCCGCTGTGCTTTGAAGGAGTTGCTGTTTTGAATGCAGGCAGGAGCCTGCATATGCTACACTTGCATACAGACACTGAGAATATTCATATAGTGATTTATCCCATTCTTTTTCTCCATTGATTTTAATTAAGTTCACTCTCTCCTGCCAAGCCTGGGGAACACAAGCAAAAATTAAAAATACTGAAAGTCAGCTTGCTTTGCACTTGAGTTTTCCCAGCCTTTCAGAGAACAGAGGAAAAGGAAGCCCACACCACCACACAGGCATTTCATGTGCTTTGCTAGTCCCCAAATAATAAACATAAAATTAAAATCCTGTTAGGAGAACCACAAAAGCTATTATAGCTCAGCAGCTGATATTGACTCTGATCAAATCTTTTATGTGATTTCACAGCATTCTGGGCTACTCACCATGCACACCCTGATCAAGTTATCTGTGGCTTGATTTTTTTTTTTTTTTCCCTCTCCCCCACTGAAACAAAGCAAGAAGAATGGCAAGAAAAAAACCAACAATCTAATCTTGTGATATAAGTTTGTGTCACACTTTTAAAATGAGATGCAGGGTAGCTGTTGCTGCTGTATGCCATTTTCAGAGAGAGTCTTCCTGGGACCAGGCCGACTCCTGCACTGAGTATGCTGGCCTCATCCTGCACACTGCATGAGCTGCTGGCCTGGGAGACACACATGGGGACAGAGGCCAATGAAGATCTTATTTCCTGCATCCATTGCTCAGGGAACATCAGTGATATTACTGCTGTCCAGAGAGTTAGTAGGGATGTTCTATAGTGAACCTTGCATGAAGTAATGTCACAAGCTATGCAGGTGTAACATACAATTTCTTTAAAACTGTTCTGACTTTTTTTCACCAACATGTGGTGCCTGTGGCGAGGTGGGGACCTCTTTAAAACTGTTCTGACTTTTTTTCACCAACATGTGGTGCCTGTGGCAAGGTGGGGACCGTGGCCTGGGACCTGGCATGAAAGAGCCCATCTCTGTGGGGCAGGCTGTCACTGCAGCAGAAGCCAGGCTGAGCATAATTCACTGGCTGGTGGCCCTGACCAGGGCAAATGGCTCTCTGAGCTCTGGGGAGTTTGCTTGGGCACTTTACTTAAAAACATCTTGTTGTTTTCATTGCTTTTATTCTTGCAATAAACACTGTGATAGACACTGAGAATATCAGATATGAGATGAGTATATCCCAGACCTGCATCTTCTCATATTTATACAAATTGTGCAGTTATGAGCAGAGGAAGCAGAAGTGCTAAAATTTTTTACATGTCTCTCTTAAATATCACAGACAAGCAGAAGCAATCACACAAAGTAACCTGGCTCAAATCAGAAACTGGTTAAAAAGTCCTGTGTTATGGAGGTATCTGTCTTCATGCTATTTCTCAAGACAGATTCATTTTTCATATCAGATAAGGTGATAAGCAGATAAAGATACCTCTTACTCAACTCTAATTTTGATTAGTATTGCCAACAAATTGGCTATGAAAAATTAGGAAACCTCAGCAAAAATGCTGGAGGGATATAAAACAAGACAATTTACCAGTCTGTGTTCTCCTCTAGTCATAGGCAGTCATGGTGACTTAGTTTTTGATAGATATCTGGAAATACCTGCAGCAATCTCTTTACAAAGTTTAATGACCTTGGGTCATTTAGTTTTTGAAATATTTCTACTACTAGGGAATAAAAATGGTAAGATTGTTACAATTACACTACAGAAGGTCATATCCATCTACCTATGGCTAAAGGTCTGAATTTCCTTAAAGCTACCACCATCCAGTGGAAGATGATCCCAGCTTGTTTAACTTGCTACACGCTTCATCCAGAAGGATAATTGGTGAAATATCATGGAGGATATTATGTTTCACGGTACTGGCCAGTTGGCTCTTGGGGTATGAGCTTGCCCTGAGGAGATGGAAACCAATCATACTCCATTTCCTCAAGTCTGAACCCATGAGCTATTTCAACAGAGCAAGAATATAATGGGTTCCAAGGATAGGATCGCAAACACAAGGAGAATAAGGACAGGGAAGGCTCACATAGTTCCATAGCTAGAAGTGATTCACTTTGCATTATGGAATGCTTTGCAGTCTCCTGCCAGCTGTCCTGCTGCCTGCTCTCTGCAGCTCCCCAGTGGGTCAGAGAGCTCGGCCCCACTGCAGCTGAGACTTCACAGCCCAGATGGGAGTTTCTTGGACATGGAAGGAGGTTTTTCTCCATCTTTCCTTCTACCTTATCAATATACTTGTTAAATTAAAAATAATAATAATAATAATAAAAATTTAAAAAAGCTTGGGCAACTGCAGGACTGGTACTGGGCCTCACAACCCTCCACTCTTCCCAGAGCCGCAGCACTCGCTGGGCACAGCAGCATGTCCTGAACGCGAAGAGAGGAGCTGACAGATGTCGTGGAGATGGAGGGCCTGAAGGATAGTACCCCTGGGTCCAGCAGTTCATGTCCTAGCACACTTGCTACAGGAATACTGGAGGGCATGGCAGTGCCCGGGGCTGACTCCTGCTGCTCACACCTTCCCTCGGTAATGCAGGGCTGAGCAGATGGAGGGCCATTGGCAGAATGGGCTCCCTACAAGCCTGAAGTGATTGCCTGGGGAGCTCACTGGGCAGAAAGGCTGATGGCACAGCTTGCTGTCTTCCAGCATGGACTCAGGATGCTCTTTTCTGCCAGAAATGCCAGGATGAGAAAGAAGTGCACCGGGCTGGAAGTGGAGCCTGGGCAGGGTGATGGAGGGATGTGGGTGAGGGGATGTTCCTTCCTCTGTGTGCGTCACGCACGTCCAGTGCCAACCCCATGGGCTGTGACAGCCTGGCTCACCACTACAGTGAGCACCCACACCTACTAGAGGAAAAGCTGCCTGGGACAGCTACCATGGCAGAGCTCAGGGACACCAAGGGTTCAAGCACCTAGAGAAAGGCATGAGAAGATTTGTGGCTGCTTCTGGCAGCCCTGTCTGTCTTCATCAGTCTGAGATGCAAGCTTCCTGGGATAGACCAGATGCAGGCAAAAAGCGTTGAGCTGGATGGCAGTTAGATCCTTTCTATTTCTGAGCTTGACACTGGCGGAGTGAAGCATTGTTTTGAGACTACTCCCATTTCCTCCTGGATGTGATTTTGTGAAAGTCCTACAGCGTTGGTAGGCCACAGACTGGAGGGGCCCTGGGCTGGGGTGTGGAAAGGGCACAGGCTGGGCTGCTAGATGCTGAGCTCCTGTGTCTGTTCAAGGTGGGAGGAAATGAAGGCACGGCAAAACAGGGCTGATAGCCCAAGGTGAGAGGCTTTGTTAGAAAAAACCATCTGGGATCAAAACACAAAGGCAGTGGGACACTGGGGCCAGTGGGGGGAATGCTAGTGCCACCAGGGCAGGCAGTGCACTTTTCACTTCGATGAGTGCATTGTGTACTACCCTATTACATCAAAAATGACTGGTATAAATGTTAGTTAATTCTGAGCTGGTGTTATGCAAAGCTTCTGAGTAACAGAGTCTTCATTAAGTATCTTTCTTGAGTCCTCTAGCTGCTCTTGTGCAATAGCCACAGTGATTATTGCAGACAGACGATTTAGGGTCCAGCCTTTGGATTAACCTGTGAAAATCAATTTATTATTCCTCACTTAATCTCAGTTTTTGTATCATGTGTCAGCTACATTACTCAAAAAGGGGATGACAGCATAACCTTCAGTGGGTCACCTCTAGAATGAGAGGTAAACTGGCTCTTCCCGGCTGACAGGAGCCACCTCAGAGAGAGGTCCTGCCCCTCATTGCCACAAACCCAGGTTGCTTTCTCAAGTTGCTTCCCTCCCAGATATATTGGCTGGCAGCATTGCTCCAGATGATGGGGTTTGGTCTGCCTCTCATCAGACAACAAGATTCTGCTTTGGGAAGCAATTCTTGGATGCCACGTCCATTCCCCAATGATGAGGCATGAGGAAGCCTCTTCCAGGGGTGTCTGAGCTCCATGGCAGGCAGCAATGTGCCTGTCTGGGCCCTTGAGAGGAGCCAGAAGGGCCAGGCTGGAGGATCTGTGCAGGGGCTGTCTCATAGCAGTGCTACTGTGAGGAAAAGAGGGGTCAGGGTTTTTCACATGAGTGTTTGCTAAATGCAAATGCATGTGTGAAATGCAGATAAGTGAGTATTAAACCTGTCCCAGCCCTCTCAGCAGTGAGTGCCTGGAGCGTGTTTGTTTTGCTGTGGCTGTTTTACTTGCTAACTGTTGAGTTCTGCTAATCCCAGAGGTAGCTGCTGTGGAGACAGTTTGCCCCTCTAACAAAGGGTGTTGGGGTTAATGGGAACCTCTTAGAGCTGCCAGGAAAGGAAATGTGTACTGAGGTTTGCTATTTTTGATCCTTTTCTTTCTTTGGTGATGGTCTGCTGGAGGAATATGCCTTGTGGCCTTTGCAAGGGCTGTTCTCTTGCACTTTGTGCTTGGCTTTGGCTGTAAGATCATATAGCAAATACAGGGCTAAGCCCAACCTGTCTGCCTCACGCTGGGGTGCTGTTGCCTGGTCATTCATCAGGTTTTGGGGCTGGCATTGGGATTGCTTCTTCAGGAAGCTGATCACACGAAGGATGGGCTTGTGATGGGAGGTGAAGGTGGCCTGAGAGGCTGGGCAGCCCTGGGCCCTGACAGCCCGACCAAACTTGCAGCCAGGCCAGCTGTTCCTGAGCATGGCCCGAGCCCTCCCTGGTTACGGGGCCCAGTGAGGGCTCAGGAGCAAGGCTGCATCATGCTGCGGTGGCCATGTCAGCCTGCCCTCATATGTCTGGAGCAGCGAGCTCACCCTGCAAACTATTATTTATGTTTTCAAATACTGCTAACTCACAGATAATTAATGTCAGAAAGCTGCCTGGTGCCGTTGCTAATAGCTCAGCAAAAGGAGACACATTGGTCAATTAGCAGCTATTTGATCTGACAGTACCAGTAAAGGGCAGATCAAGCTGCCAGCCCCCTTGGATAATATCATGAGGATCAGAGATTTGTCAAGACTCCACACAGGGTGCTAGTGGGGACCATCAGAGGAGGGAAGGAACCCTGCAGGTCATTGCTGCTTGTTTTCAGGCTGAACTGGGCACTGACTGCCTGGTCTGGGTGCAGAGATGTGCATGCTGGCCTCCCAGTCACCACCCTGCTGTCCTGATGTGGGAATGTGGCAGAAGTATTGCGAATCAGACTGCAGTGACAGACTGTTCTTTCCTGGGAGGTAAGCTGTGTTCCCCTGGAGAAGCCCCTGTTATGACTTCTGCAATATCGGGGAAGTATTATATTAGAAAGAGACCTCTGAGCTAAGGAGATGCAATATCTGCATAAGTAAAGGCCTCCAACTGTAGGCGCAGCAATATTAGAGGATTTGTGTAGTTTAGCGCTAGTCTTTCTTCCTGGGGCTGATGCTGTAAAATGAGACACCATGATTCACTTGGAAACAAAAATACATGGAGGATGTGAGTAGATCTGTTGTATCCCATCCCCAGAGGGTTCTTCAGCTACATGAATTGCAGCTTGTTGCTGCACTGCTGAGACTTGGCCCTTTCTCCTGCACAACATCTGTTAGCTCGGGGTGCAGCAGGGCCAGGGGCATTTCCTGGTTTCTTTTTAGCAGCTGTGCTGTTCCCCCTTGTTAGTTCTCAGGGCTCTTCTGGAAGAGTCCTCCTAGAGGACTGTTCCGTGCTGCCTAGGAAGAGGTACTATTTGGAGTCGTTGTTCTATGCAGGACTTTGGTTCCCTGCTACTGTCTTCAGTCCAAGAGCAAAGGATGCCTGAGAGATCTCGTAAGGCAGGTGGTTGCCCCACAGAGGCAGCTCTGTCCGTAGGCAGCACTGTGCATTTCTGTGGCTATGGTACCTTTTTTTAACCATTGTCTGAGGGATGTTTGTGTCAGTAGCAGGGATTACTTTTGCTTCCCCGTAGTAGGATACTCTGATTACAGCTGGTCTTCAGGAAATTGATGCTTTAATATTCAGTCTTGTCAGTTGAGGGCTAAATTTTATTCCTAGAATAACATCTAATTAAGCATGCTTGCTTGCTGTCTGTGATGCACCAGTGATCTGCACAGATGCACTTACCTTCATTAGCTCTTTTAAAACCAGCTGGAACTGAAGTTAGAGTAAACTGTAAAATTTATGGGCTGCTCCCTCCCTTTTTTAATTAGCACCGTAAGTGTGTAACAAGAGGCCTCAGGCCAGGGGAAGGAGCCATTTACTTGTTTACTGGTACCTGCCTTGCTCTGCAGCCTTGTCCAGCAGCATCCCCCCTAGATGGAGCTCTGCAAAAACATTTGGAAGCAAGCAGGCAGGAGGCTCGTTGCCCCGCACCCACCCGTTCCGGCCATCCCAAAAGTCTCGGGTGTGCCCGGGGGGCGCGGGCAGGAGCGGGGCGGCCTCCGTGGGGACCCGGCAGCTGCTCAGCACCTGGGCTGCCTCCTGGAGCCTGGGTGCCCCCGACATGCTCTCATCCCTGCTCTGTACCCCGAGCTTGCAGGAAGAGCAGGTGGATGGATCAGTTTTGTTTTTTTCAGGGTCAGGTCCTCGACACTGGGATCCCCCTCGTCCTCTCTGTGTGTCCTCCAGCACACTGGTCTCTTCCTGGCACGAAGGATTGCGCTAATGTGCTGATAGCATCAGGAGAAAAAATGGTATTCGTTGTTGTCTAGTGCTGCTTTTGTGCCATGATCGTCTCTCCTGCCCTCACAGCTTTGCTAGCCCCTTGCCTTCCCCTGTGGATTCTGCACAGTCTCACTTATCCTGTACTGCCAGCTAATGGATTGCTGATCACTAAATAGATGGAAACCGAGCTCCAGTGCAGAATCTGGCATTTCTGGTTCCAGACCAGAGTGGACTGTTCTGCTTCTCCAAGCTGACCTCCTGCCAAAGACCTGCCCCAATAGGAGGGGGAATAGGAAACAGCTGTCCAGGAAGGTCTACGTGAGAATGAGCTAGAAGGAAAAGTGCAGCTGGTTCTTCAGGTTCACCCTAGATATTCAAAAGCCCAGCAGTTGTAAGAGGCAGTCAATTGAGCAGAGTGGTGGGGATGTCCCCCCTGATGATTTGTTTTTCAGCCAGAAAATCTTAGACTTTAAGTAGCAAAAATGTGTAAATTACTCGAGGAAAAAAAGTCTGTATCATTGCATGAAATGGTGAAGAGAGATGGACATTGAGCTTCAGCACAGCTGATAAGGCAGTGGAAGAATGCAGGAGAAAAGCTGAGTAAAACGAGAGATAGAGAGGTTCAGGGCTGAGGCAGTGTGTTTGTATTCTGTAGAGGAAATACATGTTGCATCAACACAACCATTACTGCTTGTGCAGATGGCTAGACATTACAAAAGGCCTGGGTAGTTTTCAGACAATTTGGCGTTAATGTATACGAGAGCAGCTGGAGTCTGGAAGCAGGGAGTGGTGCTATGGGAAGGGCTGATGTACCTGAGATGCTTCCCAGAGAGTGCAGCAGGAAAGGTGCTTGGTATTTATGATTAGCTCAGAAGGAAAATAAACGAGTTGTTTCTCTCTCTTCTGGTACCTCTTTGGAGATTTCAGCTAACCATGCTGGAGACTAGCAGTATGAATCTCTGACAGATAGAGCTGCATGAAGTTTCATTGTTATCATTTGCAGCACATGAGGACCGGCACAAGCAACTTCTTTCATGAGTATTGTGCTGCATCATGACCACATGAGGTGGCTGGCACATCTTTCCACCTAATGCTCGATTCTTGCCAGCACTATTACTCCTTTGCATTCACAAGCACTAAATTCACTCACAAATTTTATATATATATAAAATACATATTGTCATAAAATCAGCTAGCTAAGCATTCCCCAATGAAAATGAAATGCTGCTGCTCCTCAGAAGTGTTTGTTCAGGATCATTTGTCTATTAAATACTTGGTGAAGTCTGCAGCTCTAACATCATCCTCAGTGCTCAGCCTTTCCAGTCCCTGGATGCAGCCTCCTTCCTGCACCTATGAAGACAAAGCTTCCTGTACTCAGGTGTCTGCCCCAGCAGTTATTGATTGGCCTTTGCTGGGCAGTTTGAATTTGTGCTGGTGGATGTGTCTGACTTCTCGGAGTAGAGTGATATGTCATTTCATCAAGTGGGAGTCTGCAGAGCTGGCCTGATGTGGGGCAGAGCAGCAGGGTTCTTCTTGTCCATGTGGATATGGACTAGGAGTTTGCAAGGCAGGGGTCCCATCAGCAACACTGTCATCTCAGCTGTGGTTCATCTTGTAATGATACTACTCATAGAAAGCCTGGATCTCCCACGCCTGAGCATGGGGGCTCCAGAGCATTTACAAACCCTAGAAAAATTGCTGTGAATATTGCTGTCTTGACAGATTATCAGCAAGATGTTGGATCAGCTGCTGACACCCAGGGAAGTGGTAGAGGTAGGTACAGTGCTCAGAGACTCTCTGGAGGGCTGAAGTTAATGCTTTTGACTCAGACCGCAGGAGTAAAGTGTTCTGTCTCAAAGCAAGGACCGAGGGCAAGAGAGCTGTGTCTGGCCTGTTTAAAAGGCAGGTGCAGGAACACAGGTGTCACTTCAGATGGGCTGTTGCTGCTGTGCTCTCACAGAATGTGGCTGTTCCTTCTTTGCCTTCCCTCACTGTAAGCTCCTGGCTCTGTGGGGTAAGTTTGGTCTCCCTACCCTGTGTACCCCTACTCTAACAGGGCACATGGCTTTGCTTATTATCCCTGTGCTTTTTCCATTGTGAGTGAGCAGAGTCTGTTCTCGGGGAAGCTCAAAGCTGTGGTTGTTCCCAAGTCCTCTAAGAGGTGTCTGTGTGCAGCTTTTTCTCCTGGACCCTACTGCTGTGGAGGCAATGGTGCCCTGTACTATTCCCCTCCTTCATGCTGATATGTCTTCAGAGATAAATTGCTTTGATTTCTGCCTAAATTTATAATGAGTTTTCATATACAGCCAGGATGGGATCACTCAGAGAAGAAATTTTGTTTGGCCAAGTTTCTGTAGCACGCTCATTTCTGATGCAGGGCTGGGAAGTGGGATATTGCCAGCACAGGCCGTGGGCACTACTGGGAGCCCAGGGTATGTGCTCCTGTCTATAAGCCCTGGGGTGTAGGTAACAATAAACAATTGCAGCAAAGGCATCTGCCCTTTGGTGTGGCCAGCTGCAGGCTGTTCTGATGATCCTCTGCACAGAGTTCTGTTTGTTAAATGGGAAAACATTTTTCTTCTGACCGTCATTAAACAGTATCATTTCTTTGGCATGGCACAATGCCAACAGCCTTCCCCATACCCACACTGCTCCTTCATTATTCTGTATTCAAGAAAGCAAACGTAAACCTTGATGTTTGCTTTGGTTCCCATGGGATATGTGCAATGACAGCTGGAGGCTGGCAGGACCCTGGAGCACCAGCTGCTGGGCTCACAGCTCGTTGGGGAACATGCAAGTGTCTACTCTTGTTCCTCTGATTCACATTCTGTGGAGGTTGCTGGGCTTTGAAGGTCACTATGGCCTTCAGCCCTTGTCCTAGAGGTAGTAATGCTCCTCCTTTGGGGCTTGCTGCAGCAGTCAGGTCTGCTGTGTCCTGGGATGTCTGCTGGACTTGGGCTGCAGGGGACCCAGCCTGGCTCTGCCCAAACCTGTAGGGCACATCCTGCTCCTGTGCTAGGAGGCATGGCAGTGACTGACATGTTGCTCCCTGCACACTCCTCCCCCTGGCAGCACCCCATGTGCAGTATGGTGGTGTCCTGATGGCTCTGTGCATGACGCTGCTCTCGCAAAGAGCACGGTGAACTGGAGCCCTGCCAGCAAGAAGGCTGCAGACCCAGCTTGCATGGATATCTACCTGTCTGAAGGTGCAGCCCAAAGGGAAACCAGGAACCAACTGGGAGGTCGGGGGAGAGGTGGCTGTGTCATGGGAGTGCTTTGACAAAAGCTGCCGCTGCCTGAGCAAGCAGTGAGCACTAGCACAGCCGGGAACCTGGGCTGGCTGCAAACAGGATCTGGTACACAGCCCAGATCCCTGTAACAGCTTTCCCAGCACTCCCTCGTGGACAGTGCTGATTTTGATAGGCATATAACACAGTTTCAGGCGTATTATATTCCTAGAAAGAATGATGCTTTGAAAGATCCCCCCGAACCAAATCCAAACTGTGGAACAATCAACTCTTGTCAGCTTTAATGCTACTCACTGGTCTGTGACAGGGACAAAGGGGACAGAGTGTGCAGGTTCAGCTCTTGGCCTTTTTGGGGCACCAAGGCTGCTGTGCCAGCAGGTAGAAGAATGTTATAGCTGAGCCTGGAACGTTTTGCAGAGGCATTTCTCTTGGCAGGTTTATGATATTTTCTGCCTCAGCTGGGAAGCCAGCAACACTGAATAAATCTCCAGGCCAACAAAAGCCCAGAATGTTTTCACAATTGCCAGGATTTTATTAATTTACAAGTACATTATTGAATTTCTTCTTTCTTAACAACAGCTTTCACTTAGACGAGAACTGCTTGAATGTGTTTGGTTGTGCATGGTAGGCAAAGCTAGTAAAACTCTGTGGGGAAGTCACCTGCAAAATATCTCATAGAATTGTTAAAGTTGGAAAAGACCTTGAAGATCATCTAGTCCAACTGTCCCTCTGCCACCAATATCACCCACTAAACCATGTCCCCAAGCACCACGTCCAACCCTTCCATAAACATCCCCAGGGATGGTGACTCCACCACCTCCCTGGGCAACCCATCCCAATGCCTGACTGCTCTTTCTGAGAAGAAATGTCTCCTCATTTCCAAGAAGAGGCTGACCCCCAGTTCCCCACACCTTCATTTCAGGTAGTTGCAGAGAGCCATGAGGTCTCCCCTGAGCCTCCTCTTCTCCAGACCAAACACCCCCAGTTTCCTCAGCTGCTCCTCACAGGACTTGTGTCCCAGGCCCCTCACCAGCTTCGTAGCCCTTCTCTGGACATGCTCCAGGGCCTTGATATCTTTCTTGTAGTGAGGGGCCCAAAATTTGTGCCATTAATGTCAATAAACTGCAAATACGGTGAGACTAGTTTGGTGCTTTTTTTTGCCAGGTCTTGGAGCATGTTGCAAAAGGGGACTGCCTGCCCCTCTGTACAGGCAGCGTGAAGTCAGCCCTGGAATAGGGAGCTGGCTCATGGGCACCCAGCTCTCTTTCTGTAAGGCTTTCCTGGACAGTCTGTGAGATACACCAACACTTAGCACACAGAGATGTTCCTTAATCCCATTTTCTCTTAGTTCTTGGTGTTTCTGGCTACTAGAGAAGTTAATTTGGCATCTTTGCTTTTTCTACTTCAATAGTATCACTTGCTTTAAATACATGCTGCCAATTCCATTGAAGGGAACCCATTGTGCCCAGAAACTGAGCAAACTGATACAGTACTACAACATTTCCCATGATTTCTGGGGTGAAACACTACTATTTTTAGCCATGTTTTGGGATCTGTTAACCTATTCTGTAACAAGAACGAAATAAGCTACTGAGACCGATGCAAAAGAGCAGTGTGGCAGATGGTGTATGTGGGCTGACTGCCAGGATTAGAGCCCCCTACCCTTGCATGTGCACCTCTGCCTGAAGCAAGAGTGAAAAGCCAGAAGATGAGCATTCCTCTTGGAGGTGGGCAGCACATAAAGCAATGCCTACCATAACCTGTGATGACAGGTTTTCGGTCTAATTCAGAGAGACAGCAGAAACTTCATAGCTCACGTTCCCAAACTCATCTTTGATGTGTTGTTGACTCACTCACAGTGAGTAGCACTGCAGTTTTGCTCCTATGATCCAAGTGCCCGTACCCATGGGCTTTAACAGAATTCCTTTCTATTGCCCACTTAGTCAAGCTGCTCCTCAGACGCATATACCATCTCAGCTGCAGCTTCTTCTGCTGTGCAGGAGAGCAAGGGACAGTAGATGTAGCTCAGCAACTTTTTCTGCATAAGTAATGGGGCAGATGCAATTTTTAGGCTGGTTTCTGTCTGTCATCTGTGATGGCCCTGCAATGTTAGTGCCTTCACAGAATGCCTCACTCTGCTTGCAGTGTCCTCTCCATGCTGCAGCCAAGAACAGTGGACCATCCTGCTATGTGTGCTCAAGAATATATGTCCCACCCCCTGAGGTGGATCTCTGGGGAAGTGCTTGTTAATCCTAAGCATTGTTTTCTGCTAGTGGCTGATGCTGGGATGTGCAGGTAACTGGCTGGGACTGGCTCTTGGTGCCAAGCATCTGAGCAGCAGTGACTGGGTAGCGAGGAGCAGCCAATGGGACCTGCTGCTGCCCAGCCCCATCCAGACCGTGGGGCATGTCTCCGCACAGAAGCCCCTTCCTACAGGGCAGCCAGATGGCAATCTTTGACTGGGGCTGGGCTGGGACTCAGGAGGGATTTGGTACTGCTATTAATGTTGCTGTTCTGACTAGGGAAAGGTTTAACTTGCCGGGATGTGAGGCTCTGGCCTGGCAGTGGAGCATGGCTGTGAGGTTTCCCATGGCCAGTTCCTCCCTTTGGAATCTCACCAAACTGGTGGGCTTGTGTAGCAGGCAATCCCTCCCGTCCAGATAACAATCAGCAGGAAATATCTTCAAGTGATTAAAAAATGTAAATAGGTTAATTATTGCCAAAAAGAGAAAAGAATTAAAATGGCTTCTGTGGGTACATTTAAAATACAATCAATAATTTATGAGACAATTTTCATTCAACAATGAGGAATTAGGAGGCTCCAAACCTTCCCAACATTTTATCTGCAAGGGAAAATGTTTAAATTATTTATTTTCTTTCATGTGGCTCATACCATGGGGCGCACCCTCACTGGCCAGCCCATTGTGCTTGGGCACATTTCTGCAGCAGCTCCCCATGCCCTGACCACAGGGTGCAGGGATGGGGGCTGGCAGAGGCATGGCTGCTGCTGCTGCTGTGGATGCAGGGCCAGGAGCATGCTGCTGGGCAGGGTCCTTGCGAGCTGCTGCACTCCCCACCCTCACCTTGCCCTGGCTGGGGCTGCTGGGGCAGGAGGGTGCTTCTTCCAGGGTGCTGCATGGCTTTGGGATGCCAGTGCCAACAGAGCTCCAGGAGCCCAGCCCTGGGCCATAGTTAACACTAGTTAACTAGTGTTTGCCCTATTCACTAGTATGCCTAGTGAATAAGGCAAAGCTGGAAATGAAAAGGAGTCAGTGGAGCACATTGTCCACACCACAAAACAAACAATCAAACAAACAAAAAACAACAACAACAAAAACCTGTGTACCATCAATAACAGAAGGGGCATATGAGCTGCTGGAAGAATCCTTCGTCGTCTGAGAAAACATGCCCGGTTTTACAGAAGAAAAACAAACATAGTGAACTGAACATAAATGGCATTATTAGCAGAAAGGGAGTCCTTAATTAACCAGATACAGTCCATTACTGTAGCCTTCAATTCATTAAATTACATAATTACATAAAAATACTGGTAATGTGCTATTTGGTATATCTGGTATTGTCTTCCTAATAATTAGCTCTGTAATTGTCAGTTTGACAGAGTAATTAAAAATGTTTAAAGATGTTGTGTCAGCCTTTTCTCCTTTGCTGAGCTCAGTCAGATCTCTCTGGAAGATGATTTTCTACCTGACTTGACCACGGTTTTGTTTTTGATTTATAATAATATGTTATGGGAATGACCAGACTCATGTATTACTTTGATGTTCCTGCTAGGCTGATTTTTAAAAGTAGGAGAAAAATGAATCCTGATGTCATTTTCATTTACTTTTAGGAAATCTGTGGCCCCATCCCCCAGCTCATGATATCTGTGATGTGATTTTCCTTTGAGCAGTTGTATGGAGGGAGCGTTGTGAAATCTGACATTTGTAGCCCTAAATCTCAGTTCTGTTTGCTGTATAAAACCTTTCATCCTACATGCATTTTTTATGAATGGACTGAAAAACACAAGAAATAAAACACGTAGCTCCAATTGTCGCTGCATGTGGACCAGGGCTGCTCAGCCAGCACGGAGCAGGGCAGTTCCAGGGTGCACGATGCCTCTGTTTTCAGGGGCACTCGTGCAGCGATGCTTCTGATGATGACGAGTGCCGATGTGCTGGCAATAAAATGCTGCCAGAAGCACAAGAACAGCAGGTCTGCACGCCATCGGAGGGGTGTGCAGGGCCTGATGCCCTGGGCATGATGATGGGAAGCAGGATAGGAGCCTGGACATTCTGGGGAGCCTGGGGTCAGCCCGCTCAAAGCTGGAGCAGCAGGACACAGCCTGGGACTGTGTGCGCCGGAGCCCTGTGCTGGGAACGTGCTGTAAGGAGATGGTTTCTGGAGCCATTCTTCTCAGTTCTGTTGTTTTAGGGAGAGCAGTAATTGTAACGTTGCATGGTCAAAACTCTGACTGATTTCCCTTTTCAACAAAATAAAACCAAATATTCATTACTGAGAAGTGATAAATAAATCTTTCCTCACACCCAGGAATTTTGCCAGCTGGGTTTTGGCTGGATGGGAGACTGTTTGTGAATGCTTTCAAAGATTTTTGAAAATATTCTGCTTTGAATCATTAAACAAACAAAGTGATCTGGTCTTCTGGAATAAACAGTAATCACACGGAAGTGAAGTATGAACTTCTTTCTTGGCAATACAATTTTCAGCACTTCTCTCTCTTATTTTTATTTTTGCATTTGTCTATGCTTACTTTTATTTCTATTTTCGTTCCTGGAGTCTGTTTCTTACACCACATCTTTTCTGTTACAGCAGGCTCCATAAAGATCACACTTAACAAAGTACTTATAGCATGTTGCTTAGTCTCCTCCCCACAGTCCTTCCCCTCTTAGCCAGAAGCATGTCTCTGAGTCCAGATGGCCCAGTTCCACCACTCTCTAGCCATTAGTTTGTATTCAGTATTCATAATTGCTTCACTAACTGAGAAACTTTACAATCTGTTGCAGGCCATTATATGCAAAACCATGCCCAAATAATTGATCCCCTGCCATCCAAATTGCAGAAGTGCTTGAGCATTTTGTAATCTTACAGCAAAGGTTTGTATTCAGAGTGTTTTGAATGTATATTAAAATAAACTTGACAATGGGATACGAAGGCATAATTTTGCAGCAGCTTTGTCATTAAGTGCTCACACACCCATACCTGTGCAGTGGGGTAGTGTCCTGCTGGGAGTGTCATTTCTCTTTAATGCAATGTCTGGAGCTGAACTGATGCAATTTACTCCTGCGATATTCCACATTTGCCAGCCCCATCTCACTGCCTCTGCAGCATGCTCACCCATTCTCAATGGAGCCAGCAGAATACCTAATGCTCCTGCTGGAGACACAGGGCACCTGCAGCCTCCCTGTGGGGCAGCTTCCCAAATGGAGCCCATGAGCTCAAAATGCTCAGGGTGGGGCGTTTCCACCCACTCCCTAGCGCCCCAAAGGGGAAGTCATTGCTGGCAGGCCCTGTGGTGCTGCAGCTGCTGGCCTCAGGAAGGAGAGGAGGCTGCAGCGCTGCTGAGGGCTGTTGCTGGACACCACGCCATGGCCACGCAATGCCTGCTCTGGCTGTCCTCGGGGGGTGAGGGGGGAGGTGGGTGATGTGCACAGGGAGAGGGGCACAGGGGAGACAGGGTTCAGGTCAGGAGGTTTCAGATGATGCTGTTTTCTTTATTCCAGGGGCTTCCTCGCCTAGGAGACAAAGAGGCCCTGGACAACTGCTGTGGCTGCGGCTGAGCACCTCTCCTGAAGTGTGGCAGATCTACCTGTCCTCAACTCACAATGCAACAAGACAGGGGCTTTGTGGCCCTTTCCTATGACCATAGCCACCACCAAACAAGAAGTGAAATATTTTCTTTTGTGCTATTCGGTGTTGCCTAGATTGCTGCCTCTGGCTTAGTGGTGTCAGCACCTTTCAGCTGTTCAAAGTGCAGCAGCTGTGGGCACTGGGAGAAGAGCCCTGGTGGACACTGAAGCTGGCCACTCATGCAGGGTGGTTGGTGTGGGAACGGTGTCAGCACACCTTGCCCTTGCAGTTCTGATGCACTGATGCCTGTTTTCAGAACACCTTGTTTTTAATGTGATTCATGCTGAATGAATCCCTAGGACACGAAGGCAGGAAATGTGACATAAAGCTTTATAAAGGTTTCCAAACAGAGAACCAGCAAGGTCTTCTGTAGGATGATAGATCTCTCCTTAAGTCATAGGAGGAAAGGCTCCTACAAAGAGTAATAAATTCATACATTCCACTAGTCACCAGGGTTATTTCCCACAAAAGAATTTATTACATGGCATACATTTCCCTGCTCACAATAATGAGATCTGGGTTCTAACATGTGACATTTATGACTAGAATTATGAAAAAAAAAAAAAAAAAAAGAAGAAAGAAAAGATATAGAATCTTTGAGAAAAATATGTGGGGCAAATCTCCAGTTTGTATATATGCTATATTCACTCCCCTGAACAGCAGGGGCAGGGCTGGGTTTCAACCAGGGAGAAAGAAATATTTTTGCTAATGCTATTCTAGAAAAATGAACCGCATTGGGAGCACCCATCCTGGGCACCCTCCAGTTCTGCTGGAGGCACTGCCCCAGCCCAAGGTGGCATGGGGGGCACAGCCCAGTCCTGGCATGGTGGCCCTGTCAGGGGTGGCCATGGGAGCCCTCCTGATGGTGCCAGACCCTCCCAAGCTGTGGAGCTGGTGCTCATCAGTGCAGCTGCTCACTGCGGAGTGCTCTGCTCACCTGCCTGGCCATGCAGCCAGCAGCAGAGGTAGCCCCAAGGAGCTCGCAGTGGAAATTCTGGCACGGCAGAGCAGTGCGCCTTGGGAAAGGTGCCAGGAGATGGGGAGGGAGAGGCAAGCATGACTATCTTTTAGCTGAAACCCCCACAGCTCCTGCACAGCATCCAGGATGCCACAGAACATCAACCCACTAGGAAATTCCATGGAAGGACCAAACCCTACCTTCTCTTCCCAACATATGCTTCTTTCTCCACCATCAGGAGGCCAGACAGAGCTTGCAGGAGCCATGGCCTGCTGTTCTAAGACAACCTGCCTGCACCCTGTAGGAGGTTTCCTGGGCTCAGCTGTGCCACCTGCCTACATGCAAGTGGGATGTGGAAATACCCAGTCCCCAGTGCTGTATGCCTTCTGAGCTGCTCTCAGATGTAGGGCTAGGATCAACTGAGAGTGGAGGCAGTTGCCTGCTTTCTCCAGCCCTTTGTTTTGATCCCCAGAAACACAGAATCCCAGAGCCCCTGCAGAAACAGGACAGGAAGGCATGGCAGATCACTGGCTTCTTCCAGGCCAACAGGATGGCTGACCTGTTCAGGAGGGATTTAAACCTCCAATGTGCTGAAACCATGGCCCATGAACCTCTGACACTGTGGGAAAAGCCCATTGTGCTTTGCACTCCAGAGCTCCCTGTGCATCTCCCTGACATCACATGGCAAGGACATTTGGAGCTGCTCTGCTGCCTAATGGGGTAGTTTGGATGTTACAGCCTAAAATTAAAGAGCTCATTAATTACTATGCTGAAAGCCAGGCTCTCTTTGAGCATGTTCTTTATCATGATTAATGAGGCAGCACAATCTCGTTCCCCCTTTATGTAATCTGTCCTGCCAAAGTGGAATCCACAGTCCTGCCTCCCCCTTGCCCTCTCCTCCCTGCTTGGCAGTAAAGGCACGAACAGAGGTTCAGGGCTAAGTATTGCCTGAAACCCTGTGCTTCTTACACCTCCAGCATTCGAGGTGTCGTTGCTTCTGCCAATACATTTTCTGAAAGGCATTTGCTTCCTGCAGTCTGCCTGGGTGGAGGAACAGGCTGAGATCTGGGCTCTAACAGCCCTGCAGTGTTGGTGGAGCTTCCAGACAGAGCTCAGATGCTCTCTGGATCCTGTGCTTGGCTGGACTGGAGCAGGTCTGAGCCTACTAGTACTGACCCATTTCCTTGGCTCTGCCTCATGTATAACTCATGTGTAGCTCATTTCCCCATGGGAATTGGTACTTGCTACCAGGGCATATGTACACAGTCACCTGTGCAGGAGAAATGTACCCACCTCACATCTCCTGGTGACTCTCCTATGCTCAGCAGAGACAGTTCTGGCATGGCTTGGGAGCACGGGGTATAACTGCAACCTGCCGTGGATCTGGAATTCCCCTCCTGCTGTCATGTTGCCTGTTCCCGAGATTTCACAGTTTTGCTGAAAAGGAGGTGGCAGGAAGATGGGCATGCCTGTCTGCAGGATGGTCACTTACTACCTGGGAGTTTCCAGTTAGATTTGTCTGCAGAAAGAAAGCAAGGCATTACTGCATGGCAGGGCTTGTTATGCAGCTTAAACCTTGGATACTGTTTTTTCAATAAAATAGAAGAAAACAATATCGGTGTCAGCAGCGTGCACAGCGCAGTGCAGCTGCAGGAGCCCAGGCTGGATTATGCAGATGTGTGTTGGAGAAACCAGCCTACCTTTGCGTTCTGTAATAAAACTTTACACTTGCTCAGTGTGTTTTAATTAACTCTCCCTGCCCCTCCTGCCTGTGGGAGGCATCCAATCACTCTGCATGGTGCTGGCAGGCTCCTGGCTTTTTGCAGCCTGCAGCAGCTGCATCAACTGCTTTCAGAACTGAGTGAAAAACATCTACCCTGGCCAGTCTCTGCCATTTACCCTGTGCCTAGGATGATGCCTGGACAGCTGCTGGGCTGCCTCCGCAGCAAGTGGTCCTGACTGCAGCAAGGGATGAATAGAGTATCCTCATCTGGGGAAAAGGGTGTAGGAGCTGCCCTTTGTGAAAACGATGCCCAGCACTGTGTGAGAAAGGTTATGCAGGGAAAACCCAGTTTGTGAGAGAAGCTCAGCTTGAATGGTCTCCTGAAACAAAGGTTGAGAGGAGACATAGTGGCTCTCTAGAGGAATACATGCCAGTGGCAGAGGTACTGTGTCATTGCATCTGAAGAACATAATTCTGAAACTGTCCAATATGAGCAGGAGGAAAACTTCAGGACCAGCGCTCTGCTAGTTACACATAAGCCTTGCAATAGCAGCACTAGGTCATGCCCATGTCTTCCTTCTAACCCAAGCTGTTGGGCTAAAGTTGTAAACCTAGGATATGCATTTTGATGGTGGTTTCTGTTGCAGTAATAATGAGTGGCCCAGACCCCTCCTTCAGTTCCAGGGATGAATTCAGCCTGGGTCTGTGTGTCACAGTGAACCTTTCTCCAAATACAACCAGCTTTCATTCCATCTTCTGCTGTCCTGAGTGTAAAAGCTGTAACTCCAAGGCTGCACATGCTTTCCCTGTATTGTGCACCCGAGAATGTATGACTAGGATGTGCAGAGCTGTCCACCTGGTGAAAAGTCATTGGGCCATTGTTCATAGCCCACAGAGAGAAGGAAATTCTAAATGCAGATGACAGAAGCCCCATCTCATTAGGCAGTTGGAGCTGCTAGCTAATGAAAGGCCTTGTGGGGCGGCAGTCCATGGAGGCTGTGGCGCATCGGCCATGAAACCTCTATACTGAGGGACATCATCTTACCATGCCTCTTCCCTGGTGAGGGGTTTTGAGGGTGTCTATGATCTCTAGCCTTGATGGAGTGGCAGAAAACTAACACAGTGAAAAACAAAACAAAACAAAACAAAACAAACAAACAAACAAACAAACAAAAACAGGTTCTGCACGTGTTCAGTTACACCCACAGAATGTGCTGTCCCTGTCTGAAACAGCCAGATGCCGACTCAGGCTGCCCCATGTACATCAGAGCCACATGCGGATCCCCAGCATGGCTCTGGCACAAGGCTCTAGCACCAGCTGGCCCGGGGACATACTCTGCAAACACACAGCCTGTGATGCACTGCAGCGTGCTGCTGTGGGACAGGAGAGTTTGGGCTGGAGCTGAATCCTTCCCTGATGAACGCTGATCAGGAGATGGTCACTGGGTGACTCCAAGCACACAAAGCAGGTTCCTGTGCTCTGCTGGGCATGGCGTTTGGTGCGCATACTCTGCCTCCTTGTACAGCTGAGCATGAGCAATAGAGAACACCTAGACCCCCTTTTGCTCAAATGAAGGATGCAGCTCTCAGTATTGGGGCTGGGAAAGAGAAACAAGGCTAGCTGAATTCAAGGTTACCCTGACGTGTCTGCTCTCTTCACTTTGTGCAAAAGGTCTGACCCCTCTTGATATAGTGTGTGCATGCAGTGAGGCCCTTCTGAGCAATTCCATGGGACACTGGACATTGCTTGCATACATATTTGTCAAATGTGCCCTCTGTATTAATCTCTTCAATTTATGCACCTTGTTACACATACCTTGATAATGTCTGGAAAGAACTACGAATTATACAGTAAACTTTTTTGCAGGATAAAAGTGTCAAATCATACAGGATTTATAAAATGCAGTGATGGAATCTGGTGTGATGAAGCCTCTCCAAGAGCACTTTGAGTAGTAGAGGTAATACCTCCCAGGAGAGCATCACATGTTCCACTTGCATTTCAGAAGAGATATGTGCTTGGGTGTTAATCCTCTGATGAGAAGGCTGTCAATAATTGATACGTCATGTATAGCTTTTGTACAAAGCTAAAGGTCTTCTTGGAAGCCTTGAGATTAGCAGAATGATTGAATAATTGATATTATGTGTTTTATATGATTTTGAAAAATTCACAGTGTATGTTTTCTGGGGAGGAGTCCAATTAAGATTGCAATACAGCCAGCTCACCTCCCTCCTTGCTTCTCCGCCTCCTAAATCTGGGAGGTGGGCAGGTACAGAAGGAACATGCACATCATTTGCATTGCAAGAAAGAGTGAACTTAATGACAACACTTCATTTGCATTTTTACTGAGCAGAATGGAACTAGAGAGAAACGAGGTAAATGTCCCCTCCAAAGCCTAGGGACATCTTTACTTTCATATGTCTTCCAGGAAACTTAAGCTATAGGACAACCTGTTTTCCTGTGCCAGGGGAGAGGGGTGCCTGGGGAAAGGTCTCCTTACACATTGCCAGGGCTGTGTGATTTGTTACACTCCGGACCAGGCTGTGTGCAGCCAGTGCCTTGAAGATGGGATCACCAGCTGAACCAGGGTGTACCCCTATGGCAGCGTTTATGCCCCCACTTCAAAGAGAGAGGTCTGCTTCAGCTGGCACCTGTGCCAGCCTCGGCAGCACTGGGCATGCTGGAGGGAGCCCAGAGATTAGCTGGCAGCAACCGAAGTGTCCCATACTGACAATGCACTTGGCCGTTCCTTCTTTGTGTGCTTCTGATTCCAGTATCAATTGCTTGATCTTTTAACTCAGCTCAACAAACAAGTCACGCGTGATTTGCTCTTCACTCTTGCCTTGTGGCGTGCATGGTCCCTCTGTGAGTGCAGGTGTTGGAGGTGGCACTGCACAGGATGGGTGGGCCAGAGGGCAAGGGCTGCCTGTGCCCGCACAGCCCCTTTGCAGGGGGCCAGAGGTGGCTGCTGCAACCCGGGACAGTGCCGCCAGGGCAGGGGAAAGTGGGCAGTCCTGAGGTGACCAGGGCCAGAGTCCATGGTGCACCAGCACCTGCAGCTTGGCCCAGAAGGTGGTACTGGGAGCCAGCAGCCTGCCTGCCACCACATGCAGCCTTGTGTGCTGCGGAGCTGTGCAGCTGCAGAGCCTTTTGGAGAGGGGGAAGCCCTGAGCGCTGTTACTATAGTTACTGCAGGACTAAGGGTAACAGTCAGAGATTTTAAAAAATTGATTGTTCTAGCAACAGCTCATCCTTGTTTGGCAACATCAGGCACATGATGTCAGCTTGCTGAGCTGGGGCCTCTGAAAATCCCTCGTCCAAGAAATGTCTGGTATACAGGGAGAGCGTAGCTCCTTACAGATGCATGCAAGAGCTGTGAGCTGCGCTCTGTGGAGGGGATACCAGAGAGTGCTGTTAAGGCTGGGCTGGTGGGTGTGCTTTGCTGTGTGTGCTGCAGCTCTGAGGATGGTGCAGACACAGTTGCTGTTGCTGGCTGGTGCATGAGGAAAAGGCGTTTCTTTGATCTGGCTGTTAATGGGTCACCAGTACTGAGTCTGCAAGGGTGCTCTGGTGGCTCCCATGGCGTTGCAAGGCAGGCGCCTCAAAGCCTTTACAAGCCATGGGGCCCATCGTGCCCCCCACGCTGCCCGCCTGGGGATGCCGGAGCGGTGTCTCGCAGGAGCTGGCCTGCAGCTGCCAGGAGCAGCTGAGCCTGGCCGGGAGCAGAGGAGCACAGCGCGGTGCCCATGGTGAGCGGGGAGCTGGGCTGTGGTGCTGTGCGCCGCCCGGCTGGCAGAGACTTCCACCAGAACACTCCTGTTGCAGCCACAAATAATTTAGCAACACAGGGGATGCTGAAGAGCACTTCAGAACTGTTTCTAGAGCAGGAAAAGCCTGGCTGAAAGAACAACAAATATTGGATGTGTTTTTTTGTAGAGAAAATGGCTGCTACAGTGTCAAGACATTGTGTAAAAAGTGTTTTCATTACTTGTAAATTAGCCCAAGGGCTTGTCCTCCTCCTGTACTTCCTGCAGAGCTCCAGGGTGGTTTTATTCACAACACTGAGCGCTGTTGCTAGGAGTCAAAGAAAAGCATAAGTATTTGTGGTTTTCCTTTTCCAGACACCAAAACAGAAAGCTGGCCACGTAGGCTGCATTCTGTGTAGATTCCACCTGGAGACAGTTTTCACTGGGCTGTTTCAGAGCTTTGGGCCTGGAATGAAAAAAGAAATCTTTTTTCAGCTTCCTTTCTCTCTATGGCTGTCCACCCATCCTATACAGAAGGCATCGTTCCCAAGTGAAAGAAAAGCAGCATCAGACAGAAACAAACAAACAAACAACAACAAAAAAAAAAAAACAGGAGGGGGGGACATCAGGATGAAGAGGGCTCTGAGTAACCTCAGAAGGTAACGTGCCACAGACAAGCTTTGTCAGAAGTGCAGGGGTGAAAGTGGAGGCGTCCTTTGCTCCCTGGCAAACCCTGCCAGAGCTGAAGCATGGTTAGTACACATCCACATGGAGCAAGCACCTCTCCTGAGCTTGGGTGAGAGCAGCTCTCAGACTTCACCTGCCTTGTGCCTGTCCTGCAGGCTTCAGCTGGGGGGGGGGTGGTCTTTTCCCAATTACCAGCCTCATTACTATCGCTCCCACTCCCCCATCCCTCCTCATCAGGGTAATCAACTGCCCGTTGCCTTTAGATTTGTGCTCCCTCCCCACCCTCTCTTTCTTCCAAGGAAAAGGGAGGGCAGGGGGGCTTCCACCATACTGGTGGTCTGCAGGTGCACGTGCAGGGTGCAGAGCCTGGGCCCAGTATGGTGACGGACCAGCCACTGCTTGTGTCAGATGGTGAGTTGCACAGAGCCCTGGAGAAAATAAATGTTTTGATCATTTGCATTTCATGTGTGAGGAGGTTAATTATGATGATGGCAAAGACAGTCACTGGCATGATAATTTGATTAGAAGGGAACTTCAGTTCTCAGAGATCTAGCTGGGGGCAACATCTCTCTGAAGCAGCAGGGCTGCAGCAGTCTGTGGAGGGAGGACTGGGGAGAGCTTTGGTATGATTTCATGCACCAGTTGGAATATCTTTATCTGAGTTGCTGCCTGTGCTTACAAGTCCCTGACTGTGAGTGGGATTGATAAGATCTTGAGGCATTTGTGTCTGTGCAGCGAGGAATTAGGAAAGGTACATTAACAAAGTTACTTAATTCCTATGCACTTGTGCCAAGAGCATGGGTTATAAACAAGAAGATTCAGAACTGCTCATTTCTGAGAGCCAACTTGAACTATTTTTTATAGCTGAGGCCTGCTGGGAAGGTCTAAACAATGGGAAAGCTAACACTGGAAAAACTATAAACAGAAAAGTGACAGGTTATATGTCTCTGTGAATGACTAGAGAGGCAAATGTGGTGGAGAGTTGGTCTACATTAAAGTGCCATTTCTGCTGCTGGTAACTCAGAAGAAAGTGATCTTAGGTACATAGATATGGATGTCCTGGTATGCAAAGCAGGATGGGGGGTGGTAGTGGGTGTTTGTTGTGAAAAACAGATTGTGCAATAGGAGGATCACCTCTGCAGATCTACAGAATGAGGAAGGAAAGGTCAGGTTTGCATGGGATGGCATTTGTTGAATGTCCTATACTGCCATGATTAAAATGGCCTTTTAATTTCCAAAAACCATGGAGGATTGTTTCCTGGCTCAGGAGTTGTGACCAGCACAGGAATACTTCATTAGCCTGCATTTTGACAAAGGGGGACTGGTTGCAGAACTAAACCTTTGTGGTAGCTTACATGCAAGGGATTGTGACTTAGCTATGTCTGTTGTGTGTGACCGTAATAAAATCCTATTCAGTAACATGGATGTACACTTGGTGTTTTAAAATAGCTTCACAGTGTTGAAAATAATTTAGGCATGCAGTTTGGGAACAAGGATTTCAGGAGGAAGATGTAAATGAGTGAAAGAAAACAGCTGAGAATACTGAATGAAAATGAGAAGCCATGTCTTATGGAGAGGTAATAAATGTCTTATGGGATGTTGTTAAA
Organism: Aythya fuligula; assembly: GCF_009819795.1. NCBI lineage: Eukaryota > Metazoa > Chordata > Aves > Anseriformes > Anatidae > Aythya > Aythya fuligula. The sequence goes on from NC_045573.1 coordinate 352,475, forward strand.
GGGCAGAGAAAACCTCACTAGGAACTGGTGACTCTGCAAAGGAGGAAGGCGTGCTCTCAGCCAGGCTGGAAAGGCCAAGTCCTTTCATGGATGCAGTATTAAAAACAGGCAGAAGTCAGGTTCTCATCAGTGTGGCTGGAGCAATGTGTCCAGTTCTGCTGTCTATGTGAAGGCGGAAGCTGGAATGTAAGAGGAAAAATTAGGAAGAACTGCAAGATGATTACAGGAATGAAATTTTACCTTAAGGTGAGAGCCTGCAGGAGGGATTTTTTTTTTTTCCAGTCAAAGTTGGGCTGAGAAAGCAACTTACTGCTCCTAGAAGTATTTATGTAAGGAATCATATCTTGATAGCAGAGTGCTTTGTTGCCTGCCAGACAAAAGTCAAACTACTTGCAGCTGAAGACAGACAAGTACATATTAGAAATAAACTACACAGTGAAAAGTGAGTGTAATTAAGCACTGAAGTAATGCACCTAGGATTTCTTCATTAGAAATGCTGTAGAGAAGATCAAATGTCTTTCTGAAAAGATTTGTGGTTGTTCAAACCAGTTTTAATCCCAGGCAGCCTGATGGACTGTGCTTGGCATGAGGTCAGCCTGGGTGATCATCAGGTCCTTCCTTACCTTATTATAAGTGAATGCATATGCAGATAGGATAAAGATGGTCATCAAAAATCAGACTGGCAAGGCCAGAGCACAGGGGGTGCTCCAGATAAATGGCTGGAGTAGAGCTGTTTCAGAATGAAATGGCTGGGGGACTGCAGCAGAGAGCAGCTCTGATCCTGGTGGTGTTCTTAGAGCGGCGAGGGTGTCGTGGGGAGAGGCAGGAGCAGCAAAGCAATGCTAGGTACAAGGGTCTTCAAGCAGTGCAGGAAGGGAGTGGAGCCTCCCTGGGGTGGTGCAGTGCTGCTTCTGTGACTGATGCTGGAGGAGGGGTGGGGGGTGGTACCTCTCCTGGCTGCTTGCTGGCAAGACTGCTCTGCCTCAGCAAAAATACATGCCTTGGAGAGCTCTTCTCTGAGAAGTCTCTAACTTTGCTTCAGACAGCATCCATTGTTGGTGTTATTTTTCCTCTGGCAACTCTTTGGGGAGGGTTGGGTGGGGAGTGGGGAGCGCTAGAAATGCTGACATTGAGATATTCACTGAGCCCCAGACCTGTGCAGGTGAATCAAGGTTTCATTTACCTTTGAATGCCCATAAGGAATTTCCCCATCTGTTTCCATGGTTGACTACTGGTGCATTTCACTTTGTATTAAAGTGTTCTTATCTGTATTTGTCATGTCTATGACAGTCTCCCCAGTTTTTAGTAGCTGCCATTTTAAGTTATGGCTGCCTAGAATGGATTATATAGAGTCTTATTTGCATGGAAGAAATATTTGAGTACATCAGCATGTCTTGAATGCATAAGATTTAAACCACATGAGTGTGCCCATTTAATGTATGGGAATAAGGAGGAATGAAAATGGTGTTATCAGCACACTGCTCTTTGAGTAACTTTCAGCAGAGTTGAGCCTCAGGGACTCCTGAACTTGAGGTTCCAGCATGTGCTCGTGCTGCCTGTTGCATCTCCCCTTCCCCAGGACTGTTGCAGCTCCAAGCTCCTGTTGGTTGCTTTGGCAGCTTCCAAGCAGATGGAAAATGCAGTGGCTTCCTCTAACATAGAAGGAAGCGGACACCCCAGGTTCACAATGTGAGGCTGTCTGGAGCAGGGGCTCTTGCCAACAGCTGTGCCTCGCCAGTGGTTTTTCACTATCCTTTGTTGCACCTGGCTTCTCAAAAGCCTTGCAGGATTTTACTCTGTTCTGACAGTGTCTTGATGCATCAGGAAGACCAAGAAGGGCAACAACTGTTTAAGCATTGATCTTACTCTCTGGAAGGCAGGCATAGAGTGACTGCTCTTGTGACCAACTGTGATCACATGCACTAAATAAATTGCACCCCTGGCCTTGTCTTCTGGGTTAGGACACACCTTAATCCAGGACTGCCCAGTCTCAGTACTATAAAGCAAGTTCTATAAAGCAACCTGTGGAGAGCTGGGTTTGGTGCTTAGAGGGTGTCTTCACAGCTGCTACTTCCCAGGGGCCAGTCCAGCACCTTCCCCTTGTTTCTGCCAGCTGCAGTCGCTGACACTCTTTTGATGGTCATCTTATACATCTGTGCCAATATTTGCATATTCTGTCTCTTACTAGTGTTTGTCCACGCTTACCTTGGTTGGCTTACCTTGGTTACCTTTGAGACGGAGGCATGGTATGAGACTGTGGCATTGTTCTATGAATCTGTTCTTTCTCTATATGCTTCTGCTTTGGCAGGTGTGAGTCTTAACAGGGCAGTTAAACAGATTTGCTGCTAGTTAGAACCTTGCGTAGTTTTTTTGGTATGCTTTTCTTCCTCTGTACATAAATGCACAGGCATCTGAGTCAACCAGTGCTGTCCTGTTCCAGCTGCACAGATTGCTTTATTACTACTTAACAAACTTCCTCTCCTTTTGTCTCTCATATGCAGCTCTTCCTCCTGCAGCAGTTTATGGGCTTGTCAGTTCTGGAAATACTTGGAATCTTCTCCACTCCTAGACACTTCCTGGCTGCTCCTCGTTCTCTCTGCCCAGGTTTCTAAGTGGTTACACCTATGATATGTTAAACTTTTGAACCGTACAAGTGCAGCCACTTTTTAAAGGGTTCATTTATCTTCTAAATGCCAGGGGACAGAGTGGTTGGTCCTTTCTGACTGCTTCTCTCTGTAACATAGCAGTTAATTTGCTGACCTGCAGTACCATCATGCCCAGATGTTGTGGCCATGGTCTTGTGCATGGTGTATGACTGAGGCATGGAGCATGAACACAGCCTGCACCCCAGAAAACTGACAGGAGAACATTATTCCTCAAATTGAGCTGCTGGCCTTTAACATGGGCCTGTCTAGAGACCTCTGATAGATCAGCAAGGATCACTTTACATTGACAAATACTCAATATGGTGCCTTGCTTACAGGGCTTTTCTCAAAACTAAATAACTTTCAGAATTCTCCTGCTTTATAATTCCCTGCATCCCATTCTCTTTTTGTTTGACTTGTATTGTTCAAGCTCTGATTCAGTTCTACTATTGTGCAAATCAGGTGGCTGGATATTCTTGTCCACTGATTCATGGCTGGTACCACAATGCCCTCTGACATGTAAAATGCTCCTCTGTGTGAGCCAAGATCTTGCTAACCTCCCATGCAATGCCTGCAGATCAGAATATGAACAGAGACATTGAGTGACACTTACAGCTATTCCTTCAACACCATGATAGCTCCTGTGGTGACATTTAAGCTGTTCTTAGTTTCAATATTATTCCTACCCACATGTACAACTTCTTAGAGCTGACAAATTGCAACGTGTTCATAGCTTTCTGCCTTTTTCCTGAAGCTAAGGCTGGAGATCAGATTTGGAGAGCTTTAATTCCATCCAAAAAGCCCACAGCTATGGAGGAGGCACCCAGGTGCAGGGCTGTCCATGACAGTGCTTGCTCTGTGGCTATTGGGGTGCCCTGCAGAGGGCTTTCCTTAAAATCTGCCTTGAGGTCAGTCCCCTCCCCTCTCCCTGGAGAGGAGCTATTATGTCCCATGCTGAGCAGCACCTCCCCAAGCACTGGAAATGCTCCAAAACATTAACAAGCCACCCAAAATCTTGGCATGGGAGTCTGTGGGTGCAGAGTAATGTGGAGTGGAGGTGTAAGTGGCAGTGAAGTGTATGAAGGTGCCTGCAATCCAGCTGTGCAGACTGCCTGGCAGTGCCAGGGCCCTTGCATGTTCAGCATCAGGTGGCACAGCTAGTCAGTGCTGCCTTCTGTGCCAGGATGCTCAGCAAGTACCTTAGCCTGGGGGGGAAGTGGTGGTGAGGGGCCCCCTCTGCTGTGCAGTGTGAACAGGATGGGTGAGCCAGCAGCAGCCTGAAGCTTCTGCTTCACTTCCTTGTCTAGTTATGTAGCATGCAGAGCTCTGTTTCCTTGTGGGTAGGTGGGCCTTGGAGAATCCCAGCCTGGTGGATTGGAGGAAAAAGGGTGTCTGGCGCTGTAGGGCAGGTTGCAGTCTCCCCACCCACAGAGTTCTGCCCTTTGCTGGGCTATGGCTGGGGACTCAGCAGAGCACAGGTTCTGTGGGCAGGAGCATCCTGCTGGGAGTGGATGGGGAGCAGAAACTGGGCTGCATTGCTGGACAGATGGTGCACAGGGATGTCTGCTTGTGGGTGCTTCTGAGAGGCTGGGGATAGTCCTTCAGAAAGGCTTCTCTTCCCTGTGGGGCTGGTCTTGTATGTCACCCTGCTGCTCACCTGAGCAGAGGAGCTTATGAAGTGGTGGGTTCCTTCTGTGAGCCGTAGAGAGTGATGTCTGGAGGATTTTGCATTTGTGTTGTCATTAGGACTTACATGGGGGGAAAATGTGTGACTGTAACTGGGAGGTGAAAGCTAACAGCTTGTCGCGGCTATTATTATACATGCCAGAAGCAGTAATGATTAAAGGGACTGCACTGTGAGGTAAAGAGATGCCATCCTGGAACCAGATGACTGGGTGATACAATTAAGATAAAGAAATCACATATTGTTGGAAATAGGGAAGCAGAAGTGATGAAATGTGTGATTGGGAAGTGTGGGAACAAGATGAAATTAAAGAAAAATTGCAATAAGGAGCAGAAAATGAGCAGGACTTGGAACAAGAGATGCAGTTCTTGAGAAGATAAGAAGAGAAGAAATAAATTGAGAGCAAACATCCTTGGCATAGAAGGAGAGACATACAAAAAAAAAAAATCTTTCCAAACTCTATTAAAAATGAGTTGCTGTGCTAAAGTGAGAGCATTACAATCCAAAAGAAATGACAATATTAAACCATCAGTCTCTACAGTCGTGTGCTCAAGGAAGGACAGGGCAGATGCTCACAAGTTTGAGCTATGCTGGTGTGTTTTTTTTTTTGTTTTTTTTTTTTTGTTTGTTTGTTTGTTTTTTGTTTTTTTCAGAAACCAAAACCTGTGTAATTACTGTGTATCTTGGAAATGGAGCACTTAAGATTTGTAAACAGGGATACAGTAGTGACTTACCCTCCAGTAAGGGCTCCGTGACTACAAATAAAGCAGACAAATGCTTCCCAGGCATAGCTGTTCCCAGACAAAAGCTTTCGGTGGAAATGAGCAAGGAACAGGTAGCACCCAAAAGGCGATCAAGACCACAAATACCTGGGTGGCACAGCTGGGTGGCATTTGGTCATCAAGGTGTGTGTGATGGGGATACCAGTGAGATGAGGAACAGCCTCAGGGCAGGGTTCTGTGAGGCATTGCTAGGCTTTGCTGGAGAAATTAATGGTTCCTGATGGAGTGATGCTGGGTGTGTATGCCTGTAGCAGCGCAAGCTCACAGCTCTGCAAAAGCTGGAGGGAGACCTGACCTGTCTCCACAGAAAAATGTGCAATTGAAGTTGCTGCTTTTGACTAAGATAGGTGATGGTGAGTGGTGTAGCTGCTGGAAAGACAGAGACTGAAAACCCCAATGAGCGTGATGGTGTTGGGGACAGCAGGCAGCTGAGGTGAAGTGCTGGCCCCCTTTGGCTGAGCTGGTCATCTGGCAGAGCTGCTTGTTTGGCAAAGCTCCTGGGGCTCCCTGCTGATGTTCCCAGGTGGCAGTGCTGGTGGACCAGGCCTGCTGGCTTATCTGCTGTGTCTTCCCAGGAGCAGCCACACTGCAGGATCCTCCCGCATGTGGGGCTGTAGCTCTCATTGGGCTGGAATCAGGTCTGCATCGAGGAGCAGATATAAAACATCCTCAGCACAATTTCCCCCTGGCAAGATACATGCACATATGTATGCACAGTCTCAGGAAGTGCCTGTACATGAGGAAGAAAATGTACAAGGCATAGTGATTTGCTATTTTTAAATCCTAGAGAGGCTCCTGGACTTTCTGGTGACAGGGCTGTGTAAGCAGGTTGGTAGAGTTGAAATGTGTGAAAGGAATTCTGTCCTTGTGCTGAATACAAGATGTCTGTGCTGAGCTGAAGTTCTGAACCTGTCACTGCCAATGAGGAAATTGGCTGTCTCCAGAAAGCAGGAGGGATCTGCTGCTGTTAACAGCTTCCAGCAGGAAACTAAGCCTAGAAATACTTTCCAAGAGTGGGCATGTCCCACAGTGCTGGCTGTGTGTGGCCCTGAGCTGTGTGGGAGAAGACAGGGCCAGCTGGGACCTGTGGCTGCAAGGAGCCCTGAACCTCCATGGAGATGCAGCATCTGATGTAAGCAAGAAGCATTTGCCCAGTTCTCCCTTGGGCAACCCCCTGGAGGCACCACTCTTTGCAGGGCCAGATGCCTCTCCTTGTTCCAGGACATGCCAGCCCTGTGGCCTCAGTGACCTACCCCCTTGGTTCTGTCTCCCCACACCCAATGTGTGGGAACATCTCCCTGTTCAGGTGTGTGACACAATGGCTTGAGCCTCCTGCTGCTGTAGAGGGAGGCTGCCTGGGGCAGATCTAGGTGGAAGCTGTGTATCGGCTTGCAGCAGACCTGTGGACTGTGCGAATCTAGCCTGGGTGGTCTGGAGGCCTGGCACATTAGGTCCTTCCATGTGTCTGTACCATACCAGATAAGTTTATTGCACGTTTGTGCATGCTGCTTGCTGCACAGTATTTGTGAAGTGCAGTCCATGGGGGTTCCCCTCACAGCTTTGCCTGAGAGGTCAACACATTATTCTTGAAATTATCAAAGGGCTGAAAGTGCATATCCCAGGATGGTGACATGAGATGGATCCCTGTGCTTTGTCTCCTTACAAATAATGATTTAGTGATTTGGTTACAGAGCAGCTACAAAACATGTACATAGTTAAATCTTAAATCTTGCTGATATGGTAGTCTTGTGGGGGAGTGAGTGTATGTTGTCCTCCTTTCGTGATGCTTTCAGTGACTTCTCACAAGTTTTGAGGAAGTTATATACACAAGCCACTGTCCTGTGCAGGCAGAAAGTTTTAACTAATTAGTGAAATTAAAACTTGAACTTGGTAGGTCTGAGAGACATTAAATGAGTTCAAGTTTACTTGCAGCTCCCAAACTCAGAGTGCAGTGTGATGTTCTGGCACAGAAACCAGCTGGCAGCCAGGTGCAGGCAGCTTAGGGAGAGTCCTGGCAACCCTGAGGCACCTGCATGTTGGCATGTTGGGCATGGTGTGTGCAGAGTGTGTGTTGGCTACAGGACTGGGTCTTGACTAGGACAGTGAAATTGAACATTCTCTAATGTTCAAAAGCAGGTTTAAATCAGAGTGCTTTCAGAAAGGCAGAAGGAGTGCTGTGCTATCTGATCCTGTACTGGCAGGCTGTACATGCGCTTCAAGTCCTGCGCTATTGATTCAGTTGGTAGGACCTGTTTACTTCTTGCTGTGCACAGTAATGCTGTGGAAACACCATAAAACTCTAGTTTCTGATTCCAAGACGCAGTTTTCACCTGTCATTTTCTTCTTGACCTCTGCAGAGTTATAGGACAGAAGTGAAATTCAAATCAGGCAGCTGCTTTATCTGCTTGCCCTGCATTTTTCCCCTCCAAACTGAAAATGAGCAAGTACTATGAAACCTGCACAGATGGACTGAGTCAGGATGAAGATTTTAAACTTTGAGTAAAGTGTTGAAGCCAACCAGGAAAATCTCCAACATGGATGCTCCGAAGTGTTTAGGGACTCGGATACATCTTCCCCAAGACTTGCAGGAATTTGTCGTTATGCCTTGTAGAAGGGACAGTGCTGACATCTATGATCAGAGCAATGTGGGGGTAATGATGCCATAGGCACTGGGTGCTGGACATATGGGCTGGCTTGTTTGTGGCTGTCTACCTCTGAACCTTGTGTTTCTAATCATCAGAAATGTGTGAGCGTGGAAGCATCCCTGGTAGGATGGCTTTATTGGTGATGAGATGAAAGATGAAATCTTATGCTTTAATGATCTGTCAATTCCAGCATCTTCTCCACAGAGAATATCTCGTATAGTGCACAGAAACAAGTACTGTAGCTCCCTGTAACTGAATTTAATTTCAGTTCATAAGCAAGAATAGTCTCATGTATATTAGGATCTAGAGATTAAGCTTGGCTGTGGTCAGGTAGATTTTTTTTTTTTTTTTTGCTGTGATGGACCTCAGGTGAAGGCAGGATAGTCTGTATGTTCTATGGGAATCCCAAGGTACTATCCAGTACAAGGACAGACAACTGCACTGTGAATAGTGCAATTGCAAACACAAGGCTTGTCTAATTCTTTTTTTCTGATAAATTGTGGATTACCCCATTTTCTGAATTAATTTTGGGAATTCCCCTTGACTCCTAGCTAACCACATGTTAGCACTCCTCATCTGGTACTCTGAAGCTGTTTTTAAGGACAACAGTAATGTTCATCAAGTAGAGGAGAGTGGAAGTCCAGTGACTCTCCTCCAAGGAAGGAAGCAATGTTTATATTCTTTAGAAAGTCAGTGATGCTGAATGAGGAAATGCAAACACCAGGACAAGGGCTTTTGGAGTTTGAGTGTGGGGGAGAAGTGTGGTGAGCCCAATGTGAGTCCAGCGGTCAATGGGGTCCAGCATGTGGTGACTCCTTATGACTTTGTGCTGACAGTGCCTCAGGTTCAAATCATTAACATTAGTGAGCTGCTGCAAAGTACTGGAGTGCAGTTCTTTTGGTAGTGTCTAAGTTAAGGAAACTTCTGTAGACTGCAGGGCTATAGCCTTGACCTAGACTAAGGTCAGGCTGAGAAACAGTGGCTCCTGTGAGGGTCCCTGAGCTGTTCAATTCTGCAGCTACCTCTGGAGCCCTGCAGGATCTGCAGCAACTTTGAAATGCTATGAAAGAAGAGCCTTTCCTCTCCATGTGGTTCTGCATGTACGTGCTCTCAGATCTTGTTTCAGTACATTGATCTCACTGCTGCCTGTGCAAGGGCATGCTGACACATCAAAGCTACCACAAGGCAGACACCCTCTGTCCTGCAATCTCCAGAGGTTTGGGGATGGCAATGTTAAGCAAGCCCTATGCTGCCACGTCCTGTTGTGGGGGCTCGAGGACCTGTTGGCCCCCTCACAGGAGGGGTGAGGCAAGAAGTGCTCCCAGGTGCCTGTTCCCTTGCTGTGCCAGAGCTGCCCTTGCTGCCTATGCTGCCAGGCTTTTCCCACTCCTTTGCAGACCTGTGTGCGTTGGCAGCTCAAACCTGCAACTCGCCTCCAGATGGCACAGACCAGCAGTGCGGGTGGAGGGCTGCCTGAGGCACTGTCAAAGCTGGCCTCCAGCCACGCTGCATGGAGCTGTTTTCCCTGGAGCAGAGTACTGGGGTGGAGGAGGTAGGGTGCCCTTGGGCTGCTCACCTGCAGGTGCCTGGGGCACACAGACGTGACTTATGGGACTTTCTGTGCCTTTCTGCATTTTTTGTGGCTGCTGTGCTCTGAAGTGGTATGTATAAACATATCTACAGACATGCCTCTGCACTGAAGAGGGAACTTCTTGTGTCCTTGTGCATAATGTGTCTGGATAATGATCACGGATGCCAGAGAGATCAGTGTTTCAGCTGTAATACCTGAGTAAAGTGTTAAACTTTGGGGCTACAGGTCTGTCCAAGAGTCACGTGAGAACAGCTCTGTATACAGCAAGCCTATAGTTTGGAAGCAGGCACCTGAAGGTATAGCAGCTTTAGCCCTGATTCATCTGGGAGTAGTTATTTGCTATGTGCAGTGTCCTTCCCATCCCCAGGAGATGCCTGCTCTGCTGGGTGAGCTCCCGGCTGAGCCAGCAGTGGCTGCTGCAGTGAAGAAGCCCAGAAACAGGCTCTGAGGAAAGAGGTGGCAGACACCTGCATGCTAGGCTCAGTAGTCGAAGCTCAAATGAAGGTCTTCTGGAGAAGTTTTCACTTCAGATGACTTTAAAGCTTTTTATGCAATATCCTCATGCTTTTTGTGGGTACAGGTATAATTATTTCATTATGCTTTCCTGTGAAGTGTGAAAACTATCTTGACCAATCCTCTTAAATTAGTTAAATATAATATTCAGTGAGACAGGAGATAGAGAAATGTTAATTGAAACTAGAGAGGTGTTTATAGGGTGATACAGTGTGGCCAACTGTGTCTAAAATTAATGTTCAGGGTCCTTGATAGTGATTCATATTTCAGAGTTTATTAAATATTTCCAACAGCAGTCAAAGCCACATGGAGCAGTCCACTACGTTTGTGAATATCTCTGGATATATGGCACTTACCAGGAGTGGGCCAGCCAAAATCATTTTTAATTGTATCAGGTTTTCCCTGGCATACTGCAAGGACACTTTTAAGTGCTTTCTGTATTAGTGGGTTTACAGGTCCATCTCATCCCATATGTGTACTGGGGCCAAATTTTTCATAAACAGTCCTTTCCATCTTTCCATTAATGGGATTTCCATGGGCTCTTTACAAATAAGTTGAAACCAAGGTTTGTTTTTCTTTTTTTTCCCCAGAACAGAAGAGCCTGCTCATGATGTTGCAGGGTAGCATGAGCTCAGTTCCTCCTTGGCCCCACTGCAAAAGCTCAGCCTGTCCTGCCATCAGTGGAAACCATGTTTTGTATTATATGAGATGGCAAGTCCTCCTCTGAGATCATCCCTGTCCGTTCCTGCTCTGCTACATGTCCCCCTTTGGAGGGAGGACCTGGGGACAGGCCAGCATCTTCCTACATCCTCCTACTCGCAACACCTTGGCCCTTTGCCACCGGGTGCTGCTGTGCTGAACAATGTGTTTCCCTGTCTGGGGCCCCAAAACACCTGGAAGCTGCTGCTGGCTCTAGTTGCAGTGAGGTCTTGCTCGGTGCATTGCTGCTGAGCTTGGGCAAGTCCAAGCTGGGGTCCCCAGCAAAGGGGCCCTGGGCAGGGCACAGCTGCGGGGCATGTCACTACCTTGGGACCCTTTCATCTGCCAGCAGGTCAGGGACGTCTGCATGCAGGCAGGCAGTTTGCCTTGTCTGTGCGGATGTCTGATTCTTTTAGGGTAACCAGTGATGCACTGAGTATTTCCTTTTCTTTGCACCTAGGTATCTGTTGGTTTCATACATCTGTCTCTGAATAGCAGAAATTAGACTGTCCTCCTAACATTTAGTCACTAGGCAGCTCTTGCTAGCCTGGAGATATCTCTCTAATTCACTGCTGGGGCCATTCAGTTACACACGCTGCATGGAAAGGAAGAGGAAATGCAACTTAGCAGCTGATGAGTGACAATGATACATCACAGGCGACAGGCTCAGCATTTCTGCAAATCTTCTGCTTGCCTAAGGCACCAGAAAACATTTTAAGCTATTGAATACTGCAGCCAATAAGAGGCTGCAGTAATTTATTGATGTTCCCAGCTTGCCTTATTCCTTTCATCTATCTTTGCCTGCCCTGGAAGGCTGAAATAACTAATGCTGCTATTTTTTAATGAAGTTAGGTGAGCTGTTCACCTTTCACTAGGAAGACCTGAGCTCTTATTTTTTTTAAGGGTCCTGACAATAATGAAGGTCAAGAAGCAATCTTCCTTTGCTTTTCCTTGGCAAGAGGTGCAGTGTGGAAATGCCTTTGCGGGCTAGAGCTCAGCGCTTCCATACAAGTGGGCTGACCAGCCTTCTGTGAGCTGCTGCTGCAATAGTTGCTTGTCAGAGTGTTGCTGATAGTTTCTTTATGCATGGTGCTGAAAATTCCTCCCTATCTGAGGAAGCCTAGCTACTCCAGGGATGCCCGCTGTTTGTGGAAGCTGTACTTTTTCACAATGAAATATTGAAGATGTTCAGGCTCTGTGTCTTTTTGCTCTTTACCATAAGGCTTTGAGGCTCAGATCTCATTGCCTTTTCAGTTAGGTCCACGCACACTTGTGTTTCTGGCAAATGACATTTCACACAGCTACTGAAAACCAATTGAAGTGATTGTGCATAATCCCATTGGCAGTTTGTTAAACTGATCAACACATCCCATCGTCATGGAGAAAGCCAGCTTCCATTGGAGGGGAATGTACTAAAGAAGAAATCAATTTCCCATATAGCGCCACCACAGCTGATGCTAAAACTCATGTTAGATCAATGTCCTTCTATGAACTTGTAACTGGCAGGAGCTGCCAGGGCACAGACTCATTGCTATTTGTGCTATTTTTCCATCTTTGGAACAGAATGCCGTCATGGCACTTAGACTGCTCAAGCTGTCTGGTCTTTGTTCTGGTGTCTGCTTCTCTGATTTTGGACTGTGCTATTTGTGCAACGTCTGGTTCCGTTGCTTAAAAACAATGGAATGAATTATCCTTGTCACCCTGATAAGTCAGGAGATCCGTGGTAGAGAGAAGTAATGTGAGGTTAGTGTACCAGCAAGTCCTGTCCTTCCAAACATACAGATGCAGATTAAATGATTATCTTCCTGGGCAGTGTCAGTGTCCCTTGGCCTTTGAAAACACAGATGCAATGGGATTGTTTTTTTTTATGAAGTATTTGTTATCCATAACTTGAATTATTTTTTCTACTAACATTATGGCAGTAAGTGCTACCTAAAGAAAAATTCAGTGATCTCAAATTCCAAGGCACTTACCACTGGAATATTCTCAAATTATTTAATGGTTGTTCTCAGATCAGTAATCATTTTCAGTGTTTCTTTTGAACATGCAAGTACTTATGTCTGTTCTTCCTGATGCTATTGGTACCAGGAAGCAACCTGCATCATCACTGTACTTAGAGTGAATGGGGAGTTTCCCTCAAATTTATTGTAGACAGCTATCTACAAGAATATACTTGAGGTATTCCTTGAGGTATTATGAGGCACCATGTTTTTTCACCCATCATTCTGAGTTCTTTGCATTAATACACTAATTGCACAGGGGAAGAATACCTTTGTTACAGAGCAGTGTTTTGGCACATGAAACGTGTTTGAGCTTCTGTCTTTGCAGGTGATCATAGCCTTTTCACAAAAGGAAGCAGTCATGATATTTTTAGGCTATAAGAGGTTAAAAATCAGGATATAGAGAAATGTGTTGCCAGATAAATTAATTTTCAAGCTTTCATGACAGAAAAAACAGCAAATTTGGATTTGCAGCCATGTTACTTTTCTTTTAGAAAAGCCTTGCCATTCTATTGTTTGAGAGTTGGATGAATGTTTTGTCTGGAAAAGTGTTTCAATACAAGAATGAAATGTCACTTTTCTACTGGAAGATAAATCAGTAGAGCAGCTGGGCTGTTGCTTTTTTTTTTTTTTTTTTTTTTTTTTTTTTTTTTTTTTTTTTATACACTGTTGTTACTGCCCTCAAATTTCTGGATCTGGTATCTTGATTCTTAACCTGTGCCTCATCCTGGAGATTTGCAGCGCAGCCCCTTTTCCCTGCCAGTCTCAAGGCCCAGCCTGTGACATCCAGGTATTGGATAACTGGTGTGATCTCCATGCTCAGGACAGGGAACCTGTGAGTAACAGAAACTTGTGTAGATCTTTATAATTCTTCACTCTTACTGCATATAATACATTCTCCTTGTGGATTAGCATTAGTGGTCATAGATTAATCTGGGAGGCAGCTCTGCACCACACAGCTGTTTGTTCACTCCTCACCCAGCGGGATGGGGGAGAGAACTGGTGTGGTGGTGCGGTGCAAAATTCCTGTGTTGAGATAATGAGTAATAAGAAAGAAGGGAGGGGAGGTGGGGGGTAGGAAGCCAAAAATATAAAAACACATACTGCAAGTGATGCACAGTGCAGTTCTCACCCCCAGCTGACTGATGCCCACTTAGCTCCTGAGCAGCGGCTGCTCAGCAGGCCAACCCTGCCAGTTTTATTGCTGAGCCTGATGTCCCATGGTATGGGATACCCCTTTGGCCAGTGTCAGTCGCTGTCCTGGCTGTGTCTCCTCCCAGCTTCTTGTGTACCCCCAGCCTGCTCACTGGCAGGGCACCATGAGAAACTGGATAGTCCTTGGCTCCATGTAAGTTCTGCTCTGCAACAACTAAAACATTGGTGTGTTATCAGCATTATTCTCATCCTAAATCCAAAACATGGCACCATATCAGCTACTAGGAAGAAAACTATCCAGCCAAAACTGGGACAGCAGTCTTATTTCATGGCAGAGGATGGGAAATGTTTAAACTACTTTCAGGAAAAGTCTTACTCTCTGAGTCTGAGTGCTGCTTTATGAATCAAGGTCAGCTCGTGTAAGCTGTGCAAATGTTCCAAGCCTCTGGAGTTTTGGAAGGAATTTAGGAGGCTTTGAAGTGCTCTTGATCTTCAGAAGGACATCTGCAGCTAATGGTCTGTACTAGCATGCCAAGAGTTGTAAGGTTACAATGTGACTGTCTTGAGCCTTCTCAGTCCCAGTTGGTTTCCAGGGCCCTTTAATGCAAGTTCAGAGAAAAGCAAGTTGTAAAAAATGCACTCTCAGCCTAACAGTGGATAATCTAGTGCTGGTTAAGTCAGGTGTAAAATGTCATACTGGAGTTTTAACTATGGTGTTTAAATGCATGATAAAGTATAGCACACAGTATTATTAGGATTTCAATGGAAAGTTAAGTAAGCAGAAACTCCATACTCTTTCCTACACAGCTCAAGATTCACTTTGTAATCTTATCCAAACAGACAAATACCTGTTTGTTAGCTATGCAAAGCAGTACAATAGTTTACTAGATTGTTTTAATTCCAAACATAATAAGCCCAAAAGACCCAAACTTTGCTGTTAATTCAGGATTGATCCAGGTTTTCAGGAATGGCTTTTTTTTTTTTTTTTTTGTCTCCCTTCTCTCATTAGCTGATAGTGCCAGGATGTTCTTTGCTAATGAATGGCTGCAAAGTTCTGTGAGGTCTTCAGGTGAAAACATCTATAGAAGCCCAGCGCAGGGCATAGTCACCTCTCAAAACAAACTGATGCAAGTCAAGACGTAAAGGCTTTGTTCTGCTGGATTCAGTTCAGATATGGAGCTGTGATCATCTTCTAAGGGTGGGGGAAAGATCCTGCCTGACAGTCCTGAATGTAACGGGTTGAGTACATAACAAAGTGGCACAAGGGCCTTGCATGTGGTGTCTGGGACACAGGTGTGTCTGTGACAAAGCCTTGACTCTTAGTTGCGGTGCTGGGACAGGAGGAGAAGCCTCTGATCAGACCTAACACCCAAATCCCTGTTTCCTGTACTCCTTTTTCCCTGGCCCGTCTCCATTTCTCACAGATGGCAGGAAAATATTTCCCACCTTCCTTGCAGCTTCTGGTCCTTTGTCCCACCTGGGCCTCTCAGACAGTACGAAGCTGCAAACCCAACTTTGAAGGTTAGAAGTGAAGCAGAAGTATTAAAGCCAAGCACAGGGTCATGCAGGCCTCTTGAGGAGGATCCACATCTTCCCCAGGAGCTTGCTACAGGACCCCAGAGCTTGGCTCTGGTCCTGGCAGAGGGCTGAGGGGAGGGATGGGGAGGGAAGCGGGGGGCAGGACAGCTGCAGTCCAGCTCCTGGTAGAGGTGGTAGAGGCTGTGGGGGGGACACCGTGCCCAGCTGGCCCCAGGCAGGGGAGAGGTGCCTTTGCAGTAGGCCTCAGCAGGTCTCTTTGGCAGCCCAGAGGATTGCTTCTGCAGGGGAGGGCACAGGCAAGGCTGAGGCCACTGCTTCCAAGTCCTGCAGGGCAGCTCTGGCAAGGTGCAGCAGGATGTGCTGGGTGCTCATGAGGGCAAACATGCTGCAGAGGAGATGGCTTTTCCACCCCTCAAACCATTAAGTGTTGTTTTATTAAGTAACAAGTGTATTATAAATGCACAAAGTCACTGGACTGAGTATCAAAGTCCATGACAGAAAGACAATTTGGACAACTAATAGGTTATGTGAGTGGCAAGTTTTGGTGACAGGCTGACAGTGTGGCACAGCAGAGTTGGAGCAAATAGATGATTTGGTGGTTCCTGAAAGGTCATATCATCAGTGGGGAGAGCTGCTGTTCATGGCTGCCAAGTGGGAAGTGACAAGGGGCTTCAGTGTCTGGGATGTTAATGATGGACTCTGTTACGTGCTCTGAGCACTTGTGAGTAACAAAGATTCTTCGTGACATTTCCAAATAGCTGCTCCTCAATCAGAGCTGCTGCTAGTGCCTCTGTCCTGGCATCCTGTGGTGAGGGGGACTCTGCCCTGCTTGTCTCCCAGCACCTGCACTAGGCTGGCCAACTGAGCCAGATTTCTGGGGTTTTGACAGGTGATGGCAGGTGCTGAGTCCTTTCACCTGGTCTTCAGCTGCTGTTTTCTGCTCAATGTGTCAGCAAGCTGCTGTTCCTCATCCATACCATACTTGGGGCAGGACCCTGAGTGCTGCATGGAGGCTGCAGGTTCATGCCATGCACCAGCTCATATCTGCCAGAAGCCCCACTGCAGGAGGGACTGAACAGAACATGCAGCATCCTACTTCTGCCCCAAAGAGCTCATGTTCACCATTTGCCTCGCATCTGCATCACTCACCATGTCTGGGCAAAGCTGGTTGTTTTATGGCTGTTGCTGTTTGTTGCAGAGGGCAGATGATGAGCACGGGAGCAGGAGGCAAAGAGGGTTTTGTGCTGGTGTTGGCAAAGCAGAGAGAAGCAGAGGAGGCTGGTTGGTTGGAAAGAATGGTGTGTGAAGAATGAGGTGCTGCAGGCTGGGATTTGGATTGTGGTCTTGATTCAGTAGAAAAACAGATGCAGTGTGTTGATTATTTGGTGCTTCTTGGCTGTTTTTGACTGGGAATTGTAACTGAGTACAGCAGCAGTTGAGCCACCCTTCAGAAACAGTGCAACTAGGGGAGGGAAGAGCTTCCTCCAGGCAAGAAATAGTTGCAGGACTACTGGCCTCTCAGTGCTGCTTTGGCACCTTCCAAGCACCTATGGACTTTGCTTGGCACAACATGGGGCATCCTGCATCTGCGAGGAGCCTGGCTCCACATCTTCTCTTTCCTGCACAGCTAGCATGACCCCTGTCACTGGGCTGTTCACTTTGAGTCATCAAAATTTTAATAAAACTGTATATCTCTTGAGCTCACTCCTATCCTGCCGGGTCTGTTTGTCTCACTGGCAAACTGACTTTCTCTAGGGGGAGTTCTGTCATGTTAGCACATCGTGATCGCCACACATGACTCCTATCAGTGCTGTTTGCCTCGGAGTCTTTGAGAATTGCTGGCCTGGTACAGTTCCTGTGGCTTGGGATGGGCGAAGTCCAGGTGGTGGCCTCACAGGAGGGGTCCATCCGGAGTGCTGTGGCAGTACTGGCCTCGTCTGTGCTCTGAGTGCAGCAAAGTACACTTGGCCCTATTTTGTTTTGTTGCTGCTCAGCTGAGTTTTCATGGGGGCACTTGTTCCTGGGATGGGGGAGCCAGGTCCTCCAGGAGGGAGAATCTTTGCAGTGCTCCTGTTTACCTGGACAGGACAGGGATCTGGCTTTCTTGGTATGTGCATGTTGTAAGTGAGGACAGTCTTAAAGCCAAAGCCCAAATGGAAGTGGGGTGTGCAGGAGCTCGTGGAAGCTAAACTGAGCACCCAGAGTAATCCAGCTGGGTGTAAGAATTCAAAGAACTCTCTAGGCTCTTAATTTTATGTCAAATAGTCACTGGAGGGTTAATGTAATTTTGGTTTTAATTACATTGCTGGAGGGCACACTTACCCAAGGGAAAAGACATAATTACCAAGACATTTTATTAAGATATTATTTAATTTTATTGATGTGTCACAAGCAAATGCGCAGGAATGTTCAAATCAATATATACTTACATCAATGTTTAATCTACTTTCAGCATTTTTGCCTGTTCTATTTATGCAGTTTCTAGCTGATAAATTAACTTACTGGGAATATGTGGAAATTTAATGAATTTCCAGCAAAATCACACCCTGTATATTTGTTTCAGTGTAAAATCAGAATAAGAACAGGTTTTCATCTTCTTTGGACAGTTTTTTTTTGACAACTCCCTGTCCCCCTTTTCCTTTACGTGGTCATGTGTGCGCTCTATTTTTCCTTTATTACATTGTCTGAGCAGGCTTTTAGACCTTCCAGGTCAGGAGCACCTATGTGGGGTTAAATTAGGGCTGGGCAGCATGTCATCTTGATCTATTTCATCAGTAGGACTACTTGCAGAGCATGGTTTATCCTCTGGTTGTGTAATGGAAGGCACTATTCTGACAGGTGGTATGTCTGCTTGGGCTGTGTGGTCTTCTCCCTGCTGTACTTCATAATAAACACAGTTCGGATACTTTCTTACAGGCCACCTGGGATTGGACTTTGCTAGTAGCAAAGAGGTATTTATAAGATGTAAGCAAAAAAAACTACATTTATCTCTTACTCCAGCAGGTAAGGTCTGCTTAGATCTTAAAGGAGGAAAAAAAAAAAAAAACAAGCAACCTAGGGAAGTATAGAATATCCCAAGCTGGAAGGGATCCTCAAGGATCAAGTCCAACTCCTGGCTCCATATGGTTGTGCAACATAGTGTTGCACAGGGACTGGCCTATGAGCAGCCCATACTGTTGCCTCCAGTACAAGGGTGGCAGGGACACAAAGCCATGCGAACTGGCAGTGACAGGGAAGTGGGACATGATTCAGAAAGAAATCTGAGCTCCTGGAAAACATAAGACCAGGGTCTGACACAATCTTATTTGATCTGCTCTTGATGCTGAGGCTGATGTAGTACATGGTTCCATTCAAATAGACATACTTAAGATCATGATGGATTACGGAGCAGTGAAGTAAGAGCTTCCTTTCACCCTGTGTTTGCATCTGGGAGAAGAGCAAAAGTAGCCTGAGTGGTCAGAGAAGCATACCCAGGAAGAAACATGTGGAATACTGGTGTGTTTTTCATATTCTACTTTTTTTTTTCCTGCTTGAGAAGCCTGTCTTGGCTTCTCCAGTCCTTTGGTACAGGTTATGGACAGCCAGCTCAAAGACAGACCCAGCGTGAGTGATGTCTACTTTTCCTTTCTTTGCAAAGGCAGTTGCCTCTCTATCTTCCCAGTCTTCAGGGTCCTCAGTTGTGGCTCTGCTATACATAGTTCCTTTCACACTTGGACCCTTCAGCACATTGCTGCTCACTGCCATTTGCATCCAATTAACTTGTGGATGAGAAATCTCTGATGTAATCTCTGATCTAGCTAGCTGCTGATTTACCCTGTCTCCAAACAATTTGTCACGAGTGGAAGGATTGATGTTGGAAAGTGAATTTTGAGGTGCCTTTTATCTTCGCACATGCATAGTGCTGCAACACAATTGCTCTGTCTTCATCCATCAGCTGCCCCAAGTATATATATTATCTACTGGTTCAGCTGCTCCTGCTTCCTGCACGAGTGTCTCTCCCTGCTGCTTTCCTAGATGTGCAGATGACACTTGTCATGACAGACTGTTTCAGCTTCTCTGTGCATGGGTGGGTGTGCACTGCTGGGTCTGATTTTCATTAATGCTTCCCAGATGCTGCTTTGTATGGTCAGTTTTGAAGGAATTCTGGCTGTGTCCCTTCCCTTGCTTCCCTGCTGAATTGAGCCATCTTTTTTTCCCAGGCAGTAGCTGCCATCTGCACCAGAAGGTTAATTTGTTCCTCTTCCCCATAAGTGCATTTATCACATGGAAGTGGCTGTTGTGGAAAATATTGATCAAACACCGTCTGTTCCCTGGCTGGACTGAAACAGCGTTACAGTTACTCAATTGCTTAACATCTTGCTTTGTGTGCAGCTATAGAAGAGTGTAGGGGGGGGTGGGCATGTGGCAGGAGCAGGTAGTGGCTTCTGGGGTTTTTCACCCTCCAATGCTCCCAGCAGTACTTCTGGAGTTGGGGTATGGCTGATCCCCTGCTGCAGTGGCTTTCCTCCTGCCCAGTCTCCTCATCTTGCACTTGCTGTGCCTGCAGAGTCCTGGAGTGTGGCAATGAAGAGGGAAGGTGGCATGTGTGTTTAGAGGAAAAGGTTTCTGGTGTTTGGGAGGAGAGGATTTGGAGTGTTTCTAACTCAGTAGTAGGCTGCCACATTCAAAGCTGTGTATTTCCAAGGGCATTTGGATCTGTGTTTTGGCCAGCAAGAGTGCTTTGGCTTACTCTGCTTTAGACCTGAAACTCAATCCTTTGTTTGTGCCTGTGCCTGTTGCAGCCCTGGGCCATCACTCTGAGCTCCCTCTTGTTTCCTAGCACAGGCACAGATGATTGCTACCAGTCTGTGCACTGGAGCACACTTGTCTCTCTATTAAAGAAAAATACAATAATAACAACTCTTTGTAGCAGCTGCACAAATATATGCTGTTTTGACAGCACCTTATTTCTGCACAGTGCTCTGGAAGGCTTGTGTGAACATTTCTTGCAGGCAGCTTCACGGTGGGAGAGCTGTGGCACAATGAAAACATATGAGTCACCCATTTAAAAAACATAGTGTTTTTAGCACCAGGACCCATCTCTGCTCTTGGCCATCTGTCGTGGCCTCACTATGTCTGTGCAGTGGTGCCCAGACTGCATTCAGGTGAGGGCTGGTGTCATGGCAGGAGGAGCAAGGGGCACCCAGAAGCAGTGAGCTTGTCTGCCTAGCTTCTTGCTTGTGTCCTGGTGCAGGGAGCTGCAGAGCAAGTGGTGGGAGCATTTTTTTGGTAGGCTCAGGCCTATGCTGAGCTCTGTCCTGGCGAAGCAGGGACAGGTGTGGGACCACCACTATTCTCTGGGTTGTGGATGGCGGGAGCCAGATGCTGCTGGGGCCAAAAAAAGGAGCATGAAAAGAGCAGCTTCCTACCACATGCCCAGGACACTTCAAACTGCTGCGGAGTAGTAATGTCCCCCTGGAGTGGCATCAGCCCTTGTGGCAGCACTTTGCCCATTAAAAAATGAGCAGACAAGCCCATAGAGGAGTTCTCATTTAGCAAGCAAAAAAGGGCAGCACTATGAGGAAGGGAAAGCTAATTGGCTTCAGATACAGCATATTGGCAAGCAGTGGAGAATAAATAACAAACTGAGATGGGAAACTACAGCAGCTGTGCATGTGGCAGACCAGTGTCCTGTTAAAGATCAGCCAAGTCCCTGGCTCTGTCTCTGCTGTCCTTCAGATCTCAGGAAAGTGTACCTCTGCCACTAGAGTCACGTTCCGTTCCTGCATTGGAGTGCATGTGTCTTGTTTCCTGATTTCTTTTTCTGTGTAGACTCAGATTCCCCGGGTGGTGCATCCATGTGCAGAAGCAAGCAGCACACTGGTGTTCAGTGATGTGATGTGCTCCCTGTGCTGCAGGATGCTTTGCTAGCTGGGAACAGGCACTGGTGGCTGCAGGCAGCTCTGGGCCACTCTTTCTGCGCAGTCTGGCATACTGTTCAATGCAGATCCCTAAGAAGAGCTTGACTGTGCCAGTATATTAAAATTTAATTAGGCAGTAAATGCTTCTTTCTTCCAAGCCCTGAGGCTGAAGAAAGCCAGAATGTCTTTTTGGTTTCTTAATGGGACAACTGTCCCCTCCAATAGGCTATAAATGGTTTTAGTGACATTGGGCAAAATCCTGCCCTCTGTTTTACAGTTATGTGATTACTGGTATGCTCAATTCCTCTTAATATACCAGGTGTGTGTAGTGGGGGAAGTGACAGCTTTTTCCTGGGAGCAGCTGGGTGGGATCTGGAGGGAAGGCTGGCAAAGCTGTTTTATCAGTTGCTGGGAGATACCAGGGCTGTTGTGGTTGATGATGAGGCGCTCACAGCAGTGCCAGCACGGGGGGGGCTTTTACAACTTGTTCCCATTTCTGAGGGTCTGTGAAGGAGATGTGAAGGCTAAGTCAGCGTGGGGGCAGCAAACCCCAGCTCCCTGCTGCGGTTCCCCTTATTTCTAGTGCAATGCCACCCTCACCAGAGTGCTCACTGACAGCCTGGGATATTAGTATTTGTCATTACTTTAATAATCACTTTCCATGCTGTGGCAGAAGCTCATGACTCCAGCAGACAGATTTTTCTATCTTGGTCACTGTATACTCTACCCCCATTAAGTTAAATACAATTTCTTCCTCAGGAACCTCAAGGTGTAAAATAACTTAGAATGTAAAATAACACCCTCTGGTGAGGGTGGAGAGCATGGTTCTGCCAGAGCTACAGCTGAAACTTGCCCCATGCAGCAGCTTGTATGTAAGGCATCTGCTCCCAGCTCTTTTTGTGAGAACTAAGCTCTGCTATTGAATCTTTACCTGAAGAGTTGTTTGTAAATTCTGAGTATTGATTCTGAAAATGCAGCTCCTCCTTTTAATTTAAAGAAATTAAGAGATTCTTAAGCACTGAGAAAGCTGCCAGTTATTTAAAATTCAGCTTAAAGTATTTAAGAAGGAGCATTTTTGCATATTTTGGTATCTCTTTCAGTGAGGGCAAGGGAGGATTGTGCAAAGCCTTTCCAGAGGAACCCAAAGAATGTGTATTATGGGAAATTCATTTTAAACACATTTGTTATCCAAGGGCCATTCTTAATCACGCCCTAACCTGCTGCTTCAGGAAGCATTTCCAGTAGGCATGCCTCACTTCTGGGGCACTTTCTGTGCACTTCAGTGCTTATTCTCCTTCCTTCTAGGGCAATATATTGTTTGCATCTGGATTTCAAACCCATGCAAAACTTCAGAAGGTGATGCTGAGTCAAAGGCTAATTGCAAGCAGCCACTGCAGTGTGCACCCCGTGGCTCTGGGTGACCTGGCATGAAAAGCTATTGGTCCTGTGTCTGTCCTGAGATGGATCCTGCAGCAGGTGTGGTAGTGCTGCTGCTGTGCTGCCAGTGGTTTGGGGACAAGGACACCTCCATTGGCCAAAGAAATTTCTGTAGTGTGCTGGGACCATGGGTGCAGGAGTGCTCTCTTCTCTCTGCAGACAGATCTGGACTCTGTCAGCACCAGCCAATGCCTCAGGCTTGGGGATAATTGTTTTCTGGCCAAGCTGTGCAGCTACACTGTGTGCGGCTCCTTGCCAGGGGGGGACGATGGCATCAGGTGGCATGCAGGATCCCTCCCATCCAGCAGGGACAAGTTATGGACGTGCTCTCATGAACTTTAGAAGATTAAAAGGAATGTTTGGGGCTTAGGTACCCTGAGCCCAGACTTAAGTCTTGTGCTCTGATGATGGAAAGAAATGGATTTTTTTTTTTTATTCAATTTCATCCCATCTCAGATGAAAGGAAACAATCCAGAAGTGTTCGGTTCAGTCAGCAGCAGCTACTGGTTGGTTCCTTTCATACCTGCATTATCCACCCCCTTGTGATTGTCTTGCCAGGCACCCCATGGAGAGAAACGCTCCGGGCTTGCAGGTTGTTGCTGGAATCCTTCTGGTCTTGGTAGGATTGTTGGGGGTGTTGTACCCTCACAGACTGTCACAGGAGAAGAATCGGCATAAGAGACAGGGAGCTGATACATGTTAGGTTGGTGGATAGAAAATTGCTACTGTTTTCTTCCTTTGGTTTAATGCAGAAAATATTTTGACCTCAGGGTGTCTGGCACGCACTGGGAGGTCTGCCAATGAGGGGAATTTGGAGGTGAGTGCTGCTTGTCATTCTGGATACTGGCAGGACCCCTTTGCAGTGGTTATGTTCCCTGGATGGCAGCATCTGTTCATGAACCTTCATTCATCTTTGTCTCTGGAGCCAATAAGGAGCATCTGGAAGACCTATGATTTCTCTGCTTTGCTCTGACTAATGCCAGGCTCCTTCCTGAGGCTGTGCAGGTTGCTGCTGAGATCTCACTCCTTGCGTCTGTTCCTGAGATGTCAAAAAGACCCTCCCCCAGCTTTTACTATCAACAGTTGAGATGTGTCACTTTAAGAAATGTCTTCATTATTTTAAAATCAGGTTTTTGAGAGAAGCTGTTGTTATTTATAGATTTCTATCTGCTATCAAAGCACTTATCACTGTCATATCCCAGAGCCTCCTAGCAAATGCTGTGTTGATGGCCACTTTGGAAATATGGCTAGACAGGGAGGGTAATCGCTCTGCGCCTCTCGCTGCCAGGCAGCTGCCCCTGCGAGGGTGTGTCATCAGCACACTTCGATTTTAGAGCGGCTTTCTGTGAGAACAGAATGCAGCTGGCAGGTGGTTTGGTCAGCCTTGGGTGAGTTCCTCACAAGGCAGTGGTTGCTGTATCAGCAGTGGTAACATTTGGGACTGCTGTAATGACCTGGCCCAGGACGCCAGTGTGGTGTGGTGCAGGTGGCTGTGATGGCTCCCCTCGGAGCTGCTGGGAGGGTGGCCACGAGCGCTGCATGTGTGATGCTGGAGGTACCTGGGGGGACCCATGTGCCTGTGTCTGTGCTTGGTGCCCAGGGCTGTCTCTGTTTGCTGCTGGGCTGTGGAGCCCAGGGTGCAGCCTGGGGTCTGAGCTGGGTCCTGGGAGGGTGCTGGTGCTTCAGCAGCTGTTTTTCATCCTGAGGCAATCAATTCTCCTCATGAAACAGCCTGTTAGTCAGTCACAGCTCTGTCTGGTTCTATGAAATTAACTGCTGTGAGAGCGACTTGGAGGGCATTTGCTGCTGCAGTGCTGCTCTGGGTTTTGCAGAGTGGGATCCCTTGACTGCATCTCATGGTAACATCTCCCTGGGGATTCCTTGTCAGAGCGTCTCAGCCCCGTGCTGAGTGTTAATGTATAATAAGGAACAATAAGCATCTGCTGGCTATTATTTTCCATTTGCATGGTCAGCTGGAACAGACATCAGTTTCGAGTAGGATTTGATATGCGTATATTGATTTTCTTTATAGATTAGAGTGATTCAAGCAGTTATAAGGTTAATTTCAGATGATTAACTTCACCATATTGTAATATTTGATTTAGATTGGCTTTCAAACACTTTCCACATATTGATTTTCAATACCATACTTTTAGCACTGCAGCCAAATGTCATTTAAATAAAGGGTTGACAGAGTAGAAAATATTCACAACAGAGTGGAAAACTGCTACATGCCAGCCTGGTCCTGTCCTGCAGGGTGCCTGATGTTCCTGCGGCCAGAGAGGAGCACAGCCTGTGTCCTCACAGCAGTGCTCAGCCTGGCCTTTGGCGCATCCCCTGTGGCGAGTGTGGTGCTGGCCTTGGAGGGTCCCTCTGATGGACGGGTCCTTTGCTGCTCCTCACCAGCACAAGGATTAGCTGTCACTTGCCAGCACACCCACCACCCACATCCCTGACAAATGAACTACAGGGACCACTCCTACTGGTAGGACTGTTGCTGCTTTGTGACACTAAAACTCCTTGATAAGAATCAAACCATGAAATTGTTGGATATGAGAAGTTTAACCTGCCAGTTCCTCCTCCTGGCTTGAGGTGATCCTCCTGTCCTGGGGGCAGGTGCCAGAGCCTTCTGGTGCAGACTGAATACCCAGGTTTTATTGGCACCAACTGGAAGAGGCTGGGGATTTAGAGACTGTACGAAAATTACATTTGAGATTTCTGCTGGAGCTTCTTCCTAAAACATACACTTGAGACGCTAACATCTTTTCTTATCAAGGGATCCTCACTTCCTCACAAGCCTCCCTCCCCAGGAAGAGCTCACAGAGCTAATGTTTCTCATGATGATGCCAGAGATGTGAAGCATTAACAAGCAGTGCTGGTGGAGCAGCTGTGGCCCTGTTCCCAACACCCTGCCCACTGATGTTCCTGCTGCATTGGTGTGGCTGCTGTGGGCTGGTCCCTGCATGGGCAGAGAGCCCAGTGCCAGGGGGCCATGGCCCTGTGGAACTGCGCTTCACCCCAGCACAGGAGCCTGTGGAGAACACTTATTTTGTTCTAATAATCCCAGAAGCTGACAGCACTGCTGTCTTACATTGGTGGTGCCTAACCTACCCGCTACTGTCATGTGTAGGGTCTTGCCATCCAACTATCCATCTATCCATCTTGCCACCAACATCTAATACTCTGACAACAGGTTGCCCCTTTTGCTGTGGCCAAAATTTTCCTTCTCCTGGACACTTACAAATCTTCCAGCCATTTTGGTTAAGCAGATGGGCTTTTTGATGGAGAAACTTCCAGCTTGTTTGCTGGCAGATCAAAACTTCATGAGTTGCTTAGTAGCATCCCATCCTTACTGTCATGTTATTGCTCTAACCTGCTGTTGTGGGGGAACAGTAGGTATGGCTTTACTTTCAGCTGTCTTGGATGATGGTTCTCATTCCTCCATCAGGTAAAGCCAAAGCTCTGTGATTCTTCATTGTTAAGAGGGGCATTGTGCCCTTGATATCCCTTGAGACCAGATTGTAAAAACAGTAGAAAACTGGCATTTAAGCTATTGGAGGCAAGCACTATATAGATAGATATTAGATTGTTCTGAGCTAAAACGTGCAAAGGAAAAAAAATCACCAAAAATATGCTGTTTCTTGCCTATTTTACATTTCAGTATGGATAATATGTGCACATCTCAGAGAAGATTACACTAATGTTTCTGAACATTCATGAGTCCAAAACAGCTAAGAGCTGTACACAGCAGCTCAGAGGGTGTGGGAGTGACAGAGACACTGGGAAGTCAAATACAGGCAGAGAGCTGTTTGGTTTTTTTCACAGTTCTCATTTCCTCCTATCTCCCATAGTTTTATTTTTCAGGGGCTATTTTCTTCACATTTTAGTGATGTGCTGAATACAGATGAGACACAATGTACACAGCTATTAGACTGACACACTCATTTTTGTGTATCTTTGTGAGGGGAGAAAAACCAATCAGGTTTGCCTGGCATACTTTGAAAATCATGACACCTAAACACCCAAGTAGCCATAGTCCCTGAACTTGCTGAAATCTCTGGTCTGCTCATAAGTGCCCCTTCCAGGGAAATACCAGCGCAGGGGGCGCAGCATCTCTGCCAGATTTACAGGTGCTGCAGCAGGCAGCTGTGTCCCCTGGCCTCACGCGTCCCCTGCAGGCAGGAGACCTCTGCTTGTACAGGGCTGCTTCTGCTCGTCCTCCTGTGTCCTGGGCTGGGGCTGCCTTTGCACTAGGAACCTTCTTCTGGAGCTCAGAAGCCTGCTAATTGATGATCTGGCCACTTCTCTATCTGCTTGCATGTCCTGAGGTGAAGTGATATTTTTTTCCATAAATTCCATATATTTAAGGAGCTCTCGTTACAGGGTGCCTGGCTGGCCAAAGTGATTCAGACAGAGCTGATCAAATACTTATTTGTCAAATGAATTGTTTGATTTATTTCATCATTTCAAATAATTTATTTATAACTCATCTGCAATAACAAATATTTATATTGCCTCCTGACCAGCAATTACTTGCCCTTCCTGTTTATAAACTGTTATATGCTTGTGGCAGCTGATGCTAGTAGTCTAAATTTTGGAACAATATCACAGAAACATGAAGGAACATTCTGTAATTCTCTACAAAATCTGCAGAACATTGGTATTATCTTGAGCTCTTTTCCAGGATTCTTCCATGTATACTTTTTTGACAAAAGGATACTGCACAGAACACACAAAGGTCAAAGCTATTAAAAATCTTTTCAGTGAGCAGTGCTGCAGATCTCCAAACACTTGTAGCTCTCCAGGGAAAGTTTAAGCTTACAATTTTTCACCTCTATTTGTTCCAGTCCAGTCTGGCACCCACCAAAAGAAATGAGCGTGGAAAATAACTTTCTCAAGCACCTCAGTCTGTCAAACCCGATCCACGGAAATAGCCATTGTACTGTACCTGTTGAACCCAGAGAGGTAAAAATCTGTTTGTGTAATACATGTGACTGGGAAAGTACAGGGCATGCCAGATGCAAGATGTAGGAAAATACAAATGAACGTTTGTTGAATATTTTTTCAGGTATGTATTGAATCTGTCTCAAACTGTAAAAATCATGTGCCTTAATATACCCTGCAATGGCTACTCTTAAGACTGCATGTATGTGGCATGATTTTGTTGCTCACCATCTTTACCTGCCTCCAGCTCATGTGGTGAGGTGCCTTGGAAGCTCCCTTCAGGCACATCTCATTTGAATGATGTAAATACTGTTGTCAGCTGTGTGCTTTGCTGAATTTTCATCCTACCTGCTGTATCACTTGTCGGTGTGTATGTTAAAAGAAAGCAACTCCTATACAAGCTAGGATGGCACCTTGTTAATAGCCTTTGTCCTGCAAACATCTCTGATTTATACCTGCTCTGTTACTACCTCCTTGTTACCAGCTGGGGGTGGACCTTTAGGGGTGCTGCAGCACCTTGCTGCCTATGACCAGTAATGTCACATGCCTGTGATGTTTCTCAGACATGATTTGAGGATGACATTGCCTGCAGCCTCTCTGTCTGAGCCAATTAAACAGAGAAATTAAACAATGTCTGAGTCAATTAAAAAGAGAAATTAAACAATGTGACAAACACCACAATGGAGGCAAAGCTCGGTGCTGAAGTCTATCTTCAGCAAGGACACAAAGTACGCGTACAGCAGTCACTGCCTAGCCCCAGTGCTGCTGTGCCTCCTTGCAGACCTTTAAAATCGTCTCATGGGAGAGTGGGAATCAGGTGGTGGTGGGGCTGGCAGCAGGAACTGCTCCATGCTCACTGTTCAGGAGACTTTGCCTCCTAGGTCTTGCCTCTGTTCCTGGTCCCTTCTCTCCTGCCAGCAGTGAAGTCCAGTAAAGTCCCTTCTTTCTAAGGCATGTCAACAGCTGTCTTCTGTTCTTGGTTTGTGTGTGGGGCTTGTGAGGGGCTCCTGGAGAAGGCTTTGGCAAAGTGGGCACCCTCCAGGCTTGTGGTAGTGAGCAGTCCCAGCTTGGAGCCCACAGTTGTAACCCTGCAATGATACAGACTGGCGCTGCATCCAGAGTGACTGATGCCACATTCGTGACCACAAGCTTGATATATGTCAGGAATCGCTTAGCAATTCTTCTGGTGAGCTTGTATGTCTGGTTACACTACAGCATCTTTCTCAAAGTTAGCATTCCAAGACTAAAAACTTAAACAAAAATAAAAATCCACAGTGTCCCTCACTGATCTCTTCTCCCTGCTCAGGGAAGGGAGAGCGTCCACAGAGAGCATGACACAGTCCTGTTGTGGAGGTACTTGGGAATCATGTTTGGTGTAGCTGGAATGTACTTTCACAAGAATTCTAGGAAACATTGTAGGGAGTGGCTAAATCTGTGCTGAGCAGCTGGTACAGGTGCTTAATAATGTACTAGCAGGTGTGAAAGCTATTATGTTTCAAAAAACCCAGAACTATCTCTACCTTAGGAAATGCCAGGCAGCTCTCGGGACCTGTTTTAGAAGGCTGTTAGGTCTGCAGAACTACACAGGCAATCTCATCATTTAGATGTTTTGCACCCTCAGAAAGGAAAAGTCAGCAGACAGACCATCATGACTTCTGTCTGTACTGTAAACAATCTTTATTTTTTCCACAGTTTATTGAATGGCTTTTCTCTTCCAGAGCTGTTAAGAGAAGCAGCTAAGCCAGGCTATGTCTTTGCTGTATCTAATTGGTCCTTTCAACTGTAAGTAAAGTGATCTACTAATCGTTTTGATCTCTGTTCAGTTCTTTGATCTAGCTGTTGTGTGTATAGTGGCAGCACGATTAATTAATTGTAAGTTTACAATCATGAAGATGAAGCATTCTCTAGTTCACTCTTGCAGTTTTAGTAGTTGAAGTTCCAGGGTTTGTCATTAATTCTGGCGCAGAGACACAAAATGCCATTCCTAGACCTTTTAAATTTCCTTAAGTCCTCAAGCAGAGGGTATGCACCAGGGACAAGCCCCATCGTCCTGCGAGGTCTCCACATGGCAGCGGTGCTGCTGCTCTTGGGCACCTGGACCTCACTGCAGAGTGAGAGACCCAGAGATGGATCAGCATTTCCCAGAACTGTTTGATTATTTATCAGTAAGTGCTGTACGAAGCACACAATACAGCTTACAGAGTAAGAGGAGAGAGCAGGGGAGCACTTAGGGGAATAACCCAAAGGCCTTTGCTAGCATTAACTATTCTGTATCCCTCAGTTTGGAAGGGAATTAATCAACGCCCCTGCTGTACAGTCTTGATCAGTCCCTGCTGCAGGATAGGATGTGGCTGTGCACAGGAGCAGGATATCCTCCGTTGTGTTCTCTTCTCTGAAATGTCTGGCAAGAAAGTAAAGCAGATGCATCACAAATGTCATTTGTTTGTGCTGTTCCTCTGGCTTGTCTGTTTTCCACACCAAAGAGATAATGTTGCTCTTCTAGCTCAGCAGCAGAGGGGCTGGGATGACCTTGCATTTTGGGCAGGGAGCCACAAGATACCTGTGGATTGAGGAGTCTACATTGTGGGAAAGGGCAGGAGAAGCTGTTTGTTAATACTGGTGGCTGGGGGACCTGTTAGGAGCAAGCTGCTGCCCTTTGAGGCCAGGTACACACATGGCATGAACCAGTTCTGCCACTGTTTTCATGCTCTGACAGGGCTTGTTCAGCTTCGATAGGCTCATGCTCCAAGAGCTGTCAAATCTCTTTGCCAGGAGAGCCAGTGGACAAAGGAGTCTCATCTGTATATTTTGCTTCCCTTAGAACAAGGCAAATATTTCAGTATCTGTTGAAGAGTATTTGCATTTTTATGGATAAATTCAAGAAAAAAGGCACCACGCAATCCCAATTTGCATCCCTTATTTCCATAGAAACTACAGGAGCTTTGATTGCTTTCATGTGCTTTTGATGAAAATTGAGTGGGGTATCTTTATCCTGCCATAAGGTGGGAAGAAAAATTGGCATTCACAATAATATCTAATGGTTCAAAGGATACTTTTGCAAAACAACTTGCTGTGATTTATTAAATAACTTGGTGTTTTTCAAATAATTGAAAAAACTCAACTTTCTAGAAAACTTGTTGCAAACCTTTGCTAAACCACTGTAGATTAACATCTGCTTGTGCGAAACAAGGATTGTTTACCAGTATATGACTGCTGCTTGTGAAATTGGGGTCATCCAGCTCCCAGTCAAAGTTCAGACACTAGCATGAAACAATAAACAATTTAGATATCATAATCTATACAAATGTTTTTAAATTGTGGGGGGGGGGGGGGGGGGGGAACACAGTGGTGTACCACTGCAAGCAAACAGCTTTGCCAAACAAGTCGAGGCCATAAGCGAATGAGGGACTGCAGTGCTCACTTGGGCTCCTTGTGTCCCTCACAGTGCTGGAGGCAGCTCTGCACTGACCGAGCTCTGCGCTGGCCGCTGGCAGGGGGACCGTGGCCCAGCCTGGTGCACCAGCAGGGCAGCTGGCTGTGGGGGCTGACCACTGCTCTGGTCCCTGCTGTGGCGTGGGGAAGGCATTGCCCAGCTTCCCACGAACACCATGTCTGCTAACATGCCATCTGTATGACTCATTTTGCCTGCTGTTTGTAAATATTGATCAGGCTTTAAAAGTAATGTGCTTGTTTGTTTGTTTGACAGAAGACCCAGACCAATAAATCTCCAGACCTCTCCAGCCAGTTATGCCCAGCACTAGCAAGGAGCCTGGGGGCTGGTCAGCAAGGACAGGGCCAGGTATGCCTGGGGAGCAGGGGCTGCTCTCAGGTGGCTTGATCGTATCATCATGTCCTGCTTAGGATGCTCCTTGGACGTGCTTTGGTGCATGATCTCATTAATGTGGTAAGAGGCATCTTCACAGTTTCTGTCTCCTAGAGCAGGTTGGATTTGCTGTGCCTGTACTGCTCATCCTGACACAAGGCCATTTATATTTGATGGTGTTTGGATGAATTATGCACATAGCCACTAAGAGAAATTTAATGATGGGTTTCGTCGTCTTTTTTATAGATTTCAGCCTTTGAATTAAGCACCAGTTCACTCTAAGTGCTACAGGGGATAAAGAGAATATTCTAGTCCCTGCATCCATCACAGCTGCTCTGCCAAGCAAAGTTAACAAGTAAACAGTAATCACCCACAATTATTGCCCATTACGTGCTCTTTTCACCTGAGATCACACAACAAAGCATGAGTGTGGAGCCACAGGAGGAGCTGGGTGGCAAGGAGCTGTCAAGATGAAATAACAGCAAAAAGACCTGTCAAATGCTGGCTCTGTGAAAGACCTAAATCCTCTCCTGATGGCCCCTTGGTGCAATGTACAAGAGCTACTTCTGTGTAATTATAAATTGTCTGCAGGGCTTATCTGAGAGGTTCAGAGTTGACATTACAATAATAGGGTGGGTGAGTTTTATTTAAGGGATAATGTTCCTGGCAGTGGTGTACACATGGCAGTAAATGAGTGTGGCAGGTGATTAACACCATCGAAGCCTTTGCCGGCCCTGCTGGCTGGCCAGAAGCAGAGGAGCCTGGCAGGTCCTGGTGTGGCAGGGAGGTCCTGCTGGCCACCAGGGCTGGCCCGTGACAGCCTGCAGTGTGGCACATGCCACTTGGGGCTCTGTGCTGAGTGAGCTGTGGTGCATTGCATGGGGTGCGTGGGGTCCCATCCAGACAGGTCAGGATTCGTGTCCCCTAACTCTGGGCGTGTACCAGTGCAACGTCCCCATGAAGCTGTCTGCCTGGGCTCTCTTTATAGCTAGCAGAGAGAGAAGGGTGATCTTGTGGTGTGGTTTACCTGACCTACTTTAGTTGCTTAACCTAAGGTGAACTGAATGGCTTCAAAATTGCCTTTAGTCTCCATTTACTATAAAAAGCAGAAGGCGATCAGCTCAGATATGGACCAGGAGGAATTCATCCCACTGGAAATTCCTTACTTGCTTTGGCCAGCCTTTTCTGAGCATGCTTCTCTTGCTCTACTTTATTTTAAGGATAAATTTTCTACAGCATTTCCATCGAAGTATTAAAAAGGGAAAGTGCAGAAAACAAGCCTTGCACCTGTCCCTTCAGGGGAATGGTTTGTCTCCTTGAGTCAGATTTGTCTTGAAGGCAGCCTGGGACAATACCAGACCTTACCCAAGGCACTTTCTCCTCTCACCCTGCTACCACCCTGCAGAAGAGGGATGGTGATGCTGAGGGGCTGCTGTGAATCCCGTCGCTCCCTGGGGAAGGTCTATGTTGGCTGGTGTGTGTGTGAGCCTGACAGCAGCGAGGTGGGGCTGGCCACCAGCCCTTCATTAGAGACAGCCCTGCAGCTCGCATGCTGCACATTCTGCCGTGGAGCCAGTGCCTGAATCTAGCGCTTTGTATTGGGGGGGGGGGGGGAGTCGATCCTCAGTCTCTGGTTCCAACGGGTCCCAAGGCTACAAGGGAGCCGGTGCCTGGAGGCCGGCGCGTGTTGTTACAGCCTGGGGCCGGGGGAGGGCAGCCCGCCCCCGGAGCTCGGAGCAGGGCGGCAGGGGGTGCAGCCACCCGCAGGGACCCTTCGCTCCTCTTTTAAGGGGAGAGAAAATGTCCCTGCTCCTGAGTGCGTCGGCCGGGGGGGGGGGGGGGGCAGGCACATGCTCGCAGGATGAGCTTCCTGCCGAGGAGGCAGGCTTCCCTACTGCCCTCGGTAATTGGGAAGCAGCAAGAAGGCAGCGTGCCCGTTCGGCGAGCTCTGATCCCATCACCAATCAAAGAGACCCATTTAGATCGGCGGAGCTGCCAGGCTGGTCCCACTCGGGAGAGTTAGTGGTGATATTAACTGGAGGAAATTCTACAGAGTAAGTATTAGCCTTGTATTATGTAGAATTTTTAAGTGCTTCATTAATTTACAATTCTACTTTTTATTAAATTAATTTGCATTTTAATGAAAAAAATAAGTGGATCTAGTTCTCTTCTTGGAGCAGCAATACCATGCGTCCTGTATGTGAATGAGTGTGCTTGAGCAGAAGGTGAGGCAGCTCTGCGTTCCTGGGTGCAGGAGTTTCTGCCCGTGCAGGGGGCCTGCCGCTCTTCCTGGCAGTGCAAGGTGCTGCGCCAGGCATGTCCCCCCTCCTCTGCCCTTGCTGAAGCCCCTGTGGTTGTTGTGGTCCCGTGCAGGGACTGTAATGCTGAGTGTCTTGCTTCAGTGTGCCACCTTCATCACGAGGGGACCTTGCATGCCCTTTTGTCTCTGCGCAGCACGAACTCCAGGTCTTCTGCCAGCCTGGAGGCCTTCCAGGCATGTGGGCTTTGTCTTGATGCACATGCTGACCCAAGGGCATCCCTAATCCCTGGAAGAGTCTTTTAGTCTCATCCACAGGCAGTCTGAGGTCTTCAGGAGAGGGGTGCTTGGCATGGACCCTTGGCTTGCAGCAGTGCTCTCAGACCATGGGAGACTCCTGGGCTTCTCTGCAGAGCCACAGCCTGCCTTCACGGTGCTGGGCCATGTGAGCAGGGAGCCAGGCACCACAGTGGCCTTGAGCATCTGGCAGCTAATGGAGATGGGATGACACGGCCAGGGATGTGTCTGCAAAGCAGCAGGCACCTGGGGGATTTGGGCTGCTAAGGAAAGTCTGTTCCTCTGGGCACAGCAGCCTTGCCCGCTTTGATGGAGCTCTCATACAACTCTGTCATCAGGTTTGTCTCTTCTCCAAGATTTCAGGGCTGTGACAGTAAAAAGCCTCAGGGCTGAGGAGCCCCTGGGTTTTCTCCTCTGGGCACACTGGCCAAATCGAAGTATTTAGCTGAAGGTTTAAAAAAAAAAAAAAAAAAAAAAAAGATTCTCCTCGAGATGTGCACCCGCTGTTCCTCACTGACACGTGTCAGCCCGTGGCCCTGATGAATGCCCTCAAACAGCTCTGTGTCTTTTCTTGATTGGGGACCGTTGCTCCTCAGGGAAATCGACATCATGCCACCTGTTGTCTGACGGTGATCAGTTCTGGAGCGAGGCAGAACATACTTCTACTTCTGCAAAGTACATAGCAGAGATCACTCTGAAATCACTGGTGTCAAGCAGTTTGGCTGGTATTTAAAGTAGGACAAAGGTGGCATTTTTCCCTGCAATTTTCTTTTTTTTTTTTTTCCCTAGAGAGTTTCAGACATGGTTAGAGCCAGTCAAAGTGAAAAATCCACCAACCTCTCTGCCCTATGCCCCTAGCCCTCAAATCAATAAGGAACATCTCTGGTACCTCCACAGACTCCTAAACTCTTTACTGACATGACAGCATTTCCTTCAAGGCCCTTCTGCACTGCTTCAGAGAGTAATAATTTAATGATTCTATTCTTCAGGGCTTTACTAATACAAGTTAACTGAAAAGGAAATGCTTGCTGCCAAACCATCTTTGCTTCCAACCTCTTTTATCATCAGATTTGCTGTTTATCTCACAGGCAGCAATCATGCAAGTTCTTTTTCCATCTTAGATTAATTTAATGAGCTTTTTATTATTGTTTTTTTTTTTTTTTTTTTTTTTTTTTTTTTCTTTTCCAATAGCATCCACTTGTCTGCTAAGAGAACTTTGACTCTATTACCTCATGGCTTACATGCTGGGATGACTTCAATAGCTGTAAGCCACAAATATGGATCTTACTTTGACCTGTGCACCTGGTAGGTGACAGTATGCTTCTGGATTCCAGGAGCAGGCAAACCAGTTCCCCAGTTCCTTGCAACTTAGCAGAGGAACACCAGGGGCATTGTGTGTGTAGGGTGCTTTTTTTTTTTTTTTTTTTTTTTTTTTTTTTTTTTTTTTTTTTTAGAAAAGAAAATTGAGCAATAAACATCCAGAGAAATGAGACATTTAAACATTCAAAGTAATTGATATCAGGAAAAAAATATGATGGGATGAAATCTATTCCTGCAATAAACTGTCCATTAGTTGGGCCATCAGCATAACCCTAATCTAAAGTTACGAGGATCCATTACAGATATAATCAAATACAATTTTCTATATTCCATGAATCAAAAGCACCATATGTATTAAGAGCCTAGTTTGTCTTTTTGTTCCTGCTTTCTCCTGGAACAGCATATATCTGATTTCTTGTGTTATATTGCTCTGATGTCTGCTAAGGGCACCATGCCCTAGAAATTCACATTAAATAACTGAGAGCGAGCACTAGAAATGAAAAAAGTGAAATACTATCTAGACAGCTGGAAGTAAAAATATGAAAAGTGTTGCACTTACAGAAGGAAAAAAAGCCTATTTTTATGACTTGAATAGACAGTTTGGTATAAAGAGAAATTCCTCACCCAAGATCAGACATACAGCTGAGCTGCAGCAGGCAGACTGAAATCTTGTAATCCACAATATGCCAAGATACAGTAGAGATCTTGACTTCAAAGAGCAGGCTAGAATGTGGCACAGTTGTATGGCATGCAGAAGCACAGAGGTTTCCTTGCTTGCTGGGCTGATGACTGCTGCCAACCCAGGATGAGTTTTGGCTTCAGAGGCGGGCAGATGGGGTGAGAGGCTGCAGCCAGACGTGGTCTGCAGGCTGTGGACACATGCTCACTGACACCAAGGGATGCTCCTTTCACTCTTGACGGCCTGGCTTCCAACTTTTCCTTTCCCTCCCTTTGTTTTGTAAATTTTTGCTTTCTGTAAGGGCTCACACTTTCCATCTGGAAGCTCACCATGTCTTCATGTGGGCCCTAACACAGAGTGTTAGGGATGGGCAGCAGTCAGCAGGAGCCTGTGGTATGGAGCAGTCTTCCTGTCTTCGCTACCACATCAATTCTCCATTTTTTAATTGCATCTGGGAATAATATAGCTCTTCTACCTTCCTGACCTATCCTACCAATGTATCTCTGACTCAGTTCTTCCCAAGGGCTGTCTGTCTGCGAGAAGAGATGCTTTAACTGATTCATTACACAGGACTTTTGCACTATTTCCACCAGTATTATACACGTATTTCCACCACTGACCTGCGTTATTTAGCTCTATAGAACATCTTGGGCAGCCGCCAGCAGGGCAGCCACTCTCCAGAGGAGCAGTCTGACACGATGTTACTGCTGGAGCTTGGTGGGGTTTTCAGCGAGCTTCGGCTCCATCCATTTGGCTGACTCCAAAGGGTGTGGGTCGCTGTCCTTGCTCCGGGGA
The DNA here is from genome assembly GCF_009819795.1 of Aythya fuligula. Taxonomy (NCBI): domain Eukaryota; kingdom Metazoa; phylum Chordata; class Aves; order Anseriformes; family Anatidae; genus Aythya; species Aythya fuligula. The sequence continues at coordinate 389,180 of NC_045573.1, forward strand.
GCTGCCTCACGCCTGACTCGGCTCTTGCCCTCTGCTGTGCTTCGCCTTGCAGCATGCTGCCAGTGGCCGCGGGCTCCCTGAGGCGGGTGCCCCTTTACACTGGCCTGGCCTCGCCCTGAGTGCAGCCCGTGGGGCGTTCTCTCAAGTCAGGCAGGAGCAGCAGCAGTGGGTCTTGCAAGCCAGTGCAGGGATCAGCTTTCAGGGCTTGTTGCGGGCTTGCTGCTAAGTTCTAGGGAGAGGAGCAAAAGGTTATAAGAGGATAATATTCTGCTGTTAATTAGGGCACGTGTTAGTGGCCCTGTAATCAGCACGAGTAATGGATGTGAGATGCTGTGAGAGTCCCACTGTGCTCAGTGCAGGGGAAGGAAAGTGAAAGCCTGCTGAGGGCATTGGGTGGGAGACGGATCCTGTCTCTTGACTGAGCAGGATGATATGAGCAGCAAAGATGAGAAATACAGAAGTAAAAAAGAATGAAATCTGGTTTTGGGTTTCCTTCCTCAGAGATGGGGATCAGCCAGATAATGAGGCAGCAAGTTCTGAGGGCAAAGGAAGAGCTCAGGACATGGTTAGCTGCTCATTAGCGGCTAGAGACATGTTAGCTCTCAACACAGTTGGTAACTCTTTGGTCTGGCCAAGTCTTTGAATGTCCCTGGAAGGAGGGCTTGCACAGTGCGCCCTGCTGCAGCTGCTTCCAGCAGCACCGGCTGCTCACAAGCAGGCAGAACAGCAGCTCTGATGATGCTGTGCTAAAGGCTTGAGAAATTAATTTTGCCTGTCAGAGATTCAGGTGTAAGTGCGTGAACTGAGGTTCAGCAAGGTAAGCTGACCCACCTGGCTGCGGTCCAGGCCCAGGAATGCTGCTCACAACAGGGAAGGGAAGACAAGCAGTACCTGCCTGTGTAAACTGGTATTGTCTTCCACATAAAACATGCCCTTAATTAATAGCTAGGATGAACCTAAGCCACTATCTCTGTTATCAATTTGTGGATGTGGTTGGATTGTCTGTCTCCCAGGACAGTAATATCCCTTCATCTTATTGCAAATTGCTCGCAGCATCCTTCTATTACACAGGCTTAATGCTTGAAAAATAGAGATTTAATACTCCACCATATCAGACTAAGTGAGGTCAAAGCAATTCATATTCACGATCCCACAGAGCTCCCTGATAGTGTTTCCTCTGAGAAATATGTATGTGGAGGAAACAAACTAGGGAAGACCTGCCCTCTGCTTCACGCTGTCCCACACCAACAAGCACTGCACCAGTCACCCTGTGGCTGAAACCTTTGGATACTTCTCTTGGACAGACAGCAGGCAGCTCTGGGTGCTCCCAGAGGATGGGGAGTAGTTGTGGGCCCTGTGGTGAGGCTCTGCCATCCACACCAGTGCTCCTCTTTTCACCTCCTGGCCCAGCAGCTCCTGCATTACAGTGGTAGCTTTCAAAGCGTTGTCATTCTGCAGTGGTTTGCTAGATCAGAGTGGCACCAGCATGCGTGTTTTGTGTGTGATGTTATCATAGTGCACTGTGCATGTTTCTAGGGTGCTAACTCTTCCCAGGTGCTGGATGTTTTATGTGTGTTTAATAAGTGGCTTGCAAGGAAGTTGGGTGCAAGTTTTTCAGGAACTGTAAGTTGTCTGTTGCTTCCTGACCAGAAAGTAATAGCACGTCATGTATTTACATGTTTGTTTGTGTCCTGAAATGTATGTGTTTTGAGAGAAATTCATAGCAGGTGTGTATGAGCCTTGAGGATTTCCTCCCCAGCAAAGACAGATTTGTCTCCAGGAATGATACCTTATATAGCTGGGACATGTTCCTTCTGCATTGCTTTTATGTGGATGCCAGGACATGGATTTCACCTGCGACTCACGAGGAAGTATCTAAGCTCGTAAAATAAATGGGAGGTTTAAGTTTGGAGGGATTTATGTGCAGAAATTAAAACATGGGTTAGAAGAAATATTCCTTTGCTTTGCACAAAAACAATGTAACATGTAATTCTCCTGTTGTGAGCTGAATAGACCTGGAGCTACCTCCTTCCCCAAACTGCAAGAAAATAGTGGGCTGATAAACAGCCTTGCTGGCTGTATCTCACCATTATGAGGATCTTGCCTGGAGGCATAGTTACAAAAAACAGCCTTTGATGGCACAAAACGGGGTGGTCTGTGAAACGTGTGGAGGCTTTGTATGACCGTTCGGACCATACAGAAAGACTTGACACAGATAAAGTAGGATTTGGGAATCTCAGAAATAATGAGACTCTTTGTAATAGAGCTGGAGGACTGTCATGAAAAGAAGAGACCTGAACATCTGTCAGGAATGTGCCAGACAGGCAGCGTGGCTCTCTCCATTCTGTCCACAAAGGAATGGGTCCTATTGGGAAGCATCAGTGCTGCCATGCCAGAGCAAGCAGTGGGCTTATGCATGGACAGTGCTCAGCAGCAGCACTATCAGGAAAAAAAAAAAAAAAGGCAGTGATTGTAAAAAAAAAAAAAAAAAAAAAAAAAAAAAAAAAAAAAAGGATTTCATTTATTTCCAGTTTTGCAGAATTCTTAAATTGGAACCACTGGACTAAAATTAACTGGGTTAGTTTGCTTGTGAGGTCTATGAAAATACCTTAATTACAGAAGGAGAGGTGGCTACAGAGAGCAACTGAGGTTTTTCCTGCTGGGAGCATTCTGCTGGTGGCAGCAGGTTACACCAACATGATTGCGAATGGCACCTATGCAGCAAATGCTTCCAGTAAGGGAACTGTCAGGAATGTGTGGTGTCTTCTGTAGCACCATGACACATTGATGAGCTCTGACGGATGGCTAATTGCTCAGGGTACTCTGACATAATGGAGCAGTTCCGAGAGCACCTCAGCTGCAGAGGTCAGTAGTGACTCAGAAGGCATAATTTTTCATAGCGTGCTCCTTGTATCCTAGAACTCCTCCTGTAATGGACTAGCAAATTACCACACTATTTAAAAGGTAACAATTTATAACATTTTGATAACTGCATGCTCCTGAGGCTATATTATCTGTGCCTGGGGAGAGAATGAATGAGATAGCTGCCCTTCCTACAACATGGATGCTTGCATTTAGAAATACAAACATGTGTGCCTCTCTGCCATCCCAGCACCTTCCCTCCAGCACAGACCCAAGGATGATCAGGCAGGATCCTGCGGAAGACCTCTCCCTCTTTGGCACATTTGTCTCTCTTCCATTCCTGCTCCTTTCAATATATGTCTGGTTTGGTGAAGAGGGTAAGGTTCCAATGCCTACCTAGTCTTACCATATTCTAGCTCAACTCCCCGGAGTTCACGTGGGCTATACTCATCTAGGTGCATTTGGCAGCTCTCCTGTATGCAGTCTTACATCAAAAGATAATTTAATTCCCAAGAGGTGTCAAGGTAACTGCTCCCATAGAGAAACTGGAATCGTGACAAAGTGGCAGGGCTCATTGAACCATGAGAACCCTATTCACAAAGCCCCAGAGCCAGCAAGCAAATTTTTTTAAGATCTTTTCTTAGCTGTTTCTTAGCTGTTGTTGGGAACATACCTTGGGGCTCCATCCCATGCACAGCAGCCGTGGTATCTGTGTGCTGACTGCAAATGCACTGTGACCACCATGCACACATTGAGATGTCCCTTTCACCATATTTTACATATACGCTGCCCTTCTACTGCTGCTGCTCATCACCGATGTCTCCTTTGCTGCATGGGAAGCATCACTCTTCATTTCTTGTCGAGAAGAATCTGAAGAACTGAGTGCCTGAAGAATTTGCATGGAAGCATTCATCCCTCTCAAGTAAATAAAATCTCACCCCCAGGTCATGGCAGCAGGTCAGCTCTTTCTGCACAAATTGGGCCCTGTGCAGTTTCCTTCACTGAAGCCTTTGCTTTCAGCAGAACTGCCAGGCTCTGTACCCAAGGAGGAAGGGAAGCAGAAGGATCAGAGCCCACTGGTGTGACGTCCAGGCAACTGGCAAGTTGCCCTGTCACACAGTGGTAATTAGCAGAGCACAGGGACAAGACATCCAGCCACACAAAGGCAGCAGTGCTTGGTGTGTGTGATGGAATGCCCGTTTGTTGGCTCCAGTCAGTGCAAGGGCTTTGTTACCCCGTGCAGAGCTGCCTGGGAGTTGTGGGGCAAGGGACTAAAGTCCCAGGAAGCAAAGAAAATTGGATGATAGCACTGGACTTGAAGGACTTCTTCTGGAGTTGTTGATGCTGCAAAACATGCAAGCCTGCAGCAATTCATCCTTTCCAAGAACGGATATGTGTTTGCCTGCTAGGTGTGCTTAACTACGTGTGTGTAGGTAAAACCATGCATCTGTGCTTGAGTAGACAATTCGTAATAAACGTGCATGTAAGCGTACGTGCTTGATAGCAAAGTGTTCCTGCATTAGTACCACAACAACACTTTTTATTAACTGTCTGCTTTCCCTCTGGAGTGATGTAATTCTGTTCAATGCAGTAGAGAGGGGTCCAATTAATCGGATGGATAAAAGCGGTTAATGCACCTTGGAGAAACGTAATTTAATTGAAATGGTTATTACGTGCTGCTCCAATGTAAAGAATATGAGAATCGGCACAAATGACTCTGTTATGAACATGACTTTTAATTGCTGTATGGTTCTGTGATTTAAGTCTTTCTCTGGATACGCTTTTGTTTCCCAGAGATTTCAGTTGGGATGCTGATTGCAATGACACGCTGGGGACAAGCAAGACACATTCCAGCGAGTTGGGGCTGTCAATCCTGTTTGTGCTGATTCTCAGATGGAAGTAGAATTGCTGATTTGCCTTTGAAATCTGCAGAGGTTGGCTCTGCACTGTGCCAAGAACTCCTCAGAAGCAGTGTTCTTGGCTAGTGGCATGAGCCCACACCCTGCCTCCTTGCTGACTGCTGATTCCCTAGTTCCCCCTTTGCCCGAGGTGTGCTTTCTAGCAGTTCTGCCCACTGGGGCAAAAGCTGCTCTCTGCTGCGCTGTTTGCCTTGTGGGTTGGCATTGCCTTTCACACCACGTCTCTGATGATTCAAATGTAATCTGTAGGACAGTGCTCCTTCCCACACTGTGTGCAAACTGTGTTACAGCAGCATGAGCAGTTAGGCTGTGCCGAGTTGAACATGCGCTAGAGGCAGTTGTCTGTTACTCTCCCATGGGTTGTGGTTGCCATGAGATTAAAGCTGGTGAAGTTGGTAGTATTAACCAAACTCCTGTACCTCCCCTTGCCATAGTACAAATTGTGTGCAGGAACATTCACCCATGGAGCCAATAAGCAACAACTGGATGAAAGATGGAAAATTAAGCCTGTCTAACCTGCAAAGAACATAGCAAGCCAAAGAAGGGGAACTTTCTTCCCCACAGAACTGTGAAATGTTCCCAGTTCACAAGTCACTTGTGTCTTTTACAGCCCCTCAGATTTTGCTGCAGCACATGAATGGTGCTTACATGGATGGTGAAGATATGTTTTTGTGAAGGCATAGAAAATGTCTATGAGTAGGCAAGATATCAGGCTGTCATCAGCACAAAGGTACTGTGCATTGTTTTCCTGTTTTTCCAGGCTCCCAGACAAATGCCACTACAACTAACAATTTTCCTGGCTTTTTTTCCCTTGCCCCTCTTTCCCAGCAGGAACAGAATGCACCACTGGGTATAGAGCTAATAAAATTGTGATTTGGGATCTCTGTTGGATTTAGTGAATGCCCACTGAGATCTCTGCGTTCCCCCTTCCCTGTGCCCAGGGGCTGGGGAGGAGCTCAGCAGCATGAGGAGTTAGGGCGCTGTGCACAGCCACCTGCTCCCCTGCTCCACTGCATCAAGTCCTGGGCAAAGGTGGGGAAAGCAACGCGTGTCTGGGACAGCCCTCGCTTTCCTTTCTCGGCTGCCTGGGATGGAGTCCCATACAGGGATTAAAACTAGCACCAAGTGCTGCAGGCTGAGCCTGGGTCATAGTAGGAGCACGCAGCCAGTACTGGGAACCACTGTCCAGTGGCTTTGTCTTTCCATTTTGTCCTCCCATGTGGAACAAAGAAGAGGTAAATGTAAAGGGGGGGTAAGAACATGCCATTGCAGGTTTTCCTTGTAGGAAAGTTCTACAATTTTCTATAGAATTGTTTTATTCACTAGAGTAAAACACACATTTTAGAGAGAGAAGAGACATTCATTTTTTTCTGCATCGGGGCAGGCAGAGGGAAGAGGCAGCAGGGGAGCACAGAGGTGACCAGGCTGGTGCGGCTGCCCCCTGGGACGTGGGTGCCTCAGCGGAACTGCTGGGAATCTTGCATGTTGCCTGGCGTGCTTATATCCAGTGCTTTTAGGCTCTGTTTAGGAGCACTACATTTGTTCATAGATCTGAAAGGAAACAAGAGGTGCTCCTTTAAAATAAAAATGCCATTCACGGGTTCTACACTACTTACTCTATTTGAACCCATTTTAAAAAGTGACCTTTAGGTGTTTAGTTCACTCACTCAGAAGTTAGATAAAGTTCTCTCAAATAAATCTTATTTTAGCTGTTGCTTTAAATTAAGAAAATTTTACACCTTCAGGGCTGCTGGCCAGTGGACACATCTTGCAGAGATTCCTGAATTGTTCAGTGGAAGTGTGATGTGCTGATCTGTGAATTTCAGCCACCAGCTCTGAGCTTAGCTGTGAGATGAACCCTGACATCCTGGCGTGTTTGCTTTGTTATTCAAACTCAGATCCATCTTCCATGGGAAGGTGATTTGCTTTGGCCATGTGAGAAGTGTTCTGCATTATCTCCTAAATATGTGCAGGTCTTCCCACAGAGCTTTAATTGATTTTGCTTTAATCACTTTAATTGATTTCAAATTGTTAAAAAATCATAATCAATAGTGGAGCTGCGGTCCTTATAAACATGATGTAGGCAAGCAGGTAGTGGTTTTGCTACTGAATCCAGAAACATCAAGGCTTTGCAAGAAGTGTTTCTTAATTGTTTCTTCTATATTATTTCTTAAAGATGGAGTTGTATATTGCTGAAGAGACAAAGGACATAGCTCATCTGTTCCTGTACCTAAAAAGTGACAAACATGACATATGGAGAGCCAGTGCTTCCAAAGTGCAATGAGACTTGGTCAAAAGGACTGCACTTGGAAAGGTACTCGGGAGAGGAACATGCCACAGCTGAAATAAAATCAGGAACATGGGATTTGTCTAAGCAGAAGGTGGAGAGGCTCCATCTGGAGGCAGTTGCAGACCTCAAGGCCAGGGCACTTCAGAATCGTGCTCCTGGATGCTCACCCCTTGAGCTTGCTGGGTTCCTCTGGAATCTCCTGATTGTCATCCCAAGGGCTTGTTTCTTGTCCTTTGGCAGCACAGTAAAGGCAAGAAACTTATTAGCTCTGATTCAGGGTCCCTTCTTTGACTCTTAAGATGCTCGGGGCAGCCCTTTCCCTTGGCCAGGCTCCCAGCTGTTGACATTATCCTCTTTGCTGGGCTGATGTAATTATGCCCACATCTGTTGATGAATGCACAGTGATGATCAGTGAAGAAAGAACATGCTGAGATGCATGAACACCCGTTATCACCCAGCATGGGGTGGCAGCACCAGGCAAAGGGAGAAGGAGGCTGCTGCTCCTGGGAAAGAAGAGGAAGGGCTCTCCTTGTCCGTATGTCACAGTGGCACATGTGCTGCGGCACTAATGCTGCCACTTGCAAACAGGCTCTGCCCACGCAAGGCAGGAGTAATAAGTAACAGGTAACGACCTAAGGAGAAGGTTGCACCAGCAGGGTACTTCTGTGCTTACATTTCAGATTTGTGCATTGCGAATGGTTCAGTACAGAGGGGAGAGGGAAGGACAGAGAGATGCCCAGAGATGGTGTATCTGAACTGGTCCCTGGCTTTGTATTCGTGCCCCCTCTCCTGCCATTCCCTGTCTGGCATGTTCTCTGAGAAAGGACCTGTGCAGAGGAATTATGGAAGACACAGCCCATAAATAAGAAAGCACAGGGTGTCCTGCATGGATTTAAGCACAAGATGGAAAAAGTCAGTGTGGGCTCACCATTTGCCTTGACAGTCTCTGCTCTGCACCTTGAATTTCATAAGCCATTTTTTTTCCTCACTAGTACTGATGTACAACAGAGGCAGAACAAGCAGGCTCCTTGGGATCACAGGCAGCTCTCAAAGCAGCATCTTTGCCATGCATAATCAAAACCCAGCTCTTGTTATTTATTCACCACAAAGAAAAAAGACTTCTGAACCACTGTGAGGAAAAAAGCATGTGCATGCCTGCGTGTTCGTGCCTGTACGTGCATGACTGCATGCAACCACCTGTGCGTGCACAAGAGCTGGGAGCCATCTGCAGCCGTAGTCCCTGTGCTGCCCAGCAGAGCCTCCAAACACGTGCGGAGCCCCCAGCACTGACAGGGAGCCCAGGCAGCTCCAGGAGCTGTGGCTTACTGTCCTCTGTGCAGCCCGGCTCCAGCCCGAGGAGCTGGTTATTTATTTAAGTGCATTTGAAATGTGCACAGGAGTTGTCTGCCCAGAGCCCTGCCAGGCGGTGCCTGTGGGGGGGCAGCCGAGCACGGTGCAGGCTCTGCCCCTCCATGACATGCTGGGGCTGAGGCTCTAGGGCTGCTCGTCCAGCACAGGACACATGACAGTGTTGGGGGTGGCTGTGCCCCCCCCGCAGGGCACTGCTCTCCCCTGCTCCTGCTGGGTGCCCAGGTGATGCTGTGGTGGGCTCATCCCCCTGCCTGCTGGGCAGTGCTCCCTCCCGGCGGGCTCCAGAAGGCTGTGGTCTGGGCTGCTCTGTGATGCCACTAACACCTCCTCTGTCCCTTTATTTCCATATTTTTGCTTTTGGCTTAAATTAAAGCTAGAAACTGATGATAGATGTGTAAACTAAGCAAGCCAGCCTGCAAAGACACTGCAGCCCCTGCTGGAGGTTTAACTTAAGCGCAACAGATCTGATCTTCCAAGCCTTCCCTCTAATTGCGCTCTCCACCTGCTGTCCATGGTGCAACAACTTCTGAAGCCACCCTCAGCATAAGAGAAAGCTTTGGGCTCTTGCACCTCGGTGGTGACAGGAGACTCAAATGCAGCTGGCCCATGGCTCTGGCTGCAGGCTGAGGCTTGCAGATGCTTGGTTTCCTCTTGCCTCTCAAAATCACAGGCTGGGCAGCAGGAGGCCCGTTCTGTGCAGCCCGTTTTGTTTCCAGCATTAGGTGAGAGTGAGTGCCAGGCACCTGGCTGCAGTGACAGCATCGATCGCTGCCCTTGGGACCACGTGCAAATAAAGACAGAGGGGAAGGAGGCAGCTGCAGAGCATGTTTTCATTCTGCTCTCGTGGACGCTGAGGGAGGAAGGTGGACAGGCTAGACAGTCACAGCGGTGTGGGGTTTACAGAGGGACACAGCTAATTGTGTCTCCAGGTCTGCCTCTTTCCCAGTGGGCGCCCGGAGCTTTCCTGCTGCACTCCCTCTCAACACAAAATCCTTTTAAAACCTGTTTCAGGAGCCCATGCAGGGAAGCTGTAACCTCGGGCAGTGCAAGCCAGCTAGCGTGAAAAGTCTTTGGTCCTGCAGCTAGGGGAGGCATCAGGAGGCTGGCTGGGGCTGGGGCAGGGGCAGGAGAAACGCAGCTGTGGCTCCTCCAGACCTGCCAGCAAAGGGTGCAGGGCAGCAGCGATGCTCCTCTGAGTACACTTGTGAACTGAGCTGATTTAATAAACAACAGGAGTGTTTTCCCAGACCACATGCTGAGCTGTATTCAAAATACATTTGTACGAACATCAATTTTTAATGCAATTTATGCCAAATGTTGTTGCAAAAGGCAGCCGTTAACATGACATTAATTCAATCACTGGAAATACAGTACGTGCTGCTAAATGAAAACATGTTATTAGTCAATTAAATTAACTAGATGTAACTCTTCCAAATGCAATGTATTATGGTTTGTATATGGTTAATTACGTTGTACAAATTACATGGCAATAAGGGTTAGCACCGGACACACATGCAATTAATACATATGCAGAAAAAAAACAGCTTGCAATTCGCAGTTGAGATCTGTCAAAATTATATAAAATATAAATATAGTGCAAGCTTGAAATAAAGAGGTAGAATTATTCTGGTATTATAAAGTGAACAGGGCAATTTCTATAAGAGCCAGGAAAATCTTTGCTGTGAGATCACAGCTGTTCACGGTTGCTTTCATAATGAGTTTTAATCTGCTTTAAAAAGACCATTTTAATTTTAAACAGAAATTCTCCTGGCCCTGGTGTAGTCCCTCCCTATGCAGGAATCTCTCGGTGCCCACACAAGCGATGACTGCGCTACCTCCTCCTTTGTTTGTGTTTTAGGATGAATTTGTGCCCACTTGCAAGGAATCGTGCCAGACTTTGGCACCAAGAACGGGCATTGAGCCTGACAACAGTGCGACACGCCGCAGGCACTACAAACCCACTGCACAGCATATGTGCCACCGTAAACACTGCCGGGGGCGGCGGCAGGCGGGCAGGCTCTGGCTCGGGCTCTTGGCTGTTTACAGCGCCCTGCAGCTCTGGAGCCGCTCGTTCCAGAAGTGCCCCACGCTGAGGCCCCTGGAGACAGGAGGCTGTTTTCCTGGGGAGGATGTGCTCTCCAGGGGCTTGACGGGCTGGGTGGTTGGGCTGTGCCAGGAGCTGGGGGCTGGCTCCTGGGGGACTGCACGCCCCAGCTGGGCAGCCCAGAGCAGAGCTGGGAGTCCTCAGCCTGGTCGGGGTGCTGGGTGGCTGCAGCTCTGTGAGAGCACCAGTGAGAACAAGGGCAGAGCAGAGTGAGGCTCTTGGAAAACAGAAACACAGCACGGAGCACTATGGAATGAGAAAAACACCACTCTAGCTCCTGCTTGATGGCAAGAGTCACCCATAGCTGCTTGAGTATCTCCACTGGTCAGGGAGTGGGCCCTGATTTTCTTGGACAGGGCAGGGATAAGCCTCGCCTCGCCTCCCCTCCCCAAGCTGGCAGCCTGAGTCACAGCAGTCCCTTTGCAGAGGCCACCAGCAGTGGTCGGTCCCATCCCAAATGAGTGTGAACATGCAGCTCGTGGCACTCTGGAGATGTATTTTTATTGCTATTGTTGCAATAATTACCACAGTTCATGTAAATACAATTTTTTCTCTGATATTTAGTCCATAATCTCAACAGTGCAGCAGGCAGGTGCTCCAAAGGGCGGGAGAGCAGCAGTCGAGCAGGCTGCATGTGGGGTGTGCTCTGCCCAGGCATTGGTGCCTGTCGCTGAAACACCCCTCTGCTGCTGGGCCGGTGAGGATGGGTAAATGTAAGTAAGGGGAAGAAAGGAGAAGTAGAGTGATGGGTAAATAAAATATGAGGTACAACACGTGGCTGTTTCCAGTTTGTAAGAGGTGTGCAGCACTACATGAGAAGGATGGAGCAATCCTCATTGTCTCCGGGTACCTTTGTGGCAGTGAGTCTCTTGAGCAAAACCAGAGGCGCTGCACAGAGCAGAGTGTCAGGTGAGACGCTTGGGTGCCCCTAGGTGTGATGGGCAGCAGTTCAGTGGTGCCTGTCCCAGATCAGCCTGTGCCAAGAGTGCAGTTCTTGTGTTAGGCAGGCATGCCGTGGCACAAAGGGGTGGCTGAGGCAGAGGTGTGCGCTCACCTGGACAGGGTGTGAGAAACCTCCTCACCCCCAGAAGAGCACATTCACTTCCACGCAAACAGCTCCCACGGGCAGAAGCGCCGGTGGGCTCGGACCCCTACAGCCATGCTGGAGGGAGGTGGCTGCAGGCAGACGATGGGCAGCGCCCTGTGGGCCGCGGCTCCCCGTGGCTCCACTGGGCCGGCAGCTGCAGCCCCCTGCAGCTCCCCACCGCCTCCTGCCAGGCCTGTGCCCCCCCGTGCCCTCCCTGGGGGGCAGAGGCTTTGCTTCAGTATTGGAAGGCTGCTGGTGAGGGGGTGAGATTTAATTTGACATAACCACAGGGCACGGCTGGGGAGCCGAGGCGAGGCAGTGGAGTATGGCTTATTGGTTTCACCGGGAGCGGAGAACGATTTGAGCAACCTCTGTGCTCTCCGGTCCAGACACACACCACCGCACTGTTGACTTAGCAGCAGCCGCTGACAGAGAGAAGTGATAAAGCTCTTTGAGATATTCCTGTCTCATCTGTCTCGTGTAAATCAGAGGAAGGCTGGAGACATCAGAACAGACAAAATGCAAAAGCAATAAAAACCTCCTGACTCTGACCGAAGGCAGAATCTGGTCTGACATGACCACTGGCAACAGAAAGATTTCATATGAGCAGGGAGTTGCTTACTTGAGGAATTGTTGATTATTTAGTGGCTGCTTAAGGGGCTGGGAAAAAAAAAATAAAATCAAAGCTCCTGCTGCTTGCAGGTTGATGGAAGGACTGCATGCTGCCCCTCTGTAGCCCTTGTTTACCACCAGCTTTACCTGCTTAAAGTAGTCAGAGAGATTTCTGACTGCTTGCTCAGAAATAAAAGGAGTCCAAGAATCAATCGTTTGTTTACATTGTATAACTTGTTGAAAATCAATTGGCTCCACATGTTGCAGATCTGATTGCATTTTGTTAGTGGTCACAGGGAATGGTTTTCCCTTGACATGCCTATATTCGTGGTTTCTTCAATGCATCAGTTGTACCCAGCTTTTAGGATAATTGAGACTGAGCAACAATCCCCTTTATAAATATTAACTCTGATATGCTTGGGAAACTCTGCCTCTCTTGGATGAATTTTTAACTAGCTTTTTAATCTATTGCTTCTTGTTAGAAAAGCAATAACACTTCTTGGTGCTTGTTTGTGCACCTCCAGCTCCCATGTCCCTGCCCTCCCATGGGCACACTTAGGCACTGCTGCATGGGGATGTGTCTCCCCTGCCACCAGCAGGGAGGTGGCTACAGGCGGTCGGAGATGCTCAGCAATCCCCGTCCCTGCCGACTGGCTTCTCCTAGAGATGGCTGGAGGCAGGGACAAGTACCCCTGCAGTTCTTTGGAAAATGCCTTAGGTGGTTCGTGGGGAAAGCAGCGTCCAGCAGACCGGGAAATCTTTGGGAAGGGGCTGACAAAATCTGTAGTCACCTGTCTCTTTGTTCCTTTCCCAGGCCCATTGCAACTGAGCCTTGTGAGCAGTGTAACCTCACTGCCTGTATCAGCAGTGTAGCTGTGCCCAGCGCTGGATGTGACAACAGCTGATTTCTGAGCACGGAGTAGGGGGGTCCAGCTGGCAGAGCCCACCCCACATGCCTGCTGCTGCCCTCCTCTTGTGCTGCTTTTTCTGCAAAGCATCACAGTCCTTTTGCAACCTCATGTGTCTGTATTTCCGTATCTGACTTCAGCAGACAACTGCGCTGTGTTGCTCAGTGGTTGGTGATCTTCCTGCATGCTGGACATCAGCTCAGACTTGGGGAAGCACTGCCAGCCCCTGCCCCTGTCTGCCCTTCTCAAGGGACACATCCCAGCGCACCGCAGCACCCTGACCTGGGCCTGGTGGCAGGCCTTCTGCAGAACCATGGCTGTGGAGGGGACAAGGGTTCGTGCTGCTGCAGGCTTCAGTGGGGAAGCTGGAAGTACCTCCCCCTATTGGAAAAATGTGAAAAACTCTGCTGCAACCATTGGACACCGTGGGGACACCCCTCGGAGCCAGAGGAGGGGTGTCCACTGGGAACACAAGCTGCTGGTGGTCAGTGGGAACTGGCCCAGCGCCACAGGCAGGGGGTGTTCTGCAGACCTGCGGGCAAAAGGAGAGCAGCGGGAAGCATCCTGGAGCACCCAGCCCCAACCGAGTTTGGGAAGTGTGGGGAGGGCTGTGGTGGTTTTGTGCCTCTCTGGCAGAGGATGCAGCTGCAGCGCAGCACCATCGGTCTTTGCATAACCACCTGCCTTCGTCTGCTGGCTTCTACAAAGCAGCAGGTCGGGGTCAAACAGTGCTAGCCCGGCTCAATTAAACTGTTTCTTTTCCCACACAATCAGATTATGCCTTCTTTAATATCATCTGAACGTCTGTCAAACTGTGTATTTTCTTGTGAAACCTCTCTATAGAAAAAGACAAAAGGAATAAGGGATGCTGTTAAAATGAAAGCCCTGCTTTACATTTCAAATACTTTAAAAGATTTTTCTCTCTCTCTCTCTTTTTTTTTTTTTTTTTTTTTCTTGGATCTTTAATAAAAGCTTTTAAAAGAACTTTATTATTATTATTATTATTATTATTATTATTATTATTATTATTATTATTATTATTATTATTATTATTATTATTATTATTATTATTATTATTTTCGTGGTGATTGCTTGCCAAGGGATGAGTCTATGAGGACATGGGGAAGACATTGCAGTCAGAGGTCGCACAAGTCACTGCCCCAAACTGCTCAACTTTCCGGGCTGGTGCTTGCCTGTTCCAGCCCAGCGGCTGCACATGTGCTTGTGGGGGAGGCCAGAGGAATTGCCTGGAGAACCGAGGCACTGCGGCTGCAAGCATTTGCCTAATAGGCGCCTCAGGAGTGCATCCTGGGAGCTGTGCCTCTTTCCTGAGCGGCAGCTGTTTCTCTCCAGTAACTACGCAAATCCCAGCACTTTCCCAAATTCCTTGAGGTTTCTTTCAGGCTCTGGAGGCTGCACACTGCATGGAGGCTGGGAGACCCCAGAGTAAAGTGGTGCACCACAGTGTGAGCAGCACTGGGTGAAATAACTGTTCCTGGCATTAACCCGTATTTTAAATAAACTGTATCATGCTATGAATATTATTAAAAATGTTCTACCAATCAGTAAAATCACAGCTTACTCTGAACAGTATGCAGAAGTTTAAGAGCCAGCAAAACATTTAATGTTATTGTGGACTATGCTGGGGAAAGTGGGTGTTCACCGGACGGAGAGACAGACTCCTGCACAGCTCTGCTGCAGGCTGTGCTCTGCCATGCTGCTGGGAACACAAGCGGCTGCTAGGGCCGGAAAGATGCTGTGTGAAGGTGCTGGCACACACCCTGCTGCATTTGATCAATTCCTGATGTGGTGTGAAGACATCTGCGTGGAGGTGGGTGCCAGCCGTGCACATGGTGCCGTGGCTGTAGCTGGAGGGCTGGCGCTGGCAGGAGCGGTGTGGTGGCTGCGTGCTGCTGCCGGGTGCTGCTGCCCAGCTTGCGGCAGGGAGGAGGGGGCACTGCAGCTCTGCAGCAGCCATAACTCTTGGAGCTCCAGAGCCCTGGGGCTGGGGCTGCTGGTGGCTCCATGGATGGGCTGCGGAGGTTGTGCTGTCAGCAAGGGGACTGAGAAGCAGCCCTCATGTGCTGCAAGGCGGCTTATATAGACCACTCTCCCAGAGGGTCTCCAACTCCACAAAACATGTATGGGACCATGTGCAGGAGAGGGGCTGTGGTCCGAGCAGGTGCTGTGGCTCTGGGGTGCAGCCTGAGCCTGCAAGCTTGGCTGGGAGGGGATTGTTCAGCTCGGCTGGACAAAGCCTGGCTGCACTGCACAGCTGCCCCACATGCGCTGCCTGCTGGAAACCTCTCCTGCTCCACAGGGATGCTCCCAGCCCTCTGCCATGCCCCTGCGTGGAGACTGGGGAGGGGGCATCTCCTGTGAGGGGATGGAGAGGTGCAGGGGGAAATGTCATTCCTGACCAAATGAGGGCTGAAGGCCGGTCTGTGTGCTGTTCCTCAGCTCAGCTGCAGCCAGGCAGGACAGACAAGCTGCTCTCCGGCTGCCACCTAGGCCAGTCCGATCCATATTTCAGCATTTGGGAGGGCAGGTTATTTCCTGGCTGCTTGACATGGTTGCAAAATTTACTGGAAAAGCTAAAACAAACAGACTGTAGAGTGTCACATTCTGTTAGCGCTGCATGGAGAAGGGTTGTCAAACCAGCAAACAAGACATGGGAGAAGCCTGAAATCAACACAAACACCAATGTCTATCTCCATTGAAATTGTTCTGCAGTGAGCGGGAGTCAAAGCAGGCACTGGAACACCTTTGCTTGCTGCCAAACATAATGCTAAAGTCTGGAGCACTAACCAAAGCTGATGTAAGTGTATTTATATAAATTGTCAAGATAAATTAACTTTTAAAGCCACAATGAAAAAGTCTTAAAACTCTGTACTGCAAATCAGGGGCATGAATATTCAGGCACATGCACTGATTGAATTAGTTTGTTGCAAACATATTTGGAGGCAGCTGTTCATTTAATAATCAGGGATAATCACAGAAATAGACGACCAGTTACTCCATCTAAATTGCATGGTTAAAATTATAATTTTATAACTATATCTCAGCAATTAGATTTAATAGCCATGAAAATCCTGCAAAACCCAGTTAAAGGAAAGCTGTTATTCTTTTAATGCAGAAAAGCCAAGGTCAGATTTGGGCTGCTGCTACATGTAACCAGCAGCGGACTCCCCAATGTCTCCTCTGTTTCCTGCACAGCTCTGAAGTTCTGGACCAAACAGCCTAATGCTAACACTGGTCCAGGCAAGGGTTACTTTTTTGTTTGGCATTTCCTGTCTTCATTACAATATTTGTCCCAAGAACAGATTAATTCCTCTCATTCTTCCTGCCTTTCCAGCCTTTTGTCACGGGAATGCATTTCACAGGACTGTAATGTTTGATACTTGCTCTGAGTTATAGCTGTGCCGTATGCTGTAAAAATTTGACTCTCTCAGTATTGTACATTTTGATTCTACCCCTGCAGGCTATAAACAACCCAAATTACCTCTTTCTTTAGCTTCCAAGAGGACTAATCCTCTGTCTAGTGCTTTATCAGTCAGTTGAGAAAGAGTGAGACCAACCTGCCAATCCAAACAGAATATATTGAAAAAATCATATTACCACAATGCAGAACCTTGCTGTAATTCACCTAACAGCTCAGCTGGTGAAAGCCTAGCACTGTGTCCACCTCTTTTACTGTAATGAGATGAGCAACAGATGCAATATCCCTCCATCCATCCACCCACCCTTTACGCACTGTTAACCTCTTCTAAAACACTGTACTGAGCAAGGAGGGTCTGTGGATGGCATGAGCGGCTGCAGACTGCCACCTGGGACCCCTTTTAGCATGGCAAACCCTGTTCTGATGATGGACGCTGTGCTGCTAGTGGCTCTTGCAGTGCAGCCTGCCCACATCTTGCAGCCACTGCATGCCACAGGAGTGCGGGCTGGTGCAGGCGACGGGGCTGCACAGGGATGTGCCGGGGGGAGCATGCAGCTCTCTGAGCTGCTTCACACCCTCTGTTTTACTCAGCTTGCTTTTGGTTCCCCTGCCCTGGTGAGCTGGACAAAGTGAGCCCCTTGCTGAGCAGGAATGCCTCAGCACTCGGCCTGGTTTTCTCTACCTTGCCAGCCTGAGCCTCCCCAGCAGCCCAGCTGAGGGATGGGGACAGGGGCAGCTGCCACCTGGGTATGGGGCTCTCCTTGGACAGGGAATTAGAACTAATCATTGCTGTGCTGGGAGGGCGGTGCTGGCCCAGAAAGGTGTGCTCCAGCCAGCGGCAAGTGGCTCATCAGCTCGGCTGAAACTCAAGCACCACAGCCAGTGTGGCTTGCTTCAAGGTTTAACGCTTTATTAGAAAATGAGAGGTTAGCGCATGTTCCAGAGGAGAAGGAAATTTATTGTTGCCCTGGCCCTGCAGCAAAGCAGAACTCAAATAACCCAGGCGCAGGAAGGGCTATAAATCCCCCAATGGCAATCGTGCTGTGAAAAGGACGGTGACAGCAACAGCAAAGTTTGGCCAGTTAATATTTCTCTCATCTGAGTGAGAAAATAGCAACATTTAAAATGAAATCTCTGCTGAATTATGCAAGGAGAGAAAAAGTGAAAGCTGTGAGCCCTTTGCAGACTCCTCAGTTGACATGGTGCAGCAGGAGGCGCAGGTCTGCAGAGGTGCTCCCCATGAGCAGCCAGGGCTCTCCTGGGCTTCCTACACATCACACTCCTCTCTTGCAGGATGCCAAGGTGCCTCCAAGCAGTTCTGGGCAGGTAGAGGCTTTCTGTCCAGCCTGCCCTCACGAGATTTCCTGCCTTGCACAGGGTGAAGCAACTCAGCCTACTCTGCATGCTTTGTGAACGTGAAAAACAAAGGGAGAGTGGGCTTAGGAGTGGAACAGAGGAAGAGGGAGCTCTCTGACAAACCCCAGGCAGGTGGTTAAAGCTCTCGAAGGGTGTGAGAAGATGCCAACACCCCGGTGTGAGCGAGGCAGCTGAGCTCTCAGAGCAGCACGAGCTGGAGCCTTCCTCACCACCCAGGTCTGTCCTGGCAAGCACTCTTGTGCTGCCACGGGAGCTGCCTGCAGGCACCTTTCTTTCCAGTACTGCCACTACCTCTGCAGCAGGATGGAGAGGTTCGCTCTCATCCTGAGAGCTCTGCCTAGCTCTTTTTCCATTTAAAGACCAATTAATTGTGAAAAACTTTTGTTAATTTTTATTTTTTGGTAGTAGTAGTTTTGAATTTATACTTGCCCTCACATTAAAATTAAAGGTTCTTGTCTGATAGTCCTGGGAACTGTAGGGAACACGTAGCACAAGGAAACATTTCAGCTCAAAGGACCCTGTAAATTTCCAGAATATATTTTTGTTTTAAGCTTCAGGTGAAGGGAGCAGGAGTAATCAATTCTCCCTCCTGGCTGGCCCTGAACTGCTGATGCTGTGGGCAGACTAGGCAGCATCTACGCATGACACTGCTGGTGGTACTGGAGGTCAGTTAGACATCCTGGGCCATTTTGGTCTGACAGGTTTGCCCTTAAAAACTGATTTTTCATGGGCACAAAATACAAGCCAGTGGGAGCATACCAAGGGGAGAAATCTAGATCTTTCTGGTCTGGCATCTGAAATGACTAGCTGTTAACCTTTGAAATGTGGCCAGTGCTGGGGATGGGGATGGTTCACATGCCCCTGTTACTCCCTGTGCCTGCCTGCTCCGTGTAGCAGCAGCACAATTTAAAAGCCTTCACATCTGTGTCATTAGCCCGTTAATCCAACACCTTCCTCCAGCCTGGTACCACAGTGAGGATTTATGGTTCTTACAGACCAATTTTGCTATCCCAGGGGGAAAATCAGCATCTTGTTATGGATAAAATGACAATAAATGAAACGGCCATTAATTTACGATCTTGCCACACAGTGGCACTCAAACAGATTCCTATTAATGGTTTGTTATTACCACCATCCCATACAGGGCTAATAGCAGCTCGTGGGAAAAACTGTGTCTGAGTCCAGAGACAGCGCTGGCAGCTGGGGCTGCGCAGGGCATAGCCACGTCCCCTGGGATGGCCCCAGCAGGAGCTGGGAAGGGGCTCGGTATCCAAGGGCAGGCTGGAGCTGGCCACTGTGCTACAGGCCCAGGGGCTCCCCTGACCCCTCCGGACACCTCCTGGGGGGCGACCTGGGGGTGGCAGGGTCCCAGGGCTGCCCGGGCTCTGCCCCATTTCCTAGTGCTCAGGGCCTGGCCTTGGCAAGGACCCCTTTGCTTTCTCAGGGAAGAAACACCTCAGCACAGCTCATGAAGCTGTCCTTCCCTACACAATTTGTAATTCAGAATCTTCCTTATGCAAAGGCAAAGCAAAAAGAAGCTGAGCCAGCTGCATCCTCCCCAGGGGCAAATGGAGCCAGAAATGCACTTGTAAAGATGCGTGGTGGACCGGCAGGGAAACCTCGTACCTCTCTGCTCTGCTTCCCTTCACACCGTAGACAATCCCAGGGGATTACTGCCTGCTAACAAGTAGCTCTGTTGGGCAGCAGCTTGATTTCTGATGCATTTTATCCCACTCATGGTAAATGAATTTGTGGAATGTTGCAGGCGGACAGGAGTGATTCCTGCCCAGTGGAAAGACGAGGCCCGGGGCTCCTCCTGCCAGCCCTGTTGTTGCGAGCCTGGCCTCCTGCACATTCAGTGATGGTGCTGTTAGCATTGGGGCAGTCTAAGTGGAGCTGGAAGCCACACTTCGGTGGATGCAGAGCTGAGGAACTGCTCTAACAAAGATCAATAGGCCAAGGATGGAGGCTGCCATATAGAAAGCAGAGGAAAAGAGGGCTGGCTGCTGGCTGGGAGTGTTCCAGAGGAGCAGCGCAAGCAGCTGATTTTTCTGTTTGCTTGCAGCTCAAAAAGCCCAGGAACATTGGCTTGGCATTAAAGAACTGTTCAAAAACTTCAGCAAAGAAAAAGCATTGTAAAAAACTCAAAGGCTAACCTTTCTATGTGGTCAAAGTGCTTAATTTGGTCCAGAATAAAGAACAAAGTTTCCTCACTGAATGTACTTTTTAAGAACATTAAGTTGCTTCAGATGGACACCCCCTCAAAACTTCTGCCTAGAATACTGTCCTTTTTAAAGGCAAATGAATTGTCAAAACCAGACTCAATCTGTGAGAAGTTTCACTTCATTTCTTTGCCAGAAAATACTTCATTTGAAGACCATCTCCCGGCTGTTTTCTTGTGCCTGTATGGCTCCCTGTAGTAAGAGCTTGCCCGGACAGAAAGGTGCCAGCTGGACTCGGAGCTGCAGAGCTGCCCCCTGCTTCCCACAGGGCCCCGAAGGCAATGGGGGGGGCCTGGTGCTGGGCTGGGCTGAGGTCCCCGACTCAGGACCCCTGCACCATGGCGGGGCTCGGCGTGTGCCCCTGGGGCCGAGGCAGAGCTGTGCTGTGCTGGTGGCAGTGGCTTTGCACCCCCAGCCCAAATCCAGTGCTCCTGCTCCTGCTGCGTTATGTTTAATGCTCAGTTTGCCAACCAGCTTTCTTCACGACAAGGAAACGTGCTAGGAACTGGTCTTCATAAACACACTTTTGCAGTAATAGAATGGAATAAATAAATGCTCCACTATATCTCCCACTGCCACCTTTATTTACATTTTAAGTGACCTGTTATTGCTGACCCCTCTGCCATAAACGCCTAATTGAGAGGAGGCCACTGAGCAAGCAGGGCCGATGTGAAAGTGCATTATGCTAAATAATTCATAACGAGCCCTGTGGTTGTTTCAGTGATATATGTAAATAGGGGAACCTTATTTTTTAACTCACCGTCTATGTTGGTTTATGAATTTTAAAAGGAGGAAATCTTAATTCTGTAGTTCAGTACTGAAGAGTTTCTTTCTCCCTGAAGTTGCGTCCCCAGTAGCCAGCTCCCAGCTGTGAGACAGGAAAAATGTGCTCACAGACCTCTTTCTGCTTGAGCACATTTTAAATCTATTTATTCCTGTGTTTTATCTGTGACTCAGTGACAGTCCCTGCGGGTGCCACCAGCAGATCCAGAGGATAGAAACTGGCACCTGGGCTGGGAACACAGCATCTACACGCTGGGGCACCTGCAGAACACCCTTCCCTGGCTTCTGGCTGCAGAGATCACAGCCCTAAAATCCCGAGTACAGGTTTCTCTCTGGTTCAGGATGGATGCCTTTCCTGCAGAAAGGGGGCCATAAATGAGCTCAACGTGAAAGAAAAAGAAATGCCAGCCACTCCAGAAGCAGACAAGGTTAAGCACCTCTCTGCCATGATGGAGGACCTGAGTCAGGTCCCCAGACGCCCTTCACTATGTCCTGGGCCTGCAGACCATGTGGGAGCACCTGCTGCACGGTCAAAGGATACGCAGAATACTGCTGGAATTAGTTTTGTCTCCTGACATCAATGCCTGTGTTGGACAGGCCTGAACACGTGCGAGTGGACCCCCCCAAATATACCAGCCTCAGTTGTTGCAGTTCCCTTCTCCACACAGGAAAGTTTCTTTCCTTACAGGGGACACTGTCCTGGTGTCCCCAAGCTTAGAGCTCTCTGGCTGCATAGTGCAGCTTGTTCAGATGCCTCTACAGGATTGTGCAGGTGATCAGGGCAGAGACACAACACTAACACAATGCTTTTGGATAAGCAGCCCAAAAAGAGGCGATTGCTGATGTGCCAGAGTCTGCTGTGCCTTGCTTCCCTGCCCTGCTCTGCTCCCTGCTGTGTCTAACAGGGAAACCACAGCACAATGGCTGGTGCGTGCCGCTGTGCTTTACAGACAAGCAATCCCACCTGCCAAGGCAGCCAGCAGCATATTGCCTACACAAGGTGAAAGTCAAACCAGTTCGGAGGCTGGACAAAAGCCACGTGAGGTTCCCTTGTTCTCCCCCAACAGCCCCCAGGTGGGGAAGCACTCTGCACATTTTGGGCAATGCAGAGCAGCCCCATGGAGCACACCTGGGCTTTGCACTGGGACCTTGTGCAGTGCTGAGACCTACCCACTTGTTACAGCTCACATAAGAAAAGTAATTCCCTTTTATCACCCTTTTATTCCACCTTTTAATTCAAAATCATGTTTCCTCTTCGTTATGTGAATGGGATAAGAGGAGCTCCCAGACTGTCTTTTCAAGACCATTCATTATTTATTCATTCTTTTTACATTGTTTTTCTGTCTGTCCTTATTTGATTTTTTTTTTTTAACCCTTGGTATTATTCTTGTCCCTCTCTAGTTGTCATCTATTCCTACAATACCCTCTAGAGATAGAGTAATCACTCCAAGAAAATTGACTTACATTCAAAGGCAAAAAAAAAAAAAAAAAACACAAAAACAGTTAAGGTTCCCAAAGGTACCTTCCATTCCTCAAAAATATTCAGCAAAACTGGTACTTTCCACAACACGAACTGAGGAGTAATGGTGCCACCCAGGCAGGGCTGCAATAGCCCTGTGCAGGTGGACACAGTCCCTGAACCCGACCGCTCTGCAAAGCACGTGGCTGGTAACTTTATTCCAGCAGCGCAGGATGCTGCGCACAAGCCTGGCAGCTCCATGGCCCTCGGGGCCGTCCAGCCAGGCAGCTGCAGGGAGAAGCGCTGCCTCCTGGCCAGGGCTGAAGGGTGCTGTCCCGGGGAGGCTGTGCTCACCCCTGTGGGGCTGCTCTGCTACTGCCAGCCTCGACTGGTGTCTGCACGTTTTGTACATTGCTGCTCGCCCTCCCTGCCCTTTACAGCTCATTAACACGTTTGTTAACAAACAAGACCAACTGCAGAGCTGACACCACAGCTGCCAACACTCAGCGAGGTGTGGATGGATGCTGCCTCCTGCCGCAGCTGCTCCATGGCCAGCTAGGGCTGCTGGTGGGAAGCCTTGTGCCTGCCCGTGCAGAGCGGGGCAGGAGGGCTGGGCCGGGGCTGCCGGCCCCCAGCACCGCTCAGCCTTCAGGGCTGAGCAGTGCTTGTGCTTGGCACAGGGAAGCAGAGGTGCAGAAGCACTTATCCACAGCCCTGAAAGAGGCTGCAGGCACAGTGAGCGTGGATCTGGTGCTTGGCCTTGTGCGGCAACCTCTTGTGCTGGCCTCGTTTTCAGCAAAACCCCCTCTGGGCTGGGAGGCAGCTGCCTGTGGTGCAGAGGGTGGGAGCCACAGCTGGCTGGGACCCTGGGGCAGCGTGATGCTGCTGCACAGGAGACAGAGAGGGGCAACTGGGAAGGGAACTACCCCCCTGCTTCTGCTGTCTGGAAGTTTTCCTCGGCTTAAAGTAACACCAGACCATCACCAGATCATGTCTCTGTGCCAGTAGTGAAGTGCTCCCCTCCCTGCAAGCATGGCAAAAAAAAAAAAAAAAAAAAAAAAAAAAAAAGTGGTGACAATCAGGCTGTGCATCATTTAGATACAACAAATGCTTTTATAAATGTCAATAACAGCATAATCGAAGTGTCCAGCCTGGCCTTGCCACTTCTGCTTGCCTTACTGGAGGCAGAGGCCGCTTGTCTGGCAGGGGAGCAGCTCCAGAGGGGCCGCAGCTGCTGCCTGGCAGGGCTCAGGGGCTGCAGCTGCTGGGCAGCTCACAAAGGGAAGGGGCCAGGGCCGGGTGCTGCTGAGGGTTGTGCCCTGCCCGTTCTGGAGGCTAATGGTGCTGGGGCTTGTTCTCCAGGTGGGTGCTGAGGGTGTGCTGCCATGGGTCCTTCCCTGGCATGGGGTGGGGGTCCTGCTCGTGGTACACACTGAGAGCGGTGCTACCAGCTACCTCTGATTGCTGTTGGTGGCACTGGACTGTGCAGCTTGCTTGCCTTGCTCCAAAACAGAGCAAAAACTGATATTACGTAAGTGGTGTGGGCTCTGCAATTGATGCTTTGCACACTCTGAAATGAGGATGCACTGGGAAGAAAAGAGTGTCTGTGTGTAGTGTGGCCCAGGAATGGTGAGGCAGGAAAACTTACCTTAAAATAACTTAGAAAGTCAGTCTCTTTCCTCCTACGGCAGAGGAGTAATTACTACTTTGTAAAGCTTTTAATTTTTTTTTAACACTGCATATAAATACTGCTGCTCAAGAGTTCAGAGGCAGGCATTTTAAATCTAATCCACATTTAACAAGGCTATTAAAGAAAATGTTTAAGCTGCCAGAACTTAACTGATTACAATATTTAATAAATCTTACAAAAAAAAAAAAAAAAAAGTCTTTTTAAAAAAAAGGCAGCAAGGAGCCAAGATCACATGGCTTTTATATATGCACTACTGAGAATGCTTTAATGGGAAATGGAAACCCAAAAGATGCAATAATCCTGCCAAAAAGGCCCGCAAATGTATTATAAAAATGTTTAAAGCTCCATTTAAGTTTTTCTAATTAACTTGATAATGACACCAGCATCCCCTCTCTATCAGCCTCCTGGCAGATCAGATGCATCTTGATTGTTAGAGCAATCTTAAGAGTGTGAGAAAAGTGAGATTTTTTTCCCCTTTCCTCCAGGAGCCTAGGGCAATGCTTGCAGCTGTCCTGCGGCACTCGGATTGTGTTGGCTGCAGTTGCTTGGCTCAGGGTGGGAAGGTTTGCTCTGGGGAGCAGCTGGTGCCCTGGGCAGGGGGTGCCCTGCTTGCCTGCTGCCTCCAGCAGCTGAGGTCTTTCTGCTGGTAGTCAGCAGAAGGCAATGGCCAAAAGCTGCTGCTGTCGGGTGCTCAGGGCAGGGGCTGCGGAGCTCCGTACAGCTCTGGTCTCCAGAGGGCTGCAGGGCTCTGCTTCCTGGGGATCTCAGGTGGAGCAGGACTCCGCCAGGCAGCCACCCGTCCGCCGGAGTTCTTGGCCCACTTCTGTAGGCCATGCCCCATTCTCATGGACAGCAGGGGCCCTGAGGGGTCACTGCCACTGTCCTCAGAGAATCAGGCATAGGCTTTAACAGCATCTGTGCCTGGTTGGGCTGCTGGGGTCAACCCAGCATGTGGATGGGGCAAGGGGAATCTGGTCTCTGTCAAGAGGTGTCAGCCCCAGGGGAGCTTTGCTGCTGCCCTTGCCAGAGCAAGCCTGTTTCTGGTCTTGGTGCTGAGAGAGGGGAAAGGTATTTGAGAAAGGCATCCCAGTGAATTAGTGTAGGCATGTTTTGAGACTGCATTTCTTGTTGGCTGAGTCAGAGAAATGGCCCTGAGCTGCAGTATATATTCTGCAGGAGATATTAACTGTAGAAAATCAGAGGTCAAGGCAGAGTCATATAATTTCATGGTTGAAGACTCGTCTGTAGCAGAAACCTTGCTGATCAGGTGTTCGGTGTTGTGGGGGAGTGCCCCTGAAGGAGCACTGACTGCATTTGGGGCTGGGGTGTGGTACCAAACACCCAGTGAGCTCTGACCCTGGCAGGAGCTGAGGGCGGGGGGCATACCTGCTGCCCTGCAAATCCCATTTCAGGCCTCCCAGATCCCCGCATCTGGGCATAGATGTGCATTGCTGCTGCTCCTGGTGCCTGTGCCAGGGGAGGTGTGCTCTTGCTCTCAGCCCGGGCAGAAAATGAGGGTACAGAAGCAGTGCTGAATCTCTTCAGATGCGCCCTGGAATGGACCTGAGGTCAATAGCTGACTTCCAGGGCTCCTGCTGCCATTTGCTGCCTGGGGCCAGTCTGATCCAGGCTTTTCAGTAGCAGGTGTTCTCCTGAGCTTTTCATCTATATTCTTTGTCTCTCGTTCCCTCTCTGCAGCTTTCACATCTCAGGGCAGCACAGGAGAACAGCTGTGGTATCCTGCGGAGTCCCCCCAGAGCTGCAGGGGGAAATCCTCCTCTGCTGGTGACGGTGCCTCTGTTTGCACACCAGCCTGCCTGGCCGCCACCTCACGCTGGGACCTGCTGCCATGCTGCTTGTCACCGTGTCCCAGGTGCTTTTTCAGGCTGCTGCCCGGCAGGCGCAGCTTCTGGAGGAGCTGTGTGTGCCCGGGCCCTGCTGCCTCTTGCCCCACGCCTGCTGCAGCCGCCGGCCCCAGCAGCGCCCTGGGGAGCAGCACCCTGGTGGGGATTCCTCACCGACAGGAGATTCGGCCGCTGCTGCATCTGTTCAGTGCGGGCTCTTGCAGAGCACGGTATTTCGATTGGAATGGCACGTGATATGGAGCCAAACAACTCGCGAAGTCTGTTACATCAATGTAATTGCCTTAATCAGCCAAACTTGTGATCTCTGCAGAAGGAGGTAGGGACTGCTTGACAAGACCTATTTTCTATTGCTCCGTGTGAACTGGACTTATCCCCACCTGTTAAATCTTTATGGGTCCCCCCCCCCAGATTTTCCTATTATTTTTCCCTTGAGACTGTGGTTACTCCCCAGTAGTTTATAAAATATCTCTGACTCCCCTAAGGGCAGATCTTCTGTTCATCCTTTCTAAATATCAAGGTCCTTGTTAGTCTCCTTATTTTCCAAAACACTAATTTATTTCCCCTTGACTCCAAACCTGAATAGAAACAAGCAATGGGGCTAGGCGCTTTGCTTCTACCTCTTCCAACGTTTCATGGAAGTGAATTTTTCAGGCACGGGATATTGTAAAAATTATCACTATTTCTGTGACAGCCTCAGCTAGTAACTGATTGCACGCACTTATCTGGGTGTGATAAATGAGCATAATGGTTCTGAGTACTGACAAAAGTAACTGCTGGATGTGTGGAGGAGGTGCACACAAATCATGTATGTACATTTGCTGTGCCACTGGAAATAAGACGTGCCATCGCTGGAGTTCTTGTCACCAAAAGTCTGTAATCTCCTTTTCTTGAACCCTATGAGGATATGTTCTGCTATCCTATACCCTTTGTCTGCTTCCTAGATCTCATCTGCTTCCTAGATTTCCTGTCTTTGCTTGCACAGGTGGTGATTTCTTTCCCTCCCATCTGTGTATACACCTCTATACCCAGTTGCACTCTCCGCATCCCTGTGAGACACACACTGTGTCTCAGTTGCACTGTGAGAGTGCAACTGGGTATAGAGGTGTACACACCTTTCAACCAATGTTATTGTTTTCTGCCTCTCCAGCCACCTGCTAGCCAGCCCAAGCACAACTGGACCAGGGCTGTGAAGGGGAGAGAATATGTATGGGGTGTTGGGACTGCATGTCCTCACTGCATGCTCTGTGGTGACAGCAGCACGTTGCTTGTGTGCCTTCGCTATTTACATAGCTTGCCTGCAGAAAGTGATGGATGTGCTTGTAATAGATGTGGGGCCTGCCAGATGCGTGGTCACAGCACTCCTGTATGCCTTTAGAGTGACAAGTACTCAGATGCTTTCTCGTACTGTACAAATTGTCTAACACTTAGATCTGTCAGACACAAATTCATTAGCCAGGTATGTTCTGAAGATATGATCTCCAGGGCTGACCCACGCTGTCTGTAGACTCTCAGGCAGTGATGATGCTGGCCTGTGGGATTCTGCTGCTCTCATGTGCTGCTGCTGAGCACAAGCTCACCCAGCCTGCCTGTTGCCTCCTGATGGGGTTTTATTTCTTCTTTCTCCTCCAGCTCAGCACAATTCGATTTGCTCTGCCACACCTCACAGCAATGTTAATCTGCGTTATTTAAACTGAGATTTACTACTACTTCAAGTTTTAATTTGGAAACTCTTTCTAGGACTATAGATTTGTTTTCTTGCTATTTTTCAACACTTCATTCCAGCAGCGATATCTTACAGTGCCGTGTGCTCATCTTAGGCTTCATGCAACAGCTCTTTGCAGTGTGGTGTGCCTGTGCCCTGGGCTTGGCTGCATGAGCTTGGAGAGCAGGGGTAGGTTTGGTCCTATTCAATCTCTCATTGCTCAGCATACTCTTCCTCAAAAGACAACTTTGTGTGTGATGAGCAGGATGGCTTGGTTTTGTGTTGTGAAGGGTTTGCTGGCTCCACAGCCATCCAGACTCTGGGTGTTTCTAAAGTGGCTTTGGAGGCACCTTTGCAACATCTCTGCAGCCACTTGAATGTACCTTCAAAAAGCCCAGAAAAATGAATGTGGGTCTGCAGCATGTGTTGCTGTAGGCTTTGGGTGAGATGCTGTCAGTGCAGGATTAGTGCTGAAAAGAGGGGAGAAAATGACTGCTGTTTATGAGTATCTGCTGTCCCTGGTCTGGGCAATGTAAAGCAGCTCTGACAGCACGTGGCTGACTTGACAACCATTGAGGTATTCGCCTAATGCAGCAATTCCACAACTTCAGTGGAATTCATAAAATGTGCCTCAACAGATTCCCTGAATCATCGCAGCAGGATGCCTAACCCCCATGGAGAGCGGGAGCGCAGGCATTCCCGTTACAATAATAATTGTATTGCTGAAGCATGTCTCTCCTGCCAAGGGCCTAGCAGAGGCGATTTTGGAAGGAGGACCTAAGGAGGAGATGCTGCAGCCAGACCGGGTGGCGTGGGGGAGTGCCCTGCTGCAGCTGCACCCCTGCTGCTTCTGGAGGGGGGCTGCTGGGTCGAGGTGCTGAGGGGACTAGGAGCTGAGGGGATCACTGTTCTGGTGTATGGGGAACTGGGGGCATCCTGCTCAACAGCCCTGCCCCAAACGCCTGTTGGAGCTGC
This sequence comes from Aythya fuligula, assembly GCF_009819795.1. Taxonomy (NCBI): domain Eukaryota; kingdom Metazoa; phylum Chordata; class Aves; order Anseriformes; family Anatidae; genus Aythya; species Aythya fuligula. Next base: position 417,845 of record NC_045573.1, read on the forward strand.
AGCTGGGAACGAGTCAGTGCCCCACGGAGCCTGGGGAGCACCAGGGCTGTGGTCACAGGGGCCGGTCGGATGTCTCTGTGTGTTCTCAGGCACTGGCCTCACATGGAGGAAAGCTCCGTTAGCCACTTCTCCGGGAAGAGAAATAAGCCTTCTTAGAGATCTACAAAATGCTGTCAGTTTATACAGAGTGGATGGTGATGTGGCTGTGCACATCTCCCCATGCTGATACTGATGCTCTGGAAGTGGCAGCTCATGACACAGAAGGGTTTTTCCTGCTGGGATCAACCCACAAGCTGGGGAATGAGTACGTTTATTTCATGGGCATCCATGAGATCCACTGCTGCTGATTTTCCCGCTACTGCTACAGGTTAATCATTTTGCAGAAGCAACTTGCTGCTCTGAGACAAAGATTTTTTGCTGAAAACCAATAGAAGACCAAAAGAGGAAAAAATCTTTTTATTTTAACTAAGTTCTGATGCCAGGCTGCACTTGCTTGTTGACCAGCATCTCTGTGGGGCTGGCTCCTCTGGATGAGCCCTGTGGCACTGGGGTCTGGGCACCCCCAGGGCTTCCCGCTGCTCCCTGTGCTGCTGTGCAGTCTACACCCCCAGGCCTCCTGCACCTGCAGGGGCACTTGTGCTGCTCAGGCTTTGTTAGTGGCACTTCTAGTCTCGGTATGACCTGGGTGGTGGTGATGGGGTTCCAGCCATGCCTACATTTGTTAAAGAGGCTTCATGTATCATATGGGGTAGATACTTCGAAAAACAAGAGATCAATGTGAGTGTTGAGCTACTTTATTGGCTCGTTCACTTATTAGTGAATGTGGCTCCCTCCTTGCTGTTTGTGCTCAGAATGGATTTTTATTGCTTAATTCTCTGTAAGTGAAGTGCTAGCAAATTGTAAAATCCTATTGCTTAACATGTAGCATTAAGTATTGAACTAGCAAAAGAATCAATTACAGGTTCGGTCACTGATTAGCTTGACTTTTTATGGAATTTAACGTCAAGTCTCATTATAATTCTGCTCTTTAATTCAGCAAATACAGCACGTGTTGGAGGGATAATGGCTCGGAGTGGCTCTGCTCCAGCTCTCCTGCTGCAGTGTGCCAGCGAGATGCTCAGCACCCAGCTTCAGAGCAGCCCTGTGAAGCCCCAGGTGGGGAGACAGCAGCTGAGCCGTGCTGCTGGGCCGCCTGCTCGGGGCTCTCTGTAAGGACAGGGCTGACCCTGAGCCAGCAGCTGCTCCCTGCCCCTGGGGGCTTGCAGGTTCCCCAGCCCTGCAGGAGACACGTCCCAGCCTGAGTCTTGTTCTCCATTTCTCTGCCCTTATTTTCTTGTCTGTGGAGGAACCAGGGTCTGTCTGCAGGGTTCAGGCTGCTTGCACCATGCGCCCTCCTGCACACTTCTCCTGCTCACTCGACTCCTGGTTCCCTGCAAGCTGGTGAGAGGGGGAGCTGCTGAGTGAGCAGCTTCTTCGCTGAGGCTTTGTAGTGTGCTCTGCAAGCATGGACCAGCACCCTGCCACACGCACCGGAGAAGAGCCCACATGGTGTACTCTGCTGCAGTCAGACTTGTGGGTATTGCATTATGGTCAAAGGCTGGATACAAAGTAATGTACATTTGGAATCTGAAATACTGATGAGCCCCCTGAGCTTCTTGTCCTTTGGGAAATGTGCAAGGAATGGCTGTGAGTAGTTTACAGGAACCTTTCAACAAAGGGCAGGGCTGGTGCCATGTGGCAGGAGACACGGGCACATCTGCAGAGTCCATCAAAGACCTTAAATCTGTCTGGCTGCTGGTAAAATATCAGCGTAATGACTCAGGGCAAGCGAGGTATGAGGAGGTATCTGAGTCCAAATTAAAAATCCTAGCAGAAACATTTGAATCAATTGTAATCGGAGTGCAGTCTCTGCTAGAAGAACTCCAAGGAGGGAGCTGCAGGAATGCTGCGGTGCGCTCTGGCACAGGGGGCTCGTTGCAGCTGCCCAGCAGAGGGCTGAGCCATGAGGGGACAGCCCCCTCGTCCCTCTGCAGCCCTCAAGCTGCAGGTGGAGGTGACGGAGAGCTGCTCTGCCCTGCACACTGCTTGTCCTGTGTACAGCTCCTGCCCTGCTGCCACTTTGGGAACGTGTCCCTGTCCTAGGGCTCCTTCTGGCCCTGCAGGTCGGGGCCCCCTGGGGCCAAGACACCCCTCCCCCTGTGCTGCCCTTGTAGAGGGACAAGTGCAATTGGATTTCCAAATTACACCAGCTCTGATTAGATTCAATATCCCTTTTCTCTAGCCAGACAGCCCTTTAATTCCTTTTCTTTCGATTGTGCAGGGACCCTTCTACACACCTCAGACCCTTCGGCAGGAAATCTTTGCTGTGCAGAGGCTGCTGCGTGCTGCCGCTGCAATAAACGGGAGACACGGCTCCAGCACAAGCAGAGGAACAGAAGCAGGTTTTCCCTTCCAGCACTGAGGTTTTTGGAGGCTCCTTCTCGTCTGGATGAGCTTATCCCCCTTCCAGGAGAAGCTCCTCTAGCATACTAATTTATATCGTACTCATGCAATCCCCTTGCATCCTGAATGAGGATGGTTTGGGAAATTAAATTTTGTATGAAATGCATCAAAAATCCGATGTCCTCAAGCAAGACATCTGTTTTTTCATCCACCAAAAGGGAAGGCATAACCAACCGGAGCAGCTCTGGGGTCAGCAGAGGGAGAAGGAAGCACCCCTTTGCTGCAGGTGCAGGGGCCGTGGTGCTCACGTCCCAGCGAGGACAAGGTTTGGTCGGTGTCCAGCATCCATCGGAGCACGGCGCCTGCCCGGGAGCAGTGGTGGCCTGTGGCCATGTTGCACAGTGCCTGCGCGGTGCTTGGCACGTTCGTGGTTCTCGGCAAGTAATAAATAACAATAATGATTATGAAAGCATTGTGCATGTGCCCCTAGGGCTCTGCAAAAAAAAAAAAAAAAAAAAAAAAAAAAAAAAAAAACTTTTACATTGAAAGCCAAATGTAACATTTTCCCCCTTGTCTAATTCACAAAATATGCCCATAAAAACAATAATTTATATGTACAAGGGCAATTCCCTAGGTATTAAACCAAAGATTGATAGCTCTTGACTACCCTGTACTAGTAGAGAGTGAGACCCAGTGGAATTCCCTGGAACTTCGCATGAGTGCAGAAGCTTTTGGTGTTTGCATACACAAAAATCATTAAATGCAATGGTATTTCCTGCCTGGGATTAAACTCTGGGACAGGTCTGGTGCCACACCCAGCTGCATTCTCCGAGCGTGTTCATGTCTTCCCCAGGCTCAGGGACTGTCTTACCCCCAGATTTTCAGGAAAGAGCTGAGAGCAATCGCTTCTTCCTTTCTTCAGGCTTGACTTTCACATCATAGCTTTTCAATGTACTTAAATCCGTGTGGTGTTTAAAATTCAGCTATGTTTGTCGGAATTCAATTACCCCTGAAGATTACACAAAGATTATCAAAGTTGTAAACAGCAGAATATGCTCAGAGATCAATGAAGCGCAACAAAGACCATATTTAACAGGAGAAATAAAAGTAAGGGCATGCTGGCAAACTCTGACAGTGGAGTGTAATGTTGCATCATCGCGCTGAAGGTTGGAAAGTAATTGAAATCTATGTTATAGCACAATATATCCCTGCACAGATTTGCAGTCATGGAGCACAATTTCAGCTCTAATATTCAAGCAATTCATTTGGTTTAAGCAGACACAGGATCTGAGTTGTTCTTGTTAAGTGTCGGCGTGGAACATCCGTGCAGGTTGCTCGGCGGCAGCAGTGCTGCTGCCCACACGCATCCCGAATTTCCCTTCGGCCTGGCAGCCACCCCAGGGCACAGCGGGTGCCTCTGATCCCACACAGGCAGCTCCCCTGCCCTGGGTGCTGCCCTGCTGCTGCCACAGGAGCTGCTGCCAGAGGAGCCTGCCGTGGCTGTGAAGCAGCAGGTGGATGTGATGCAGGAGCCTGGCTGCCAGCCCCTCTTCCCGGCAACGCTGCGCTCTCGTAAGAGGGATTTGTTTGCTCCAGGGGCCGTGGCCCTGCTCCATGGGGACTCCTTCCTTGTCAGCACCCTTCCTGGCCACGCCAGCTGCCTCGGAGCCCCCCGCAGAGATCTCCTCCAGCCAGCCGCACCTCCTTTGTGTTCTGTGGCTTTCCATTGTCATTCTGGATGCAACGCGGCCAGCTGATTTTTCTTCGCCTTAATATATTGCCACTATAATACCAAGTCTAGCAGAACAATGAACTCTAGAGGATGGAGATACCTTCCTCCTGTTTTGCAAACTAAACATAATTTTTATTTGTGCTCAGATTTGTGGCTCCTGCAGGCGGAGCACGTGGGGCAGGAGGAGGGACCCACAGGGCAGGGAGCTGGGGCCGAACCACTGCTGCCGCCTGTCCCCGTGGTCCTCAGCAGCATTGACATTCAGAGGAGGATGCATCCTTTTGTCAAACACTACGGGGGGTTCAGAAGAAACCCTTCAACCCAGATTAATTACTGTTATCTGTACCCGCTGGGGCCCGGTCCACCTGCCTTCCTCTCGTCTGCTGCAGCCAGAACATACCGAAATTCTCATTCCCTTTCTGCTTTTCTTTCTCTCTCTCTCTCTTTCTCTCCCTCTCTCTCTCTCTTTTTTTTTCCTATTTACTTCTGCTTTAATCTGCATATTATCATCAGTGCAAAGACCTCTGAAATAACATCTGACAAATGATGCCTATTAAAAAAACCTCTGCACTGTCCTCTTTCACCGCCTTCCAATTTGGACTAGCACTATAACTATGCATCAATAGACAAGCAATATTATGTTAAGAACATGATAAAATACCAGCAGCTTCATAATGGCAGCAGCCAAATGGTAATTTCTGCTTCAGAAATTGGTCATTTATTTTGCTGGTCTGTTCTTACGTTCAAATTAGATGAAGTTTAATATACTGTAAAATTGAATGTATTCTATCCTTTTCAACAAATATGACATGTATGAAATGATTTATGGGTCTTACAAACCTTAAAATGTTAAATAATCTCCTTTTTCCTGTGCCTTAAGTCAGTGATGCCAAATACTTTAAGTACAGAGAAGCAAAACTTTATTAGCTCCCATCCTGATCATCACTTTATTTTGCTGCATTTACAGAGGCAGGAACAGTATTTAACATATTAGACTGAGTTTAGAAGCAGCCATATTAATTGGTACATTAATTTTACCCCATTAACTGTAATTGGTAGGAAAGCGATTCTTCCTGGGTGAATGTTGTAATTTTTGTTCTAAATTTTTAATAAAGTCACGATGGCTCTGCAGATGCCTAAGTGAGGCTGCTCCATGGACCCAACCCTTGCGCACCGTCGGCCTCTCCCCGGGAGGCACGGGGCTGCCCCCACGGTGCTGGCATCTCCCCAGGGTGGGAAGTTTGTCCTAGTCTGAGCTGAATTTAATCTCTGAGTTGCTTGCAGCACAGACAGGAGTAGGGGCTCCTTAAAAGCATGAAGGAGAAGGGAGACAAACACACCCTGGCTGGCAACACCCTCCACAGGTCCGTCCGGTGTCCCTGGTGCCGTGTGGGAGCCTGCAGCAAGGTCCCTGCAGCACTGCAGAGTCTGAACGAGCCCGGCTCTGACCCCCTTGGCCCACCAGTGAGCTGCTCCCCCAGCAGGTGTGAAACCAGGGTTAACTGTCTGGATGGCTTCTGTAGAAAATTACTGACAATATACAAATCCCACCTTGATTTGAAAATAGGCATTTATACCTGTTAAACTTGGTGTGTTCAAGTGTCTCGTGGTGTCCGAGGCTTGTGGCATTCAGCTTCAGACAAGGCTGGTGACAGCAGCTTCTCCAAAACATGGGGAGGCTGGTTAGATGGAGGCAGCCCTGCCCTGCCGGGTGTCTTAGCTACAGGGCAGGGAGCAATTCACCCTCTGCAGCCTGCAGCACATTAAACCTTCTCCTAAGGTCTGGCCCCAGATCCCAGGGAAGCTGCCGGGGCGGCTGCCCTGGCTGTGCGGTGGGGTGACGGAGGATGTAGGAGCAGCTGAAGGGCAGGATGAGGGTGACATCCTCCTGGCTTACAGGAATTTAGAAGCAACTTGTCTCCTTGCCCTTAGCCCCTTCTTTTTTTCCTGATCAGCAGTTTGTCCCTGAGTGTAAGCCCAGAGCAATACAGGCTCCTGCAGTCCGTTGGAGCTGCAGCCCTGTGCACCAGGATAATAGAGAAGCCTTTTATTCTGTTTATTTGCTCTATATAATTTTTCCTGCTCTTGCTGACCCTTCTGGGAAGCGTTCCACCCTTCAGTCTCTCTGCTGGGTGCCAGAATTGTTCAGCTTAGGCTATATTTGCATTTCATATCCTATTTAAACCAACATCATCAAGGTCAGAGCATACTGTCGAATCAGAATAGGCTAGAAGACAGCAGTACCTCTCCATGGCACTCGCAGGTTTCCAGGAGCAGTACAGAAACACCACTGCCTGGAGAGTGCTGTGCCTTTACCACAGCTGCTGTCTGCAAAGAGTCTGAGCCAAGCACTGCACACACACACACACACACACCACACCCGTGCCCTGGGGCTAGAGAACACACAACAGGCTCTTCCTTGCCTTACATCCCCTTGTGCTATGACAAGGCTCACTCCCAGCCAGACCCTTGACAGAGACACTGGCCCAGCCCTGGCAGCTTGCTGTTTGGCTCCTAGGTCCAAGAGCAGAGCCCTTCAGCCAGCCACCTGCTTCCTGGGCAAGATGTGGGGATTTTAAGGCAGCGACAGGGACAGACTGCCCGGTGCTCTCCTTGGAAAGGCTGGCAGCTCCGGGAGCAGCTGCTCTGCAGGATGCTGGGTGGCCTGGTCGGATGGCTGCTGGGGACAGCAGGCCAGAGGGCACACGGCACGGCCGGGCCTGGCAGCCAGCCGGGCAGGGAGGCTCACCCGTGCTGCACCCAACCCGTCCCACACGGCGCCAGTGCTGCCAAGTGGGTGCTGCACATCACGCCTGGCCCTGGCCACAGGGGGCTGTGCCCACAGAGGGGGCACAGAGCCCATGTTTGACTCCTCTGTTAAAGTGTCAGGGGAAATTGAATGACAGAGGGAATTCCAAAAAATGGAGTAACCCACCTGCCCCCAGAAGGCAGCTGCATTTATGCCCCATCTCAGAGCATTACCTCAATGCAGAGGCGAATGTGCATCTCCATGTGTGCATGTGTGTTTGTACAAGCATACAGCAGTATGCTGTACAGAGAGCTAAAATATAATGATTTTTGCATCCATGCACAAACAGACTGCTTTTCCTTTCATTAAGGAACATTTCAGATGGAAAAGTAGCTGGATTTCTCATGTGAAAAAACAATTCTGCTGAAGACTGAGAGCTGTTTAGAATAAACGCCAGACACTGTGTGATGGAGACATTGCATGGAGACTTAATGCTGGTCACATCTCTCTTCTCTGCCAGTAAGTCAAGGATGTGTCTTTGCTATTGTATTTGGTGACTCATCTTTCAAATAATCATCTCTAGGAGAATTTTGTGCCAAGATGAAAAAATGCCAGGATCCCAGAAGCATGTGTGTGTGTGTGTGCGCGTTTTCCTCTGAGCACACCCTAGGAGGGAGCTATGGGGCAGCTCTGCTCTTTCTTCCCCACTGCAGGCAAGGTGGAGGGGGCATTGTCCAGTTGCTGGGCAGCCCCTGGTTTGGGCACAGGATGGGGAGCAAACAAACACAAATTCTGGCAGAATGCATTGCTGCTTCTCAGTGGTCCCACTTACCAAGGTTTGAATCAAAAAGGGGGTCAGGCAGCCCAGGGCACCTGCAGAGCCCGTGGGCATGGGGCAGCTGGTGACACACCTGCCATGTGTGTGCATGCCCACCTGCCTCAGGGCTGGAGCTGTGACTGCAGCGAGCATCCAGCAGCACCTGGAGGCTTCCCTCAGCTGAGGAGCAAAATATGCAGATTAGCTGAGTAAGTGAAGTGCAGTATGCTAATTAATTCAACAGACTCACTGTTCCATAACATCAAACCTACACAAGGAGGATGTGCTTGAATTAGCTTCCCCTGGAAAACATTTGCTTGCTGCTTAACAAAAAGTTACACAAACTTATTAAACACTTAACAAGAATGTGAATATGAAAGAAACTGTAGGTGCTGTGTGGGCTAAATCCAAGCAGCTGTCCCCAGAGGCAGAGCAGGATTCCTCAGTGGTACCGCAAAGGCTTCAGCAGCAGAGATGTGCCTGTGATCCTGAGATGTGCCAATAGCGTTTTGTTTGTGACCTGGAAGAAACCCGTAGTGTAAATGGCCAGGAAAACAGAAGCCGGGCACCACGGGCTGCGAGCACCACCTCTGTCCTCTCCCTGTCTCACCGGAGTGGTAGCCGCATGCAAAGGTCACAGGGGTGCCAGACACGTCCTTCTCCAGGAAGCTTTAGAAGCTAGTGCACAACCTGCTTCTCCTAAAGTACACGTGTGAAGTGCACTCACATCTAAAATGAAAACCAGCCCCGAATCACACCTGCTTGGGCTGCTCTGTGATTTATCAGAGATAAAGCAGACCTTAATGTGAGACGAGATAAGGGTGTGTATCCATGGTGGCAGTGCACTCAAACACAGCTGTGTGTGAGCACCACCCTGGGGCACTGCTTCTCTCCACGGCCTTCCAGCCATGCAGCCTCTTCCTCCTGTTCCATCTCTGCTGGGCTACCAGCTGACACTTCCATAGCACACAGTCTGGGTCTGTCTGGACCCAGACTGTTCAATGCTTGCCCAGAGAATACAAAGAGAACTGCAGATATCACCTGAGAGCACTACCAAAATGACTGATGGGGCTTTCCAGAGCACAAAACAGTAAAGCCCCGCAGCAGGAGCATTTGCTATCACCTGGGTACAGCCGAGAAGAGTGGATGGAAGAGACAGCTTCAAAAACAGGAAGAAAAAAGCTTTAGCAGAAAGGATTTGACAGCTGCAATCAGACCGGGAACTTAAGGAGCTGAGGAAAGAAAGATGCAGTTGGGCAGAGGAGGAAGGGGAGAAAGCAGTGCACCACTTCCAAAGGCATCCTCTGCACAAGCACATAAATCTATATCTCCAGAAGACCCGTGCTCCAACAGCGACCACTGGAGCACCGTGAGCATGGAGTCGTGAGTCCGTTATTTGGTATGACTCTTGGTATTTCTCAGAGGGACCAGCATCAAAGGAATTGTCACGTGAACCTGGTAAGGCCAGGCTGGATGGGGCTTTGAGCAAACTGGTCTAGTGGACGGTGACCCCCTCGTAGCAGGGGGGTGAAATTAGATGATCTTTAAAGTTCCTTCCAACCCAAACTATTCTATGGTTCTATGATTCTGTGATTCTATGATTCTGTAATTCTGCGATCGTATGAATGGAAAGATTCCCTGAAAAAAATGAATGTCTCAGAGGACTTGCTCTTAGCTGCTTATTCTGCTCAGACAAAATCTTTCAAGAGGGGAGCATGGTCACCCTCAGTGACCTGCATATTCCTTGCTCCTTTCATTAGCTGCAACTTATTCTGAGGATAGATTTCTGAGATAAAAGTGAAATTCACCCATTAGCTTTTCCTCATTAAACCAGAGTCAAGCCTCTGCTGCCTGGACCGTGCAAGGTCCTGGAAGTGCCACGAGGCCGGGGGCTGAGCACAGTCCTCAGGGAGGGCCTGGCCTGGCTGGGGATGGTGTTGGACATGGGCAGGGACGGTCACAGCCAGCACGGTCCCCCACTGGGGCCAGGCCGGCAGCTTCCACGGGCAGCGGAGCCGCAGAGCTGAGCTGAAGCCCTTGCGGGGCCATCAGAACCACCCTGGAGGTGCAGCCCCGCACGTGTACGGCTTTGCAGCGCCTTGTATCCTCTGGGAAATGACTCCTGCTGCCCCTGCCGTGCATGGCTTTGCCTCTGCCAGTGCCGGGAGGCAGGCCTGACTGCTCTGTGCTACCTGCTGCTGGGGCGCCCAGCCAGAGCCCCTGCGTGCTCGCTGCGTGGCTGGCCCCATGAGCCCTGCAGACGGGCTTTGAAGGATGCTTACCTTATTAATGGGGTATTTTTATAACTGTTTATCTCTGTCCGTTGGGTGGAAAATTGCCAGATGTGTTGCTTGCCTTCATTACACAGACATCTCTCTTGTTGTCTGGATCAGTGCTTTTGAGCAGTGTGTTACCACAGAAAAGCGCATTTCTTCTGTACGACATTGATATTTGTAGGATCTGCCTTACAGCAGTATGGAAAGCAACACCCATGGAGACAAGTCCCCATAAAGTACAAATCTCTGTCCCCTGCTACTCTGGTTATTAATCTGGTGGGAGGAAAAGTGAGTAGCAGAGCTGAGAGCTTCCCAATTGGGGGTGCAGCAGGGTTGTTGTCATGGTCTGTAGCCCTGCCAGCCTCGTGCAGGGCCCCAGGGGGCTGGAATCAAGGAGCCCCCAGGACCCAGGATGCACTGACCCGAGGGAGCGTCTGCGGCTGCCTCGGCCCAGGGCCCAGGAGCACTCCAACACCGCCTTGGGGCCTCACACACAGCTTGTAACGCCTGTTGTGGCTTAGTGTTATAGGATTCATTATGCTCTGGGACAGCTGTAAATCTGAAATGGATGTAACTGCATATAGCAGCAATATGACAGCTCCTGTAATTGTTTCCTGGAAGCTAATACCATATCCCTGCTTTGGAAGTGTCAGGAAAACCCACTGTCAGGAAAACCCTCCATCAGAAAAACCCACCATGCTGGCAGAGCACGGCTCACTGGCTGGCCTCAGGATTGGGTTGGGACCTCCAGGCTGACTGCAATGTCCTGGGAAGCACAGAAACCCCACATGCAGAAGAGGCTCGAGAGTCCTGCAGACGTCCCTTCTCATGCAGAACCAAGGAGAATGGCAAAGAATGGATTTAATAGAAAAAAAAAAAAAAAAAAAAACACGTCTCTAAGTAAAATGTTTTTCCTTGTTTCCCATGAAGCAGTGAAATTTCTTTATGGACAAATAGTCAGAGTGGAGTCCATTACACTCCATGCTTTTTGCCTTGAAACATAAATAGCTGCATATCATATAAGTGTTTGTTATGAGGAAATGTGTATTCTAGTATGCTAGAAAAAGTTGGACATTAAACCATTATCTCATGCAGAAAGCTATTGCTAAAGGGAGAGGATTACTTACTATATTAATTCTGTCCTTCACACTCCCATACATCTCTCTGCACATAATGACTTCAGTCACAAAGCGTTGTGTTGCAGGATCTGTGTTCTCTTCAGCTCCTGGTCCTTGGGAGTGGTGCGTGGCACCCCCTCCAGCCCTGCTGCCGGGCCCAGCCCAGGGGCAGTGGCTGTCGGGGGGTTCTTTGTGAAAAGGCTGCCTGTTCCCTCAGAGGGCGTAACTGCATCCTTGCTTGCAACTGCTGCTCTTTGAATTCAGTTTGCTTGGTGGCCAAACGTTCACACCAAAGGTTTGCTGGTGCCAGAAGCCCATCTGCAAAGTCTTCGTCTCTGATGAAAACCTTGTCCCAGGGTGAGCCTGCAGTCACATTTGCATTTTGCTATAGCTGTGCTGTGCTACAATGGCCCAGTATCTTTCTCTTCCACCATCCTAGTGCATCACCAGGTTATAGCAGAAATTTCTGTTAATTTGTATGTAAACCTTTATATGGAAAAGCCTTCTGATCTGGCAGTCTCTATCTCTGTACAAGGTGCCTATGGGAATGCCTGTGGGAAATGCTCGTATCTATTTGGCTAGTAGACCTTGTGTTGCAACTAACACTACACAAATATTCCTGTTAGTGTTTTAAAGCAACAGTGAAGTGATTCTCAGGTTACCTGAAGTTGGAAGAGCTTCTTAAAAGGCAGCAAGAATTTTCTAATCAGATTTTTTTTTTTTTTTTTTTTTTCAGTGAGTATCTCATAGGGGGATAGTTTCGGAGGTCAGCAAAAAGGGGAAAAAAAAGCAAGCAGAAAGCACTGTGAAAGCTGTGGAAGTGAGAACATCAGTTTACTTCAATGTGTCTGCCTGGAAGAAGCAGGGAGTGAACCCAGTTGGCACAGGGTGCCGGGATGCCTTCATGCCAGACCTGCTGTGCTGCACAGGTGTGGAGGTTACAGGCACCTGGCAGCCATGCCAAGCAGGCAGCGGCACAGGGCAGGGGGCTGGAAAAAGCAGTTTATTCATGCCAGCAAAGTTATAACAGGTCATTTCTGGCTTGCAACCTGGCTATCAAAATAACCCTTGCATTGCTCTCTTCCCAGGCTCGGTTATTAGAGAAAAGCTCTGTTCCAGTATGTGAGAGCTAAAGGGTGGAGTGCTTGCCTGATGCTCTGATTTTGTCTGGTTGCTGATGTAAGTGCAGAAACCTCAGTGCTACACACAGGATAGAGTAAAGCAGTAAGCAACAGGGTCTTATATCATCATCTTGTATGTTATCCTTATTCAAAGGGCTCTGTTTGAAACCTGGCACCGACATATACAGAACATGTTGCATCTTTGCTGGTACCTCTTCAATCTGGTTTGCAAGACATCCTGGAGGATGTGACCTTGGAAGGCAGGCAGAATATCGAACCTGCATAATAAGAGCATCTCTGCATCAGTGGCAGCCTGTTGGGTACAGGGCAGTTAATAAATAATGAGGATGTCAAAGATAACAGCAGGAAAGTGGGATCAGGTAGCAGCTTTGCAGCCAGCTTTCTGACAGCCTCCTGGCAACGTCCAATTAAGAGGCACGCCTGCACTCAGCCCAGTGCAGAGCTCGTCCGGTGCGGGCTTTGGGGCACGGGGATGCCGGCACGCAGCGCACCCTGCAGCAGGCTGTTTTGCAGCACGTGCCCAAGGAAGGTGGCAGGGAGCGTCCAAACCCTTTGCAGAGCTATGTAGGTCTCCCACGAGCCTCTCCCTCAGGGAAGTGAAGGTCTGGGCTCACCTTCTCGGGGCTTGTGGAGAGAAGCAGCAGGTGGCTCCTGGGCCCGTGCCGAGGCGTGGAGCCGCCTGCTCGGGATTGCCGCCCACGGGCAAGCAGGTGTTTGTTTCAAGGGGTGGGTTTTATGGACCCACAATTCAGATATTAGGAATCTGGCTACACTTCAGGTGTAATTGATCTACTGATGGCTTTTTAGACATCTGGTAAGATGGGACTGGCTTCCAAACATCAAAATCTGCACCAAAATGATCTTGATTTGAATAATAAGTATTCCATCATTGTTTGGTAAATATACCCAGTGTTAATGGTGCTTAATGGTGCCTGTAATTGGTGTCTAAAGTTATTTAAAAGTAAATTTACTAGAAAATAATTAGCAATTTTATAGTTCACTACTTCCTAATTTTGTTGATAAAAGTTTTTCAGTGGTTTTATCAGATGACACAATAAGACCATGCTGTCAAATAGCTTTTTGCAAGCTAACAGGAAATTGTGCACACAAAATAAGATAAAAAAATTTTCCCCCTAATTTATTTGCCTGGCAGCCAGCCCTCTCTCTGCCTTTATTATAAACTGATTTATCCTTAAGCAGTGGCGAGCAGAACTTCACAGGCACTGCTGGGGCATCTGTTCCTTGTGACCTTGGCAATGAACCCTGAGCTGCGAGGCCAGCGAGTAGGGCTGCCCTCCTCTTACCCCTCACAGGACACGTCCTGCTGTCCCCAGCTGAGGCTGCACACTTTGGGGCCATCTCCCTTCCCAGGTGTCTCCTGCGGCAGTGAGAGCAGTGGCTGGCACCGTGCCTGGCCTGACCCTAACGCCCCATGGTGCCTTTCCCATGGCCTGTTTGGCATCAGGGATCCACATCCCCAGGGGTGGGGTCATGGCTGGCATCCCCCTGGGCTCTGCCACCCACGCTGGGCTTGTGCTGCTGCGGGGCCAAGGAGGGACGGAGCAGAGAAATGCAGCTGCTACAACGTTTTATTGTTTAGAGTTGTGGGTTCAAGTGTGAGGTTCAAGATGTTCATATTGTTCAGGTACAGAATGACACAGACAGACAGAGACGTATTTGGGACGAGGTGACAGCACAGCAGTGGGGTTTCAGAAAAGACTAACTCTCCATTTTCAGTCTCTGAACCATAAAGTACCAGCTTTTCCAGAACAATGAATCACCCAGTCTGTGTATAAAATTAAATATAATTTATGCTTTGCTAATTGAAATCAAATACAAAATTCAATTTCCTGTGTATTATAATGCTGACATTTGAATAGTTGAAAAAAAAAAAAAAAAAAAAAAAGGAAGTATTATTAACCCGACTCTCTCTTTTGGCAGGCCACTCTCTGGCCAGATAGAAAATAATTCCTCTGTCAAAGTGCTGCATTAGCAATGCAGACACAGCCCCTCACGTGGCAGACAAGGGCCACAGGTGGGGTTATATCTCAGAAAACAGAACAAAACCCCACACCCCAGGGAGCCCTCCCTGTGCCACTTGTAATCCCAGCTGCTCACATGCAGGGAGTGGGGCTGCTCCTGGCTGTTTAGCATCTCTGCTCAAGCTTGAGATTGCAGCAATATAAAAAATAAACCTCTGCATATATGGCAAAAAGAATGAGGATCCAGAACAGGGGCAGGAACGTGTGGTGGGGCATGGTTCATTGCAGCACCACCTGCTCCCTGCCCCACTCCCCTTGGTGAGCCCTCGCTGTGTCAGGGAAAGGGCACAGAGCTCAGCTGTGCCCTGTGCTGGGGCTTCTCGCAGCTCTGGAAAACTCACCAAGTGATGGGGGTGATTGTCCTTCATCCGAGTGCAAAATGGAAGCTCCTCGCAGGCCCAGCCACAAGCCAGATGAATTCCCTAACTGGGTGCTTCATTGGGTCATAATTCTCAGGCAAACACACATTTTCAGATCTCCTTTCCCTCCAGCAACAGGCATGATGAGAGGTGTGATGGCAGCTCGGTGGCAATCGGGCCAGAAGCCTGTTCCTGAAAGAAGCCAGTCTGAGCTGCCCTGGAGCCACGGGGCCACGGCACAATGCCAAGGGCCGGGGTGTGCAGGAAACCTGGTGGGTTGGGTTCAGTGTTCCCAGGGGCTCGCACAAACTCAAAAAGACCTCACTCAGAGACCTTGCTCCAGATGAAGCTGCAGATGGGGCTGAGAGAGTCCAAGCTTTGGCCACGGGGCAGATGCGCGGTGCTGTGCCATTAGCCACTAGCAGCCACGGTTACGAACAGCCACCAACCCGTACAGCCGATGCAGTGAGCGGGACCACGGTGCGCAGCAGCCTCCAGCAGCAGCGAGGACCGCCAGCCCAGCTGGGTGCTGGGCCACGAGAGCTGCTGAAAGACTCCACTCACGCCATCAGCCTGCACCCGCCCTGGCTTCAAGGTTGCAGCGCAGCAGGAAGAGGGGAAATTTCTGGCTGCTGGGCCTCAAAATAAAGCCCTAGTCCTCCAGCTGAATTCACCGGTCAGCTTGCAGCAAATCGTGTTACAGCAGCTTTCACTTAGGAGATGACATGGCATCTTAATACATGTGAAATACCGTAAAGTTATTCCTATTATATACTTCCAATTTTCATGTAACAATCTGGGGATTTGAGGATCTGTAAAAAAAAAAAGTTATGTCAGGAACTGTTTTTAAATCTAATTGGGGTGATAGGAACTGATATCAATTTAGCAGGGAGTTTTGTGATGCCCCTCCAGAACAGGCCATGGTGTAAATTTTCAAAACGAATTCAACTCTTTCTTCACTCAGTCCAAGGCACCAGCACCACTTTATAGTGCAATGAACCACGTGACAGAACGTGAAACCCAAAGCAGGTTCAGCTCATTACCTAATGTAACAATAATTTCATTTGGTTGGTTGGATCAATAGGGTTTTCTCCCCACCTTTACCAAAATTGAGTCTTGGTCCTCCTAAAGCAACCTCATACTGCATCTCTGCTGCTTCCGAACAGCCAGGGACCTGGCATCTGTGAGGCAGTGGGAGATGCACAACAACCACGCTTGTCCTAAGGCCACTTGTAAAAAGAGAGTAGCTAGCAATATTTGAGTGGCCTTAGTAATCACCCATACAAAGGGAACACTTCCACAATGGTAGCTCTGCAGTTTTTTTGTTCCCTCTCTGTTTTTTTTTTCTCTCAATAATGGACACGGAAAACAGTGGCTGCTTTGAAGTGCTGTTGTCTTGCTCTCCACTGTTCCCAGCATGCAGCTTGCATCACATTGCTGGAGGATTCACTTGTGATACAGGTTTATTTTATAGTTGCTACCAGGACTTGCAAATTTGGTTGAGCATATGACTCGGTCATTTCCATTAGAAAACACACATATGTTGTTCAGAGCAGTGCTCACCCTGGGAATTAATTGCTTTTTTGTAACAGATTCTGAAGTAGAGATGAAGGCTGCTTCAGGATTATGCAAACCCCATTGTCAGCAGCAAGCAGCAGGGATCTGATGTGCAAGGTGCAAAAGTACCGCAGTCCCTGGGCCCCGATGGCCAGACCTGTGCTGTGATGACAAAGCCGTCCCCAGCACCTGTGCCCTGCAGTGACAGCCTGGGATCCCACTGGGAGCACCAAACCACTGGCCGGGACACCACACAGCGCCCACAGCCCAGCCAGCAGGTGCTCTGTGAATGACCTCAGGATGTGGTTTGGCAGAGAAGAACAGGGGCAGGGAGAAGGCCCCGATTCTGATCTTACTGAGCATCCCCATAAATCAGAACAAGTCTCTTCTGCCAGTGGAGTTACAGCCATCAGTGAGAGGAGAATCGGGCCCAGGATTTTGTGGCACTTGGTAAATACTAGTTTTAGTGCAACAAGTAATTGGAACATCTGGTGCAAATGAAGTTTCTGTACATAGTTCCTTTGCAGCATAACTGGCTTTATTCCTTCCCCACACAAATACCAGTGTGCATGTGAATGCACATCCTGAATTTACCAGATCTCATGCTGCTGCTTGACCAAAATCTTAAGCCAGGGCAGGAGAAATTGAATCTATTGGTTTGTCTTGTTGCTGCTGGATTTTATGTACCACCTTCATGCTCAGCAAGTGGCAGCGGGACGTGCTGGTCCCGCCTGCCTGGCCACAAGGAACACGCCAGCAGCAGAACGTGGACATGAAGCATCCCATCACCTCAAGGAGCTTTGCTCTCTCCACCTTCTCCTCCTCCCACCCACTCCCTGATCCCCCAGGAGGGGAGAGCCCAGGCCTAAATGCAACCTGGAGGTGATATGTCACTGACGTTTCAGACCTGGAAATGCTGTTCACCTCTGGCTGCAACCTTAACCACGCAAAACTCTTGCGCTTATGAGACTGAGCCTTTAGCCCCGGGTGAGTTTTGGGTCTCTAATGATGATTCACATCTCAAAACAGAAGAGCTTTTCTCCTGATTTCTTGGTTCTACTTATCACTTTCTTCCTGCTCCCACTTGAAATCTTGGCCTGTCATTTGGTAAAACATGACATTGAATGGTTTGTAAAACTTCCGCAGTCTGTGGATGACGTCAGGGTCTATTTTGGGGTGAGTTCGACCCTTGGACTTGCCCAAGCACCGGGGAGCACTACTGTCCTCTGGCTTCTTTAGACAGGGGAACCCCTTGGTTTTATTAAAATAAAAGTGTTTCTCTGTCACAATCCTCTTGAGGCCTAAGAAATCCTGGACCTTGGCCATCTCCCCAGCTGGGTCAGTGATGAGCCTCTCGCCACTGACAAAGAGGATCTGGGACAGAGGGAAATATTGGAGCCAGTTCTCCAGGTGCAGTGCATAGATGCCAATGCGGATGGCACTCCAGGAGGCATCGATCAGCCCCAGGGTCCGGTTCTTGAAGGCCAGCACCTCAAAGGTGGGGATCTCTGGCTTCTTGGAGAGCGTCTGCGTGTAGTCCGAGATGGCGCGGGTGACCGGGTTCCTCACCACCACAATCAGCTTCGTGTCCTTGGCCATGGAGTGAATGCGCCGAGGTGCCTCGTTGGTCACGAAATAGCTGGGGGTCTTCTCCATGGTGATCTGCCCATCCAGGGTCTTGGGCATCACGTTCCTGCACAGAAGCACAGGGAGGAGCGGTTAAGCAGCGGCCAGGCATGGGCAGACACCTGGGGTCCCCTCCTGCCCTGTGCAGGTATGGGCAGGACATTCAGGAGGAGGAACACTGCAGGCCCCAGGGACCAAAGCACTTGTGGTTTTGTTTCTCCTCAGCCCCCAGACACGGTGGGCACCTGAAGTGTTAAATTAGCCTTGGTAACACATTATACAGTCAATTCGCCATAGGCAAATGTAGACAAAAGTTAATTGACAATAAACCTGTACAATACCTGTCTGTTCAGCAAGCCATCTGCTTCCATTTGCTCAATTAAGTCTATTCACTTCAGAGCCTTGTACCGGAGTGGTGCAGTTAGGATTACACAAGACCTTTTTGTTATGATGACATGCTTTTAAATGTCTCAGCTAATAAAACTTAATACAGAGTAAGATCCCCTGCTTCTAGTACAATAATTAAATTTATTTACTATCTTGTGTGTGAGAAAGAATGACTTTTCTTTTATCTCTAATTCACATGCTCTGTCAATAATTAATTGCTGCTGGGTTTTGAGCTTCCTGTGCAAGCACTTTTATTAGCCAAAAGGAATTTGCCTACTGGATAAATTAGCATGTAGCAAGACTTTCCTGGATAGCATATTACCATATTGTAAAATGAAAATCCAGCGAGATAGCATTTATATCTAAGAAAATGAAGAGGTAAATGCTTGTCCCAACTGCCCCCAGTTGAAGATTATCATAGCAAGCCGGAAGGTATTAAGAGATGTCCCCTGCAAGTGCACTATAGCCTCTTTTGAGCCTCACGAGCTGCCGGGTGCCAAGGTAGCTGGTGGCAGAGCGGCAGTGAGGGCGGCCCACGGGGCGTGCTGCAGCAGTGAGCAGCGGGGGCTCCCGGCGGCCGAGCCCCATCCCACAGGGCAGCCTGGCACAGCACCCCGCAGATCGTGGCACAGCACCCTCTGCACCGAGCGCATGGGGCTTGGGTACAGCACCAGGTGATGGGGCAGCAGCCGCAGCACCCGCACATACACCCGTGTCTGGGAGCGCTTGCTGTGCTGTGTGAGCATTTGATACTGCAGTGTGTGTGTTTAAAGGCTTTACAGGCACAGTATTGACTGCTTTCTAAGTGCGTTCTAACAATATTTTTATCTAAATCTTTTCAAATACTTGTGCATATGCACACCCACATGAAGTATAGTTTGTTTAACCTTTTGTTTGCTAATTTGTCCTACGTGCCCACTGCCTTGTGGGGCTGCTGGGCCGGAGACGCAGCAGGATGGGGGGATTCAGCCTGCTCCTGCCCTGGGCTGCGCAACCCTGCAGTGCCTGTGGCATTCAGCAGGGTCTGTGGCAATGGAATGGAGGGAGGTGCTCCGGGCCTTGAAGGATTTTCCCTTTGCATTCTCACTATTTTTAGTTCAAACATATGCTGAGGAAACAAAGTGAATGGCTGGAAATGGTTCTGTGAGAGCAACTTGGGCACCAGCGACCGCAGCAATGCTGACGTCAAACAGCAGAGCACTCGGAAGCAGTCATTTCATGGAATAACACAGCTGAAGACTGTAAGCAGAAGTGTCTGTCAGACGAGGCCCAGCTAAATTTGCCTGTCACTGTGCCTTGTATTTGTGACTGCTAAATGCTACTGGTCGCTTCAAACCTCTCCATTATTTGTGTATTTACAGCTGGTGTAATCCATCCAACTGGGCTTGTTGTGTGAGGTGCTGCAGGAGGCAGTGGGAGTCTCCTGACAGGACAGGAGGAGGTTCTGGGGCTGCCAGCAGCTCGTCCCCTCTGCCGCGGTGCCCGGCACGGAGCTGCCTGTGTCTGCAGCCCTGACTGCTGCCAGCCTGCCCAGAGGGGTTCTGTGCTTCGCCCCTGCCTTGCCTGAGAAGCAGCGGTTTGCTAGAAGTAGGGATTAGTCAAGAACAATGCATCTTGAGGTATTTTTCCTTTAAGAAAAGCCTGAACAGATCGAGAGGGAAGCAAGTGGTAGGGGACTGTAGATGCTGCAGAATCACAGAGGGGCTTTCCTGTGGGGGATCCAGCACCCAGACTAAGCAGCCCTGTAGGAAGGGAGCGTCTTTTACAGCTGTGCACATCACACCAAGGCCCACGGCATGGGCAGGGGCTGACTGCTGCACAAACAGGGGGCCCACCTGCAGAGCTGAAGCCACGGGCAGTGCGGTTCTGTGCGGCCGCTCTCACTGGGCCTGGCTGCGGAGGCAGTGATCCTCCTCCTGCGAGGATGAAGGCTGTGCTCATGGGGCACCCAAGCTCAGCAGTGGCACTGCACACACCAGCAGAGCTTGAGCCCAAGCCTGAGCCAGCAGCTGACACGGCAAGCTGGGCCATCCTAAAATCTGCTCAGAGAACAGCACTGAAGAGCACGCCAGCAAGCACCTATGAGCAATGGCTCCATTTCCCTATTACAAGAGTCACCCTGCAGGTCAGGACTTTTCCCCAAAGGCATTCAGCTGCAGGGACCTCGTTGCTTTCCGTCATTACCGCCCTCCGCAGCACTGCTCCGCTGCCAGCGAGCGATGCTGGTGAGGCACCAGCTGATGCAGCACGGCGAGCGGCGGTGGCCAGTGCTCCTGCCCATGTCTGACCCAGCCTCGCTCTTACGGGGGTGGCTGAGGAGCTGCTCTGTGCTCTTTAATCTGAGGGTGCTGCTGGAGGCCCCATGGTGCCCAGGAATGCAGGCTGCTTCTGTCTAACGGGGGGAGTTGGGCGAGCAGTGCTGAGCTAACACAGAGCTGCTCGATGCCTGTTGTGCACAGATCCTGCAGCAAGGTTGTTCACCTTGATGTCTGAAGTGCCTGCACTTTACTATGGCCTCATGTCAAGTTTTGCATCAGTCCTGATCCTCAGACAAGAAGAAATGCTCACGCAGGTGTGAAACTGTCAGTTGCACATATAATACCATAGATGTTCTATTTTTATCCTTCTGTGTAGTTTTCTTGTGTTGTAAGATAAGGCAAATATTTGCTTTGGCTACTTAAATATTTCTTATCTATTGCTGAAAATTGAAGCACTTGTAATTCAGTAATTGAACTGATGAAGGCAACAGGAAGTTCTGGACACCACCACAGTCAATAGGCTAGCCCAAATAAGAAAGATTTCCACTCATCTTCATCCCTTGTTCCTGTAGCAGCAACCTGTGCCCGTCACTCTGCACACTGCTGCTGCTGGACAGGGCCAAAGGCAGGGCAAGTGCTGGGCCCGCTTGAGGTCTTGGGCACCGGCAGCACTGGTGTCAGGAGAACAGGTGAATGCGGTCATTTTCTCCGGCACTGCACAGCACAGCTCCATGTCACCGCAGTGCTGTGGGCAGTCCCTGTTGGCCCTTGGGCAACTGAAGCAAATGGAGGAACCCCTTAGGCAGTTCTCTCGGGAATGCAGTGTGGGCTAACCGGCCTGCAAGGAGCCTGCAAGGAGCCTGCAAGGAGCTGAAGCAGCCAAACCATGCAGGACTGGGTGGCTGTGGCTGTGCCAGGAGCCGTGAGCAGCCTCGGCAAGCAGGGCGGAGGAGTGAGAAACGAACCAGGGAATAAAGGCTCTTCCAACCCTGTGACTTTGCCCAGGGCGTTCCCAGAACAGATTTCTATTGAACCATTAATTACCAAAATCAATGTGTTACTCTTCTGTTCCTTGCTCTACAAAATAGTTATTTTATCATCATTTATAGCTAGCAATCTCTATACAATTCCTTTTTAACTGATACAATGACAGTTTAACTACAGCCCACTTCTCACCCTGCTGCTTGCTGGCCTGTGCTACACACAGAGCACCTCAGGTGATTGGGGGGCAGCTGAACTGTCAGCCCCTGGGGACAGTGGCACCGCAGCCTGGGTGATGGCTGGGAGCTTTCCTGCCAGGTCCCCCAGCTTTGACACCAGTCAGTAATCGGAGAAGTAGCAGTGTGCAAGTCTTCTTACCTTGCAAATGGTGATGGACTGCCAGGCAAGCAGCAAACACCATTACCCCGTGGTGTTCAATTACCTTGACACCGGCGCAGAAGCATGGCACACTTGTTTATGCTTTCTCGGACAGGATAAGCTGTTTTCCTATGCAATTGTCTGAGCATAAGGAGGGACCAGCCCAGGCAAAATTGGCTGGTGTATGCTCCTCTGAGTCAGACACCCTGGCAGCAAGCAGCAGGCTGTCAAATGTCAAAATGTGGTGATTATGAGATGCTAAAAGCTCTATTGGTCTACCAGCGATGGATGCGCAGACAATAGGGCTCCAGGGGACCCTTGCCATTGTCTGGTCTGACCCTCTGCACGGCATGGGCAGAGAGCTGCCCTGCACACCCTGGTGGGCACAGCACCAGCACATCTGCTCTGCAGCACGGAGCTTGTGGGGCTACACAGCCCCCGGGGGGGCTCCTGGGGCTGGTTCATGTCGCTCGCAACTACTTGGCACCTCTGCTGCAGCGTGAATCGGTCTGGCCACAGCCACTAGACTGTTGTTTTACAGTAATATATCTTTGTATCTCGTCTCCTATCTGACAAGACGCTGTTCTGCAAATGCCTGTGGATGCTGAAACTAACAGCTCAGAGAAATGAGGGCTGCCTGGGCCCCTGCACCTTGTGTTGATGCTGTACCATCAGGCTGCAGGGGGCTGCTGACAGCAGCTGCACTGCATTTGCTCCAACACCACGAGCATTTGCAGCCCCTGGGATGTTTGGCCAGGCTATGGCGTAAGGCATTAGGGACTTAGTGCTTGCACAAGCTTTTGATTGCTTTGTATTATGGATTGTGACTGTGATTTGTGGGTTCTTAGATGACATTGCTTTAAAAGAGATGAAAATTAATCTGAATTCAGAGGAAGTATTGCTGCCGTCCTTCACCCACACTCACTCCTGTGCATCCCGACAGCTGACAAGGCTGGGAGTCAGCCAGGAGTGGAGTTTCCCTCTCCTTCCAGGCACTGAGGTGCAGTGGCAATAGCCCCTTCATAGGCAGTTCTGTAAACAAGGATTTTGCTCCCCTCTGTTCCAGGGTCAAGGGGGAGACTTTAATATTATACTTACTTAGCTTTTGTTTTAAATTATGGTTTCAATAAACTGTTGCAAAACACACACACACCAAAAAAAAAAAAAAAAAAAAAAAAAAAAAAAGGCTTCTAAGCTTTTTCTTTGCAGTGGGGACACTTCAGACAATATACTGGAAGCAAGTTATAGTGGCTGATGTTCAAGTATAAAACCAGCACACCAGGGGGTTCTGAAAGAACCACATACAAACTATTAATTACAACAGCCCCTTCAGATGATGTTATCACAATAAACAGCAGCCAAGAAATTGCAGAGCTAATAATTTGAAAGTGTTGTCACATTTAAGGTCTGTGTTTAATTCCGTGCACAATAAAGACAAATGGGTAGATAGGTTGGTACTAAGGAGAGACAGCAGGGTAGTAGCGATCAAGGAAAAGAGGAAGAAAAGCAGATTCAGCTTTTGCCATGCAGTTTTAAGGATAACATAGGAAACTGCAGTGTGCAGTGAGAAGCATCCTTCCCTGAGACTCCTGGCCCTACAGAGCACCAGACTACTGCAGCTTTGGGACTCACGCGCAGAAATGCTTTCTCCTGACCTCTGCCTCCTTTCAGAGTTATTTCCTAGGTGCTGCCTTTCCTGGGCAGGCATACTGGCTGCCTTGCTGGGCACCCACAGTGCAAATGCAGCTGTGAAGGAGCTGGAGCATGTCAGCCCGAGGAGCCAACGCGTCCCACACACATCCTGCTGCATGTGAGAGCTGCTGGCAGGGGTGCAGCACAGAACATGGCATGGCACCGTCTGGCAGGCGTTACTGAAAATAACAGGGCTGTTGAATGTCAAGCCCCTGGCACTGCAGCGGGTCCTCAGAACAGAAAACCTTCACAGAGCTGCTGCCACGAGCTCTGCCCTAACTGCACACACACAGAACCGTGACCAACCACTCGCTTGGGCAGCATGCGGGGCCCTGGATTACTCTCCTCAGCTGCTGCTGCAGAGCTCTTCGCAATGCTTTGCTCCTGGGAAGGACTGTATGGCCTCTTGAGTGGTCTTTGGCTCTTCTTGCACTGTTTTTTTACTTTCAATGCCAGGCCAGTTAATGAAGAAGCAGCTGATGACCACACCTGGCACACCAAGGCAGAGCAGCCTAAGGGACAGTGTCTGCCCTCAGCTCTGCCACTGGTCTCTGCTCACCTCCCCGGCCCTTTTCCACCTCCACTGTTACCTGCCTGAAGAAGCCAGGCAATGACAATGAGCCATGTCCCTTCGGAAGGTGCTCTACCGCCATCCAGCAGCAATGAAGCCGTCACTCAGGTTCGGGGGGGGAGCATCCAGCCCTTCATCATGCCTGTAGGTAGCAGCATCTCGGTGATGCGCAATGTCAAGATGAAACTTTTATTACCATTCCTGGGCTTGGATCCAGGAATTACCTGGTCCTCCCGGCAGACGATCAAATATGTATTATTGGGTGCTTGCTTGGGCTTTTGATATTTCTCTCCTCTCACATTCATTCCCCAGTGCTGTGGCTAGGATACTAAGGGAGGGCAAGGCTGCTCTGTGTCCCCACCACCACCCTGAATGCTCCTGTGGCTCTGCAGTCAGGAAGGGGACTCTGCCATCACCTCTGCCAGCTGTTTGCTCTGTGCATAAAAATGCCCTTCAACTGCTGTGCGGTGTGGGCAGTAAGAACCCTTTCTTCCCTCTCCCCTCTGGTTGGTGGCAAAAGCCAGCTCTCAGCCCTCACTGGAAAAATGTGCTGTAGTAATTGTTCTTAACTGCTGGCTTCAGACAAGCTCTTTATTTTCAAAGGATACATTTTATAAATTTGTGAATTTGCATGTTGCCAAAATCCCCTTGTGGTTTATTTAAATCCAGATTATCTTGTTTATTCCTTCAGTCACAGCTGTCATTTATCTCTGTGTAGGCAGCTTGTTCACGATGTTGCAGGTTTCCTGCAATCCCACTCAAAAGGAGTCTTTGTTAACTGTATTTTCACGTTCGCAACGAGAGAAAAAAAGTTCACAGCAACTCCCAGGGCTCAGAGGACCACTGAGAAGGACATTGATCTGCACAACTGCTATCTGAATGAGGCAATGGCCACAGGCTGCAACAGTGACACCTGCACATGGAGCTCGTCTCTGCAGCTCCTCAGTGTGGAGCAAACATCTGCTTTTGTCTTCAGAAAAGACAAACATGAAGCCATTTTCCATTTTATTATTAACACATTCTGGTATAATTGGTTGAGCTGTCAACTGTGACCTGCCAGTAATTCAGCAGGCGTGGGACTTTCAAGGGGAGAACAGCATTGCAACCGAAGGCTGCTATACGCATTAAAAGCAGAACCTATTTGCTGTAAGCCCCCAAGTCAAATCTCGTGTTGAATTTGTTCAAACATAAATTTACAGCTGAATTTACATAGGTTTAATGTTTTATAATCTTTTTGGTCTGTGAATCTATATTCAAGACTGAGTGCATTAGCTTAGAAATACTGTGCTTAACACTGAAAATAATTTTAATCTCTCCAAAGTCCAATCCTTTGCACATCACTAAACCTCAGAATCCAATCCCTTCTAATAAGAGACACAAAACTTGCATCTGTCGCTGCCTAATAGATTCATACTGCTCTAATTCAAATGGCTTGCACATGTGTTTTAATAAAAAAACATTAAACAAATTGCAAGGCACTTTCAGAAAAGCGTGTGCCAGTTCAGACTGGAGCTAAAGGGAAACAAAACGCCCCTGGGAGGCTCGTGGAGCAGCTTCACGGCGTGGAAGCTGGTGTGACCCTGCCTGGCTGTGGCTGGAGGGGGGGAATGCCCCATCCCCGTGTCTGGCTGCTCTGCTCTTGCAGGATTTAATGCCCTTAAATTAAAGGATGCTTGGGACTGTTTTTTTCCCTTTCCAAGACAAGAAGATTTTGTTTGTCCCAAAGTTTGTCAAGCCATTTGGTGCCTGTGCCAAATGTTCTCAGGAGTGGCAGTCTGAGAGCACCCAAGCAGACTTACTTGCACTTCCAAGTGCAAGGACACTGGCTCCGTGCCCGCCGCCTTCCCCGCCAAGCTTCTCCCCAACATCTCCTGGGTTCTCAGGAGCCCAGGGCAGGCAGCAGAGTGGCGGCACCTCCGGCTTCAGCCGCAGCCAGGCCAGCAAGCAGCCCCGGGGCCGGGAGCACCCGCTGCCTGCTGCCCGTCCGGCCGCGCTCGCCTCCCTGGGGTGCCGGCGGAGCGGTGCGGAGCGGGCCTGCGTTGCCATAACGACGGAGGTGCTAGCGCCGTGTTGACTAACTGCAGGCTGATCTGATCAGAGAATGGAAGTATCGAGTTGCTACGGTAACTGAAATGCCAAATCTGAAATTGTGTCAATAGCGAAGTTATCAAAAAGGAAGCAAACACACGCAGCGGGGTACAGGGGCCTGAGCCCGGCCCAAGATCGCTGCTCGCAGCAGGGCACCACAGCTCCTGCCTCCCGGCCGGGGAGCAGCCCCCAGATGCCACCGGGACCCGCACCCCAGGGGGCCAGGCACAGCACCCTGTGCCCCCAGCAGAGGCCGTGCCTCAGCACAACCACTGCCCTGAAGGACGGGGCAGGTAGGGCAGGCGCCTGGAGGAAGGGCGCTGCCAGCATCATCCCAGCCACGCTCCCAGAAGCGGGGAAGATGCCTTGGGAGCACAGTCTGTTTCTAATGCCATTGTTCACCATCGAGCCCAGTTAGAGTCCAACAATTGCAAAGAAACAGATTCTGTGTCTCCACAAAATGCAAAATCTTTAACAGCTCATTGGCATGTGCTTGAGTTGGCCTGGATAAGAAGTTACTCCTGAGAGTCCACTATTGATTCTGTCAGGGATTCAGAGGTTTTATAGGCATCGTTCAGGATCTCTTTAGTACTTGTACCTTCTTAATGGCTCTCATCACCGATAGAACTGAAGATATCCCTGTGCACACTGGGAAGTGGCTGAATCCATGCCAGGAGACAGCATTTTGCTTCTGCCGCAGAGAGCGTGGCTGCCCTCCAGGCGGGCAGGCAACCCTTCCAGGCAGCCCTGGGAAAGAAGGCTCTCCTGTTTCCTCTGACACGCTTCAGGAAGCAGAGGGAGACGTCGCGCCTATGGGAAGAGGTGTGTGAACTTCACCCAGGAAGGCTCCTCTCCTCCTACCACTATGCAACAAAATCAGTGGGCAGCTGGCTGAGTAGCAGACAAAAATATAAATATACTCTGATTTCACTGGGACCATCTGGCTCATGCATGATAGGCGGGTAAGAATGCTATAATCACGGAGCAGAGAACTAAGCTGATCCATTAAAGTCTTTTAGCAGAAGCAACCATGGAACCCATATTAATCCAGCAACGCTTTGTGAACAGACATCACAAGGTTAGATCCATTCAGTTGCAATTAAAAATAACCCTCACTGTTCAGGCTGGCTTGGATAGCTATTACTGCCTTGTGTTCCCCAAAGGCTCTCATGTATATAGATTGTTGATGTGAGCACAATGTAATCTGAAATTATGATCTTAATGCCAAATCTTGCTTTCTTCTGTTCTTTCCTCAAGTGGGTCTCCTTGGGAATATGTCTGTTACCTTGTGCTGAAATCCCTTGCCCATCTGACAGCACAGCTCACACAGAAATTAGAAAGTTTCAGATAGTGTCGCCATGATTTCATTGCCTTCCTAAAGGAGAGTGCCCTTAGCTACTGACCTCACCAGCAGCCATGGCAAAAGGCTAGGGGTCTGCTAACTGCAGGAGCCACCTGGCTTGGACCAGCAACTCACCTGTGATGAGGCCCTGAAACCCTGTAAGCTCCTGGCAGGTGACTTGCAGAACCACAGCCCTCAGCATCACCCAGCTTCGACTCTGCACAGCAGTCTCAGTTCTGTGGATGAAGATGCATATTCAGCATGACATTGTTTTACCAAGGATGAATTTGGCGTGATCTCTCCAGTTTTAATGTATGACTTACTATTGGTCACCACTCAGGAATGAAACAAGTAGTGAAAAAGCCCTGAAATGCGTATTTTGAACTCTACTGCAGTCAAAATTGTTTTGACTTAATTTCACTACTGTTCTCTACAGATGTGCTGTACTACTATTTGCTGGGAATATCCCAGTGTTGTCTAACAGATTTAATCACTGTATAAATCACAGCCATAGCAAAGAAACACCAGTCTGAATGCCTTCTCTAGCACATGTGCTATGAACATAGACTCATGGACAGGGGTGGTGAGTGCTGTAACTCTTGACTGCGGAATTTCAAATCAAGGCCGTCTGCTGTTCTGAGTCTGGCTCGCTGCTTTCTCTGTCAGATCCAGGCTTCCCTCCAGTGTACGGATACAAGTCCCTCACATGCTACCTCGTCCACTGCCACGTGAAGAAGGGAAAAGGCCTGGATGTCCATGACTTGCTGTAAACCCCATGACTGGGAAGAAAAGCAGCGAAACAGGGAAGGAAGCATGCCCGCCTTGAGGACTCTGTGCAGCAGTGTCAACAGAGGCACCTGTGTGATGAAGTTTCACACTTGGGCTTGAAGGAGAGTTTCAGATGCTTTGTGCAGACTACAGTTCCTGAAAAAGCCTGTTTGATATGGTTAAATAAATAAATAAATAAAAAGAAAATCACACAGCTGAGGAAGTGAGCTATAGGCACAGTCCAAGCCACTCTGAATATTGATGCAACTAAACTGAGTAATTTAGACCATTCCCATTTCCCTGAGATGGGCCTTTCCTGAGAAGAAAGATCATGGAAGTAGAACATTAAGATGTAGCAAGTATGAATTTACACACTTTGAGGAGTCCTGTTTCATCTTCCAGAAAATTTACTTCTAACAGGAAAAAAAATCCTGAAAATAATGGCTGCCTAAGTGCAAGCACTGCTGCTATATCATGCTAAAAGCTTTTCAGGAAGAAAAAAAAAAAAAAAGAAAAAAAACAGTAAATAAATTCCACTCTTCAGATGTATCTGGATGTTATCCTAACACGGTGCCAGAGTAATAGGAGAGTCATCAACAACTAAAAGGATGGGAATTGTTATGTAAGGACAACATAGGAGCGATATCTGCAGAAGAGGTTGAATAACAAAAGTAATTGTATACATCCTGCTTCTGAGCTCTTGCATTGCTGATGAGACACGTGGTAACAAGGACTCCCACTCCACTGATACAGAAAGGTTTTGACACAAAAAAGCTGGTAAACGCTGTCATAGGAGCATCTGGCTGTTCAAAGGCAGGCGGGCAGAAGCATCTAAGTCTGTGTAATTACTTGTTTTATTTCTAGTTTTAGACAAGATTGGTCAGTGCAGACCTACTGGTGCTGAACGCACTGGTTGGTTCGAGAGGATGACAGGCTCTTGCAGTGGGGTGACCCAGGTGACAGCAGACACTGGAAGAAACAGAGCCAGTCCCAGACCCTTCCACTTCAACACCGAGTGGCCAGACCTTCCCTTTGGCATTAACCTCTTCCCTGCTCCAAAACAAACACGATGTTCCACTCATTAACCTGCATGGCTCTGCAGAGCGCACACACACCACATCCAGAGCCCTGCCACCCCCACCCTGACCCCACCATGCAGTGAGGAGCGCCAGTGCCCCATCCCTCTGGGCACCAGGTGCCACGCATCCCCCTGGGGCAGCAAGGGGAGAGCCTGTGGGGACTGAGCCTTCCTCAGAAGGGCTGCCAAAGACTGCACAGACCCGGGACTTCTCTGTTCTCATCCAGGAGCTGCTCTTCTGACCCAGATAAAAACAACACCAGCCAGGCTGCGGCTGAGTGCACAGCTATTTATTATTTGCTTGTGTTGATTATTTTGGGGTTTAAGTTCATTTATTATGTATGCAAAAATGGTAATACACTGGCATCTGAATGTCTTTTAGGCATACAATATCCTTATTATTCAAAATGTTTTTTTCCTACATAATTGAATGGTTTACCTTATTATTACTTTATGTTAATGACCCAGCATTTCCATTTTTCTATAGGATGCTTAATTGTAAGCAAAGTGCAATCAGAATCAGAGATGCCATCTGTAATTGACAGCATCATAATAACAGACAGCATTGCAGGAACAAAGTACCAAAATAAATGGAAGTAGGGAGAAAGCTGCCTCCAAAAATACCCAGGAAGCTGTTCTAGGCCAGGACAGAAAGCCCAGTCCACATAGTATCTTCTCCCGAGGCAGTGACAGTTTGGGCATTAACGCAGATAGAGTGCTATTTATATCAGTTTGTACATTTAATCAGTTTTTTGCAGTTTTCAGCGAGATGTGAACTATATCCCTGTCCAAGGCATTTGGTTCAAATCAGTTGAGACAGAGAATAATCAAGATTTATGATTCTCATTCTGACTCGGATCACACAGTCAGTGTAATTGGTACAGCAGAGCTTCCCTGAGCCTGAGTGACATCCCTTCACTCTCCCTCGCAGAAGCGATTTAATGTCCATCTCGAGAACTGTCAGAACGCTGCTGCAGCTCGAGATAACGGTGACTCCGGGCTTTCCCTCCTGCCCTGCCACCGCGCAGGCGTGCGCAGACCCTCCCAGGCGAGCGGCACTGGAGGGGCACTGCAACCAGGTTAGAGCTCATTTGGCAGAAATCGATAAAATAGCACTTTGCAAAATAAAAGCGATTTCATCTTGTTCTGCCTCTCAGCACAGCTTAGAGCAACAAGGAGAATGAATCGTCTGTGGTGCATCTGACCTTCCTGGTAAAAAGTATCTTTGCTGGGGGAAGAGCACTGCAGGTTCTGCACATGCCACCGCTGTCTATAAATCACACCCACCCTGCTGTGAGGTATTCAGAAACAGAGGCACGCTGGGTCTGCAGCAAGGAAGGACCCTGGGAAGGGCTCAGGAGGCAGCTTCCAGCTGTGGTCAGGGTTGTCAGCATTTCCAAGAGATGGCTCTTTTTCAGGGGCTTAGCAGTGCTCCAGGAAGCCAGAGCTGTGCTGTCCAAGACCTCAGCTGGGAAGCAAATGTTTAGATAAAAATTAAATGATCCAAAAGCAACTGCATTAAAAAAGAGCCAGGTGACAGGAACAAAACGTTGGTAAGGCTGCCCCTCTCCAAACAGCCTGCGACAGCAGCCAGGCTGCGTGCACACAGGCTGGCCATGGCCATGCTCCCGGGATGCTCCAGCGGGCTCTTCCCCAGCACCTGCTCTCAGCATCACAAGGCAGACACGACCCTGGGCCAGGCAGCTCTGCAGCAGCCACAGGAGCACCTTCTGCTGCATCACACGAACCTGCAGCCAGACAACCCATGCCTGAGAGAGACCCCCTGAGCTGCAGGAGCCCTCCTAGGGCAGCACAGCAGAGCTGGGCTCTAGAGTGTTACCTGATAAAGCCCAGCTCCTGTTTCTGGTTCATGAAAACAGAGTGCTCTGACCCTGGTGACGGGAAGTTGACTGCATCTGTGGATTCCCCTGATAAACAGGACGATGCGGAGCTCTGTCTTAATTGTAGGAGGCAGTGAGTTAGAAAGGGGAGCCCAGGCTCATCTTACCTTTTGCATGCCTTTGAAATGAAAGCAGAGAAATATGCCAGCCATGAAGAGAAAATAAATACCATTTACTTGCAATACACATACATGCTTTGTCAGTTCAGGTACATGTTAATGTTTTGTTTTCTTCAGGGCTTGTTTAGCCATTTCTTCCCCATACGCACCACGTGCAGTACAGCTCAGGTTTAGCCAGGATTCTGTCTGGAATTAACACACGCCGTATAACATTCAAGTAGGTGAAAAAACAGACTGATTCCACTCCAGTCAATAGAGTAAACAACTCCTAGTTTGGATAAACAGAATTACTAGTGCTGAAGAGCCCTGGGCAGCACTGCACACTCTGATTAGTGTAAATGCTAAACACAAGCCAATTAACACTCTAAGTCTGCTTATCTCGTGTCACTTAGTGCTAAAATAAAGCCTAACACTAAACACACATATTGATTTAGCCATTAAATCTGGCATCACTCAAAATAACTCATTATATTATTGAGGAAAAAAAAATAAAGTCACCTTAATTTTCAGAAGCTATTGTATTATGAATAGTGACTTAACTCTTCTACCCAGCACCAGGAAGCTACTGCTGATACTGAGAACAGACTAATACTACTTAACTAAGAATCAAACTAAGAATCAGAGGCACCACGAGCACATCTCTGTGCCACCTAAGCTGACTTCGCTGTGGAAACACTTGGCCCACCAGCCTTGTGCTGTGCTGTCAGGTTACAGATCCAGGTCATAAACTCTGGCATTATCGATAGAAGCATTGCTGTTCTGGTATCAGACAAGTCACATACGTTAACTGTCTCCTCTAAGAGTACAAGATTACCACATTGTCCCAGCAAACGCCACTACCTGATGGCACCCTCTCCTGAGGTACAGCTAGGGGAAACCAGCCCTCACAAAATACTGATCCCAGTCTTTGAAGAACCAAACCCCCACTTATTTTTGTTTGTTTGTTTGTTTTATAAGTCTGTTTATTTAAAAACTATTGGAAGCTCGTGTGTGGAACGTTAATGCTGAGAAAAACCCAGCTGGAGGTGGTCTACCCTAACAAGCACCAGGAGAAGGCAGGGACAAGACACGTGGATGTTAGCAGGCAGTGTGTGGTGTTTACATTCTTAATTACAAGAGCTAATTCTTTGGTTTGGCCAGGTGTCCCTTCTGCAGACAAGGTTAATAGGATGTGAGAGGCCACAGCTGCCACAGAACCAAGTGAGGAGGACAGGCGAGGGACAGCAGCATTAATCAGCCAGGAGCAATGCAGAAATGGTTATCTCAAGCTGTTTGGAGGCACGGATTAAAAATAAATCTTCCCGAGTTTAATATTCTGCCAGTCAGCTCCTTTTTGTAGGTGGAATCTATTAAAAATTATCTTTCTGCTAAAATGCTAAAGTATTTTTGACATTTAACAGCTTGCTTCAAGCAAAAAAGTGCAATAAATACACGGGATAGCTAATTGGCTCCAGCACACCAGCATCCGGCCCCTCCTGGGTAAGCAGAGCCGTGCCAGCTTACTGGCGGCTTGAGCGGACCCTTGAAAGCCTCTTCCTGATCAATGGCGCATCTGCTCCAGCCTCTCCTGTTAACGCAGCATAACTGGGAAGTTCCCATCATGATCCAGCAGCAGAGCAAAAGCAGCCGCAAAGCGAATCTTTAGGTTCAGTGGGTACCAGAGAGGGAGGCACGTGCTGTAATTTTGTTGCGCTGAAGTCTGTACTTTTGAGGTACTTAGTTTGCTGTAAGATGGAGAAGGAACTGCTTGGCAGTGTAGTCTTCTCAATAAAAATTAATGTGTTAACAAGAAGCCAAATAGCTACAGCTAATGTACTTCTGAATGAGATCTAAATTTTATTCATAAGCATCAGTGTCAGGACTAAAATAACAGTTTTATGGACACCATGAGCATAAACAGCTCTGCTGATTCAAAAACAGAAACTGCACTTCTGAATGAATCAACTCATTCACTTGGAACAAAAGCATCCGTTTTAAATACATGCCTCAAATAAAAGAGAAAGCCAGAGACAATATTCTTCTCGTGTGCCTGCTTCCAAGAAATGCAATGCAGAAGAGAAGGGAGACTAGTTCCTGGCAAGGGGATGGTGGTGAGGAATGTGCTGGCAAGAAAGAGCAGAGCTCATGCAGTAGCTGCCTGGGATGTGGCTGGAGGTGGGGTGGGATAGGTCTCTCCTCCTGTATCCTGCATCATCCATGTGTGGGAAAGAATCACGGATGTGAAAGAAGGGTGCTGTACTGCTATGGAAATCCCTGCTGAGCTCCAGCATTCAGGACTTGCTGGCTGTGGTGCATGTTGAAGTGGCCTTCAATTATCTGGAATGGATTGCAAATTGTTTAGATACTTTTTCGAGACTCCTGAGTACTGGGTGTTGAGAAATAAGAAGAAACTTAAAGCAAAACAAAATGTCGTTACTGTGGACATCGATCCCTGATGTCCCCAAACCTCTGAATGTGTGCTTCCACGTGGATTTGCATCTGTATCCCTGAGGCCATCCTAAGGGATGCAGCAATGTATGATATGGCAGGAACTGCAAAAAATCTGCGTCTCTGGAGAAAAATAATAGAAAGGAGATGACCCTATTTCTTGCAAATGTTCCCAGTCATTGCCAATCCCTAGTCTTTGCACTCTACCACTGCTGGTGCTGTTCCCCTGCTCTCTCCCAGTGCAGCACCGCAGCAGCAGTGCTCGGCCCCCCTTCCCTCCCGCAGCTGACTGTGGTTGCACCTGGTGGGGGCTGCTCCTGCTGCCACGGGGGACGCTGGGCACCAGCCACGCTCCAGCAGCTGCTGCCCACGGGGCCAGGCGGGCGGCAGCCCCAGGGCCAGCGTCTCCACGTGCCTGTGTGCAGGGCCCCGCACTGGCTCACCGGTCTCTTCCTAGACGTGCTGTCACTGGTGCTGGCCTGAGACGGGCCCTGCAATACGCTGCGTGAAGGACTCTTGAGGAGCTTAGATGGATTTTGATGTGAATATTGTTAGCACACTGATATCCATTGCTAGACCAACAAAGAAGTCACAAATACTTCAAAGGCGCAAGTTAAAAATACTCATGAAATTGGAAAATGTGGAGAGCCGTGAAGCTAACAACTAACAGATAAAAGATTTTTAGAAAAATATGTCTCGGAGAATGTGCTCATTATACACAGAAAAGTCAGAAAGATGTCAGAAAACAGCAGCATAAAGAAAACTTCATAGACATGTATGACCAGACAAGAAAATGACAGCATTTGGAACTGGTGGCAGTTCTTGAGCTTCAAGGCCTGAAACAACGAGCTGCACGGCTCGGCCAGCTGTGGTGCTCCCACAGAGAAAGGCCGAGAAGGCCAGGGCCATGGAGGAGCTGCTGCCTGGGAATGCCTGCAGGGAGGATCTGCTGGGCACGGGAGACAGAGCAGGGGCAGTGATGCAGGAGACGGGAGACCTTGGGGCTCACTGGGCCAAGGCTGTGTGTCTGGACCCCCCATTCCCTGGGGTGCGTCAATGGGCAGCTTTGCAGTCAGGGCTCTGGCTGGCTGACAGCCACGGCCAGCTTCATCAGCCTCCACCAAGGCTGGGACAGGCGTCGGGCCAGGTCTCCCCCGCAGGGCAGCAGTGCCTTTGCAGAGGATGCTGAGTGCATCCCCCCTCCTGCTGGCTGCACCGTGCTATGTGTGTGTGGCCATGGTGGGACTGCCAGCCAGAAAGACTCCAGAGAAAAGCCAAAGTCAGGTTGAAAAACACACTGCATATTCAGGGAAACCAAAATATCTGACCTGAGATACTCTGAGCCACATCCAGAACAGCCCGCAGGGAGAAGAGCAAGTAGGTGCTAAAGAGCACATGGCTCAGCCAGGCGCTGCCTTTTGCCCGAGAAAACATTCTCAGCTCAGGCACTTCTTGACAGAAGACAGCCAGATGTGCACCCTGGGGTACTGGACAATCTGCTCTCTGGGTTATTTAACGATGTTTTGGGGCTCTTTCAAGATAGGCTGAATTCATTGCTTCTGTTCTATGAAAACAAGTCAGGGAGTAATTGATCTTCTCCTAAAGACCCTCGGCAGT
Organism: Aythya fuligula; assembly: GCF_009819795.1. NCBI lineage: Eukaryota > Metazoa > Chordata > Aves > Anseriformes > Anatidae > Aythya > Aythya fuligula. The sequence continues at coordinate 453,312 of NC_045573.1, forward strand.
GGGACACAGCTGGTAATAAGGCCTTTGGGTGCCGTTCCAAGCAGGCGTGCAGAGCACGGCCCCCAGCAGTGTTGCCCTGGTAAAGGCCTGGCCCAGGCCCCATACCGCAGCTGCGCATGGTCCCAGCCCCAGCGCCCTTCATCACTGCCGTGTGCCGGCCGTGTCCCCGCAGGCCGTGGCCGCTCCCTGCCCTGTCTCCTCCCAGTCCCGACGGGGCTGTGCTGTGCATGGTGCCACGCGTTCCTCCCCTCTGGCACCTTGCAGGCCTGCAGCGCAGCCACACACTTGCCGAGGGGACGTTGCTCCTGGGGCTCCGCTCAATCCAGGTGCTGCTGCTGGAATTTTCTACGTGCCGGCTAGCTGCATGTTCTGGAGAAAGCTGAGCATCTCCCTGCCAGACGGCAGAGTCACAGGGTGAGCGTGCTGCAGGCATGCCCTGAAACATCTCCTGGGGGGGCTGGCCAGCCCTGGCCCCCTCGGCTGCGCTGCCCGCGGCCTCGCAGAAGCCCCCAGTTCCACCGCACTCCAGCCCAGGACCAGTCTGCTAGGCAGCCTGGCTGCTAGTGAAACTTAGCAGGCACTGGATGGCTTGTTTATTTTGCAAGGCCAATTAGGGACTGCTCAAGAGGAAAATCACCAGCTCCCAGCACCCCCCAGCGCTCACAAGTTTTCTGCAAGTGGAAACAGGACCAAGCAATTGGGAGCCATACTGAAGTGCTACAAACGAGATGACTAACCCAGCCCTGCGCAGCCAGAGCTGCTTGCTGGGGCAAGTCCGAGCACGGAGCCCTGTATGCACCTGGCAATCCCCAGAATCTCCTGACAAAACACAATTAACTTGGAGGTGCTCCCAGGCAGCTCTTTTTGCTCACAGCAGGTCTGTGAGCAGAGGCTGCTGTGCTCCTGCCACTGCTGAATTTCCTGTAACGGGGGTAATATATCTGTGGCCACAAATGAAAGATCAATATTTATTTAACACACACACTACCCTTTAGAGGCCCTTAATTGTAAATTAATCATCATTAACTGACAGTAATTGAACATGCTGAAAGCTACAGTCACGGCTTTCCCCTGCTTTGGGAGACACTGGGGTGGCCCTGCAGTGGCAGCAATGCGGCAGAGTGGGGAAACTCAGCCCCGCTGCCTGCCCTGCCGGGGATGCCAGTGTGCTGCGGCACCACAGCAGCTCAGGCGGCTGGATAGGACTCCTAGCAGGCCGTGACAAGGAGGGAGTCACCCCAGGAGCATGCAGGGCACCCCTTGCCACCATGCAGCCCCAGAGAGCCTTTGTCAAGACATGGTTGTGCCCTTGTCTCACATCTTGAGGCAGAATCCTTAAGACTGGACAGACCACACATGGCCCTTGTGTCCAACATAACAAGCTGCTGTGACACAGGACAAGTAATGAAAAGTCACAGAAACTACTTGTTCACTGGTACTGCTTGACAGAAAGGGCTGGCATGCAGCACGGAGTTACGCAGGACAACTGCAGGCTGTCACCACGGGTGACTTCTGCCACTGTGCACCACTCTGGATTCCCGGTCTGGTCCTGGGAGACAACAATGATGGGTCTGCATGCTAGGGACGTTGCTGCCACTGGCAAGATCTCTGCATTTGCAGCAGTGGAATCAGCTTGTTGCGGGGCTGAATCTGTGCCAAAATTGCAGAGGACTGAACAGAACAAAATGTTAGGTGAGAAGGGACTGTCCCAGGAGGAACGCAGCCCTCCTGTGGTTCATGGGCTCACATGCTGGTCGCCAGAGGCACAGCTCTGAGCCAGGGGATGCTGCTCCTTTGGGAGGGAGAAGCTGCAGCTTTTTTCTTTATGCATTTTACAGAAACACAGAACAGAAGTGGAAGTGCCAGTTCTTCTGCCTTTCGTTCCTGATCAAATTGGTTGCGAGTCTGTCGGCCGCTTTGAGTATGGTGGGAGAGCAGCCGGGAGGAGAGGGGGGACACATAGCCACCAGCAGAGCTGCTCTGGGGACTTTCACGTTTTAAAGAAACATGCCCATTGAAGGGCTTTTGATGTATTCATGGGCTCTGCATTTCTGCTGTTACAGTGATTAAGAAATAAAATGTAACTCGCTCCATGGTGGGGAGTGCAGGAGTGTGCAGCTGATCTCCAGTGGCAGCAGGCTGTGCAGAGTGAGCTGGCAAGAAGAAATGCAAATTCTCTTTCTATAAGGACAACAGAGGCACGAATGCTGACTTTATTAAAATGCAGAATTATTTCAGGTCCCTTTGTTTAGCTCAGAGCCTGTAGGTAATTTATGCGCAAGGATGGAGCAGTGAGGGCTGTGCTCAGCTGCCTGGTGCTGCCAGCATTTCTTGGCTCGTGCTCAGGTGTGAAGGCTTTCCAGCTCTGGAAGGAAAGTCTGGGAAGCCCAGAGCCTCCTTGCTTGTTCTTGTTTAAGAGGTTTTCTTGTCCCTACAGTTCCTACATACAGCTCCCGTGGACTGGGCCTTCAACAGAGGCTAATTAAGTGCTCACTCATCAAGGAGGCCGGTCTACTGCTGCTCTGCACCCGAGGCTCTCCCTCTCAGCCTGCCGCTCTCCCTGCTGCCCTGAGAACAGCAGCCTGACTGCACCGAGGGCCTCGAAGCTGCTGCACGGGACATGTCACCTCCAGGTGTGGATGCAGAGCGTCCTCGCACACCATCCCGATGGTTCTCTTAGAAAGGAGACCAGAGCATTGCCCCACCACAGCCTGACGAGAAGCCTTTGAGTGGCGGTGAGGAGGAGGACAGCCACTCTGCCCCTGCTTGGCTGTGGCTCTCTCACCCCGGGATTCCAGGTGCTGCATGGCTGGGGATCTGGCCTGGGTGCCTTCAGATCATGGACTTCCCAGCTTCTGAATTCTCGTTGGTTTTGGAGACTTGGACCTGGCAATATGAGCCAGTGCAAGCTCTGATCAAAATCTGGGACCTGTTCATCTCCTGTGCTGCTTTGGCCTCTATCAATACAGGCAGGGAGGACGGCAGGAGTTGGCTGAAGAAATGCCAGTGCCTGGCACAGAGACAGCAATTAGTGTCTTATCATGAAATATTAAAACTCAGAAGGTTGCGGCCAAGCAGTTCATTCGGCCAGGTCAAAACCCCCGCGTGCCTCGGAGTAACCATCCAGGTACCTGGCTGGGGTCCTGGGAGGGACCTGAGGGCACAGAGGGGGCTTCCCACAAGCCAGCAGACAGGAGATGCTGCCCGAGGGCTCTGAAACGCAGGCACCAGGCGAGCTGGCTCAGCTGGGAGAGGATGCGGCCGTCGTGATGGTGGTCTGGCAGAGCCGGCAGAGGTTGGGGCTGACCCGCTTCAGAGCAGGCTGCAGGGGCGCGGGGTGGAGGCGGCACAGCCCTGACCACAGCAAGGACGTGGGGCAGGGGCCAGACCTGGCAGTGCCACACAAACGGCAGTGCCACACAAATGGCGGTGTCACACAGACATCCCAGCCTGGCCTGGGGACACAAGCAGGACGCCCAGTGGAGCCGCCCCGGCAGGAAGCCTGGTGAAGGTGAGCATCAGACGCCTCACAGACCTCACATCTGCCCGAACCAATTGCTAAAGCAAACAAAGGCTCCTGGAATTTGTTGACAGTGAGGTTTATTGAGATGAAATCTTTGCATCAGGTTATGTGTTCTTGTTTTTGAGGAGCTTAAACTATGTCCGAGATCATGCTAGATTAAATCCTTGACTTCCAGTGCCATCCAGGAAGCCTTATCTAGGCCGATTTGCATTTTCATCTGCATACTAACGCTACACTTATAATCATCAAGAAAACATTCTCAGCTCATTGGTCCAAATGTAAATGTCTGCAATGGAAAGTAAACACAGGAGAAACCTCCCTGCCATTGTGATGCTCTGAACAAAAGCTTACCTGTGCCTGCACTTAGAGGATTTGCTGCATCCTGACTGACAGAACATTACGGGCTCTGCCACGTAATCCCAAAATCTGTACGTTTGGCATTAGGATGCACACTGCTGAGGCTGTGTTTTGAGAATATTACAGTGTGTTTGACACGAAGTCTACCTTCACTGAGCCAGGTTTATTATCTGATAAAAGCTAATACACCCAGGTGTAATAGTCAAAGCAGAGGGCCTGCTATAAACAAGGGGAAGGAGCAGGTTAATAAATCTGTGCCTTCTGCTTTCATGCAAGTGGGCTGTAGATTTAGGCTGAGGGATAAGAACTGTGCTCTCAGTCTGACTCCTGGGTGTAAATTACACCAAATCACTGCATGCATTGATCACGGTCCCATCACAGCATCTGGTAAAAAGCTGCAGATTTGGAAGAGTCAGAGGGAGAAATAGGGGTGCTATAAATGTGTGAAAGAGGGAGGATGGAAACCAGTCACCCCTCTGAAGACAGACACTATTCTTAGGTGGGTATTTTGAATGCAGTTCAGAGAAAACCTGCCTTTTAACATTTAAATTCCTCTCCCTGTCATGGCATGATGACAGAATCCTTCCCGTATGGCGCCGTGGGAGTGAAAGCTTCCGCCTGCCATTGTCTGCGGTGGATACCAAACGGCACGTTGAACGCGTGCCACCAGTGCCGTGCTGGCAGCCCTGCGGGGCGCTGTCTGCCTGGCAGCAGGGCCAAGCGCCCGCCCGCCGAGCGCCCAGCCCCAGGAGCAAACGGAGCGCATCCCACAGGCAGCCACAGGATGAGGACCCTGACTTTGAGGCACTTAAACACAGTTTAGCTTCCACAAATGCTCTGCCTCACTAAACCTCTTCATTCCAGTTCCTCTGCATTTTGATCTCTTCACCACACATGCAGCCAATTACTATGCAAAATAATCAAGTTAATTCCTAACTCCGTTAGCAAACAGCCAATAAAATCTCCTGCATTTGCCAAGAGAAGGAGGGCTCAGCACTGGAGAGATGAGGTGCATTTCTGCACCTTGGAGAGGGCTCGGCTCACTGTGCCAGGGGAGAACAAGGGGAAGGAGCACAAGTCCTGAAGCTGCATGGAAGGAAAACCACGGCCTCAGCAGAAAATTAATTCTGTACAGTGAGCGGCTTCATTCAAACCGAGAAAGCACCACAACGTGCCCGTGGGCACGCATGCCCATTGCTGCCCCTGCACGATGCAGACACCTCGGAGCCACTGCAGAAGGGTGGCACCATGTCCCGCTGGCTCCTGCTGCCTCCACAAAGCAGTGCAGCCAGACCCCTGCCCCACCCGCAGACCCCCACCCCACCTGATTCAATGTCCGCCCTGCCCACCCGAAAGCTGGAGCCACATTCTCATGGGTCTCAAACTTCTGTAGAGGAAACATTTCCCTTCTTAAAAGTACTTAAAAGTTCCCTGAAAGTTTCCAGCAAATTGGGGTTACAACAAAACATGGTTGGGGTCAGCTTGTCCTGTGCCAGAGGTAGACGTTCAGCCCAGCCATAGCACGCAGTGATACAAGAAAATTAATCACCTTGGTTAAGCTTCTTTCCTACCGCTGTATCACAGACACACAGCCCTAATTGTGCTTGTTAAGTGGAGTGTCTTTCTTGAACTTGGTCGGGGCTGGTGCTATTTCAGATAACACAGAGTCTGAATCAATTTTGTTTGGCAGGTGATGCACTTCAAGCCAGCCTGTTCCTGGTGCCTCGGGGCACTGCTGAATATTTGAAGTACCCAACTTCTGTGTTGAGAACACAGAGCGAGTGCTCCTGCTTAGCAATGAGGGCATTTTTTCCAAAGCCAAATTACCCAAATGTCACTGCTGCTCCACGGAAAGGGGACATCCTCGGCCCTACAGGGCTAGAGCAGCTCTGCGCTTGCCCTGCTGACATTGCTTATCTGCACCACGCTTCCCATGCAGCTTCTGCTGGGAATTCGCCAGCATCCCAGGGGAACTTGTTCTCATTGCCAGGGAAGATAAACCTTGACACTGGCCCCAGCCCTTCCAGAAAGGCCATTATTTCTGTTTGATTCCCTGTCCTCTGAGAGGCTTTGCCACAGAGGACTCTTGGCAGCAGTGCCCTTTTGTTGCTGTGCTCAGCATGGGACAAAGCTGCCTGCACATTTAACACTTATGGCATCACAGGTAATCCCATTAGATGTTTCTGTGTTATCTGACCAGTTGAAAATGCACTTCTGTACAGATAAGGTGCCTTTGCTAGCTCAGGGTAGGAATGCCCAGTGTGAACCTGCAGCCTTGCCAACCCAGCAGCCTGGTGGTGCTGGGCTTGGGATAGTGAGGGACTGGTGAGCCACAGCCTGTCGGAGCACACCTATGGGCAGGCCAGGCCCCTTGAGACCCAGTGGGGCAGGGGCCCTTTCCCAAACCCACAGCAGCCCCGGGTAGTGACTGACCCCACTGCTGAGTGTCTCCTGAGATGCCTGGTCCCACCAGCAGCACAAGCACTGCAGTGCTGGAGGACCGCAGCTCCCTGATGAGCCATGAGCTGGTGTTTTCCCAAATCCCAGGTTTTGTGCTGTGTCACTCTGAGGCTCCCAGTGTTTGATGGAGGCACTGTGACAACTTTCTTGAACACGACAGAGCTAGGGCACAGCAGGCTCTGCCGGCTCTGATCTGCTTGGCTGCCAGGCACTGTGAGGACGCTCAGCAGCGCTGCCCTGTGCAGACGCATCTCAGACTACATGGCTTCTCCAGTCTGGGAGTGCCTGGGGACCAGTGGTGATGGATGGTGGTGGTGGCTGCCCTGGGCAACCTCATGCTTGTTCAGCAAGTACCCCTCTTCCTACCTGAGAAGAAACAAAGCCGTAATCTGCCCCAGCTGCTGCTTTGATTCTCTTATCCACCGTACCAGCAACTTGTTTCTACCTGGCTGGGGCCTGTTCGTGCTCCAGTAGTGCAGGAGCAGTGGGGCAGCTGCAGAAAAGTGGTGGGAGCACCTGGCGTGTGTCCCCTGCTCCATCCCTGCAGCAGGATGAGTCCTGCCAGCCAAAGGCAAAGGTGCATGCCTGGGGCAGGGCTCAGCATGATCCCACATACCTGGGGGGTGGCAGAGCTCCAGGAGGGCTCCTGGAGAGGGAGAGCAGACTGGAGGAGTTGGCATGGCAACAGCATCACTGACTGCTGTGCTCAGGGACAGCCTGGGAGGCGATGCCGGGGCAGGAGGGAACTGCTCGCGCTTCTTGTTTGCCGGGCACAGCCCACACTGGGGGCAGGAACCAGCCCACGGGGGTTGGAGAGGCCAAGGCAGGCGAGTGGGGTCTGCAGCAGTGCTGGCCCTGCTGCACGCCAAGGCACCAGAACCAAACTCCACAGCTACTTCTCTTCTTTGTAAATCAAACCTGGGACAACACACAACGCAATACCTTTCTCTAGATTATCTCCAGAGATGGTACCACCTTTGGGAAAGTTCAGTGCTTTCCTGTACATCTAAAAATTGTTGTGTGTTACTGTTATCAGAAATGCTGTGCTCAGCTTTCTGAATCTCAGTGTATGTGCTTACTATATCCATCACATCTCCTGTGGGGTTAAACCATAATCCTGAGCCTGTGAAATGGTGCAGCTGCGCCTGGCATAGCTGTAGGGTCTGGGCATGCCAAAGGGGTTGTGCATCAACCTCCTGACTTCCAGACACACAGGCGGATACACGCCACCCCAAAGGAGCAGTAAACCATTTTGATATGGGGGTGAAGTTTTAGAAATCTCATCTCACAGCGGGGGAAATATGGTCCTGCATTTGTTTGCATATCTCCGTATATCTCCACGTCTGATTACAGAGCAAACAGCCTGGCAGCTGGCAGGTGCTGAAGGAGGCATGCAGTGAGAGTGCCCACAAAGAAGTGTGTCCAGCTTCAGAAGAGCCTCTCCTTGGGCCTCACTTCCTCCCCTGCCCTCTGCTGCGGTGCAGAGCTGCCACCTCCCTCTTCCTCAGCTGGTGTGAGGGGTGCCCGGCAGGCCCCGAGTGCTGGGACCCTTCCTGACTCGATCAGCGCCACTGATTTCGGGAGAGCAACAGCCCTGGCAGATGTGTCCGTGTTGGGCCTGGCACCCATGGGCAGTGAGGCGGCTCTGCATGGCGCTGCTGCCCCATGCCCCTTCAGGTCCCGTGTCCCTTCAGGCCTGGTGCCCCTTCAGTGCAGCCTCCGGGGGTGCTCCTCAGCTGCCAGGACATGGCCTGTGGCAGGAATGAGCCCTTGGGTGTGCAGAGCACCCAGGCACCCAGTGTGCCTCCCACACACCTCCTATTTACAGACATAAATCCTTCACATACTGTAAGAAAAGGTTCAGCTTTGCCAGCCAAATTTGTAAACCACTCTACAGTAGCCCTGGTTTTTGACACGGAAGTGTTAATGTTTCAGGTGTTAGACCCACACAAGCCCTTCAGCATGTACTTAGGGACCCTTCCTGGTGGATCCTTGCTGATGCAGCTGGTGGGTCTTGAAGCTGCACTGGACCAGGATTCCCATCTGAGCCCCAGATTTGCTGCCTGCTCCCAGGAGAGCAGTAGAGAGAAGCTCAGGGAAAGGAAACATCACCTTTTTAGAAGTCAATTAGCTCTCTGTCAATTAGCTTACACTGGAGAAGGTAATTACCTTATCACCTACAGTACTCCTGTACTCCTGGAGAAAGCAAACATTCCTCCTCTCTCATGCCACAAACGATCTGCCTGCACTTCACACCCAGCCTCACCGTCATATCTGTTCAGGCTCAATGGCCAATGCCATTTATTTCCATGACCCCCGGAGCTGTGGGCTGCCCCAGACCGAGCACAGCTTGGACGTAACCAAAACCTGCGCTATTTCCAGGCTGATCGGATTTTCATAGCTAACTTGCACTGACAGGGAGTGGGAGTCAGGACCACAGAGCTCTCTGCTCTGCTCCGCGGTGACCGCGCCAGCCTGGGCCAGGCCTGGGGGGCTGCTCAGAGCTTCTGTCTCCCTGGCCACGCACTGCTCTGCGCCGTCACCTTCCTCCCCTGCTTCCACAGCGCTCCGTGTCTGGCCGGCCCTCGGGCAGGCTGTGCCACGCAGCTCCACGCAGAGCTCTGCGAGCACAGCAGGCGGACACGATGCTCCCAGGCACAGCTGGACGCAACGCGTTACCCTGGTCTGCATGGTCTGCTGAGCAGTTCCTTGGCACGTGGCAGACGCTGCTGTTCCCCAGGCATTACTCCCTTCAGTGATGGCTTATCAAACTCATCACAGAAACGGTCCCAAGCTCGTGAGCTCCATCTCCAGAGGAATGCAGTCTCCTAAAGGCGGGCTTGCCTTGCAGCGTGTGCAGTGAAGCAGTGCATCACAGGCATATTAGGGCAGAAAATCTCCATTAAAAATCTCCATAAAAAATAAAACAAAATAAAAAGGTTCCACTGTAATCCTATTAATGCATCTTCACACAGGTTGGTATCTCCTGAAGAACACTTCCCATTAAAGAAATCAATTTAGTATTCGACTTTCTTCCTGTGGTGCATATTGAAGTGGGATTTGACAATGATGGAAAACAGATTTGTGTTAAATACTGCCAATAATGTCTCATAGCTCAAGGTTACAGCTTCTTGTGAGCGACAGACGCTCGTAATCCAACACGTTGAAAATACTGCACTCCACTATCAATTATCTGGAGTTATTAGGTTTTAAAATAAACTGCACATCCGGACTCCAGGCCACACGTTTATTTTACATTTTTCCTTGCAGTTGCTTTGCTCTGCTGCGGCTTTTCTGATGCCACCCGCTGCAAGCTGCTGCGGAGAGCGGGGCTGCTGTGTGCCCCCGCCGCGTGCACCCCAGCCTGCGCCCACCCCAGTGCCTGCTCCTGGCGGCAGCTCTGTCTTCATGCTCTGGGCCGGCCACTTTCAGATCTGAACTGAGCTCCACACTTCAGAGGGACTTGCAGCAGACAGGTAATTTATTTGGCCTCTTCTGTTCGGCTAAACACAAATTGCAGGTTTTGGATTTACCAGTTTAGTTGGGAATTTCAAACAACTGCTTTTCTTCCTCTGGTTCCTCAGAAGTCCACAGCAAAGCAGTTTGCTTTGTGTCCTAAATCCCAGCTTTGATGCCTGACAAAAGCTTCCTTTTCTCTGATAAACAGAAATTAAGCTAAACATTAATGAGTCCTTTTCATTCGCACTTCAGAAGGCCGAGTTGCAGGGGAGTCTGAAGACCTTCCTGAGCATCTTTTCATTTCGAGGCTATGCAAGTGTCAGCTGAGGCAGCTTCTGCCCCTGCAAGCTCCCTCTGCCAAGGAAATGCCCGTACAGAAACACTAAATGACACCGACATCGCGGCTGTCAGGTGCCAGCATCACGCATCTGCTTCACAGGGTGTGCAGGGAATCTGACAACAACGATTCTGTGAGGACAAGTGGGACATTCTGGGAAACGCGCACAGGGCTGGGCCTCAGCCCCGTGTGGGGTGCGCGGTACTGGGTGCCTGCGGGGGAGGCACTGCTGAGTGCCCAGGAGCTAGAGCAGCAGCCATCCCTGGGGAGAGAGACCTAATGGGCTCGTCGGACAGGGGAGAAGTGCAAAACGCACACCTGCTTGGGAAAGCGGGGCCAAGGAGTCTGGATGCCCATCCACTTGCTGCTAAACATCTTCTCACTGATTCGTTTAGGCTTACTTGCAAGTCAGCAAAGCCACACAGAAACCCTGCCCCATTTCTGGATTGTGCTTCTGAAGCAGAGTTCCCTGGGAGAAGGAATCTGTGGTGTGAGTCATTACAGACATCGTTCTGCCCAAGAACCGGCAGCAGAGCTAACCAGCTGTGGAAAAGAGCTACAAGAGTGATCAAAAGGCTTGAATTAGCCCAGTCTGGCCAAGAGGTGATCATAATCTGGGGCATATCTGAATCTTTTGCAGACTACAAAGACATCTACTGGTCCTACGAAACCCAGGGTAATAGCGAGTATTCTTGACTTCTATCAGCAGTTTATTAAGCAATTACAGATCTACAGACATTCCTCTTCTGTAAAGTGTTCCGGCATCAATGGCAACAGCCTGCAAATATTCTAGAGGCATAAACAGAGTAATTAATCAGGGTGCTGTAATGGCAAGAAATTAACATACAGAAAACACAGACTGAATATCTGAGAAAGTTTTCTGGCAGCAGACCGTGTTAATCAGAGAATTGTCATCCTAGGGAAAGGGGGAAACTCCACGGCTCCAGATCAGAGATCCCTGGCAAATGTCCCAGCGGGAGCACACAATGCTGGCTCATGAGATGGACAGGATGACCCAAGACATGACTTGCTCTTCCTGGTATCAATCACTAAGTGCTTTCTAACGATGATTCACTGTTCTGAGTAAAGGCTCGTTCATTCATGGTTTTCATGGCAAGGCAGCAATGTACTCACGGGTGTTTTCCCTCATTTGTGAGAGCGTCTGCTCTCCAGGTGCTTCTGTGCTGCCTGTGGTCGCTGTGCACGTGCCTTTGCCACGCCGGCTCCCCAGGTGGGCAGGAGCAGCCACTGCTGGCCCCTTCACCGAGCCCGCCCTGTGGGGGGCTGCCAGGTCTGCCCACGCTGGGCACGACAAATCTTTCTGTAACTGAGCACGGGCGCTTGCACCCCTTGCAAGACTCCAGATCTCCACAGGAATGTGCACAGTGCCCTCAAGGACCACGCTGCAGAAGGCGCTGGCCAGGAGCGCACTGCCAGTGTCTGCGGTGGGTCCTAGGAATCACCAGTGCTCCAGAACAAACACAGTTTAACAGCTTTAATCGCTCTTCGCATATTTGTTAGCATTTCAAGGCAGAAACAGGCATATTTGCAATTCCATGGAGGAGCTGCAGCTGCAGCCTTGCCTAGGAGCAGAGGCTCACAGAAGGTGAGGCAGAAAGGACTGGTTCCAGCCAAGCTGCGTCTGCCTGACAGCTACCTGGAGCATCCCGCAGCTCCGCACCACAGGCCTGCTCCTGCACAGCAGCTGCGAGCAAGAGTGCTGGGCTTCAGCCAGCCTCTGAAAGAGAAAAAACTGCAAGGTGAAGGAACACAATTACCACAAGTCGTAAATTCTACTTTAACAGCAGCTTTTCCAGAAATTTGGACTCACAGTAAAGAGTTCAGGAGCTCTGCTGTGCCTGCACTGACCTCCCCTTAGGAGACACCAGGAGACACAGTGAACCCTCGCTACTGACCTCGCATTTCTCAGCTCGCTGTAGTACCGCGTCTCTTCCCCACGTGTGGCACCTGCAGCATTTCCGACCACACTGTGCAGGGCCTGCTTGCTACATGCCACCATGCAGCTTGTGCTTTTTTCAAGGTTACAAAATATGTCCAGTGTTACTCCCAGACTTCCTTTAATCATGGAAACCCAGCCACCCTCAGCTGCAGTGCCAGTACAGGGGAGAGCTAGAGCTCTCCGTGTCCAGGTGTGCTCCGCAACCATGCAAACTGAAAAAGCCCTTCACAACTGTGGCAAGGAAATTAATCCAAAGGGCTGGGACTTACTCAGCTTCTGCCAGCTATTCCCTCCATGCATCCAGAAGGCTGTGCCCTACCTCTCTCGATGCTGGAGGTTGAAAGCAGAGAAGACACTGTCTGATTTTACAGAAAATGCCAGGAACTCAGTGTAGTAACAAGTGTCACTAACACTGTCTTGGCGTGCGACTTGTGCAGCTGCAATACATGGCAAGGTTACCTCTACCTGCCATCGCAGGGGAGGCAGCCGCTTGTAGGACGTGTCCCCTCGAACACTGACAGATCATTTGCTCTGAGCGTCCTGTTGCAAACAGATGTCTCTGTGCAACAGAGCAGCCACCCGAATGCTAAAGCAGTTTGTTCCCGGCGCTCCATAAAGATGTTATATTTGTTCCCAGAAGTTAATCTTTAAAGATTTTTAGAGCGATCAATAACCAGCGGATGTATGCAGAGCAGCCTGCAGCCGCATCCAGGGGCACCTCCCAGCCAGCAAGCACCCGTCTGAGCACGGTGCTGGGTGCTGGTGACAGTCCCTGCTGGGCTGGGCTGCAGCACGGCACTGCAGGGCTCGGGGGGCCGGGGTGCTGAGCCCCAGTGATGGCACTGGGGCACCACCAGGCCAGGCCACCACCAGGGGTTCCCTGGATGCACGAGGTCCCATTGGCACGGGGCTGCGGCTTGGGGCTGAGCCCCAGCAGTACTGGAGCTCCCGTGTGCCCACAGCGGCCTCGGGCTCTGCTCCCAGCCCCACGCCGCCCAAGGGAGCACGAACGTCAGCGAGGAGCACAGGAAGCTTAGCTTCAATCTAGCAGGCAGATTAGTACGGAGCAGAGTGCTCAGTGCCGAGAAATTGGAAAGCCACTTCATTTGCATTGGGCAGGCAGCGTGATGCCAGGCTGTGCTGCTGCTGGGGACGCGTGCTGAACGCAACGTGCCTCTCTCCGCAGACCACAAGGTGCATTACGGCCCCACAGGGCTGGCTGGGAGACCAGGTGCCTTTCCCCAGCCAGGTCAGCACTAGCTGCCCTCACAGAGCAAATCCAGGCACTGCCCTTCAGCCCCTGCTTGCCCCTGGGGAAGGAAGCGGCCCGGCTGTCCCTCGGCCTCTCCTCCAGCACCGCGCTGCTCCCCCAGAGCCGCTGAGCGCTGGGGCCAGGAGCTGCTCCGGGGGCTGTTGGACACGATCCACGCATTGCTTCGGCACATGGCTGGAAGAAAGCCGGGATGTAAACGGTTCAGGAAAACACCCTGGGTCACAGCAAAGCCCACTCCTACCCTTCAAGAATAATTTACATATTCATGAGTCTTATCATTCCCCTCAAGCTGCTGCGTAAATGCAAGCAATTCAAAAAAGCAGCACCAAACAAAGACAGATTTTGAAGCCGTTGGGGAATCAGTAATATAGTTTCTCAAAGACTCTCTCGCCCTGCGGCTGTCCTGCCTGATTTAAGCTTCTGCTCCAGCACTGCAAGTCCCAAGGCAATGACTGAGTCCCAGCAAGACCGGCACAGGTCTGGCGTCCCTGGTGGTGCTGTGTGTGTAGTGGCTGGCACCAGGACAAATCCTTGCACTATCTGCCCTGTGGCACTTGGGCTTTCTGCATGCAAAGTATCTGCGAGAGCCAGCTCCTTGCTAAAATGAGGGTGGGAGAAGGTAGGCTTTTGCTGAGCAGTGGCTGCCAGCACGCACGCCGGGTGAGGCAGCACTAAGGCAAACTTCCCGGCTGCTGCACCAGTGCTGTGGCCAGCCAGAAGCCACCGCAGTCAGCTGGGGCCCATGACCGGCCTGCCTGGGCAGCGCCGTCGCTGGGGTGGCCACACAGCCTTGGCTGGCTGTGACTTTCAGCTGTGCCGGAGTGTTGCGTTTAGCATTTTATTAAATAGACCCATTATCATTTGAAAAAACATCCCAGACTTTGCCAGTGCTTATCCTTGTCTGACTCCACAAAGCTTGTTCACATGTTTATCTTCTGCAGACTAGATTACACAGTGCCATGGAGCTCGCCGGCGTGCCAGGAGCACCGATCCCCAGCAGCAGCCTCTGCAAGGGCTGCGCTGCCCGGCCACCTTCCCCATGCATGCCTATGGAGGGGCAGCCCAAGGGGGCTCAGTGTGTGCCCACTCACGTGCCTCAGCCCTAGGCAGCGGCAGCAGACACCTCATCCTACTGGTGTCACTGATGGAGAAGATGACCCAGGAAACAGCGAGACAGAGATGAGCTGTCAGCCCTCTCTGATCAGTGCTTGCAGCTCTTATTTTGAGGAAAGGGAAGTGATAAGCAAAGAAAGTGAATTTACAGCCAGCACGGTGTAATGAGCAGGTGTTTCCAACAGGCAGCTGCAGTCAGCAGGATGTGCAGAGGCAGGCACTGGGGCAAGAGACAGGCCACGGAGGAAGAGGCTGAAGCACCCGACCCTGCCCTGGGGTACTGCAGCTTTATCAGTGCAAACCCAGTGAAGCAAAGCAGAAATGCTCGCAGCCAACAGGTTCATTTTGGCACACTGCAGTCAGTCTATCTAAGCTCGCCTGGCTCCCCCCGCTACTTATCTGAACTCTTCCCAGATGGCTTTTATCTTTAAACTACTGTACAGCAACACAAAAAAGACAACAATAATTTAAGATCCTCTTTGACTGCAGACTAATACCAATTCGCTCTGTTTGCCAAAGGATGGTACTTTCTCTTCTTTATACAGCCTCTGTGAATTTTTCCGCATATGCAGATAATCTCATGCTCCTCATAAATGCAGCCATAAACTTCCCTCCCTCTGCCCCCTCCGAAGTGTGTAAAACCTGCAGAATAACCGGCAGCAAACCCAGGAGGCCCCTCCAAGGCGGCAGCCAGCAGCCAGGCAGGTCCCAGGCCAGCCCCACACCGGCCCTGGTCACCGTGCCCTTCTACAAGCCAGAGCAGAGACGGCAGGGATTCGCGCACAACAAGGGACCGTGAATTTCCCTAGTGCACGGGTGCTGCGTGCTGGCAGCCCCCAAGCCCCTCGCTTGGCAGAGCCTGGCTGTGGGTCCGGCGGGTGGCGCAGGCAGCGTGCAGTGCCGGGTGCCAGCGGGGACGTGGCGCGGGGCAGCTCGCCCATCTCCATGGGGTCTCAGCACCCCTGAGGCTGGACGTCGGTGCCCGTCCCCTCTGCCTCGGGCACGGCCCAGGCGGCTGCAGGTCTCCAGGGGCAGAGGCATTTGGTCGGCTCCTCAGCTGTAAAGCTCTTGTCAACAAGAGCTCTCGGTGTAAATTTCCAGGCTCTTTCAATCGCTAGGTGTATTTCCAGCCTGGCTCTCTGCAACTGCGACTGCCGTCTGGGAAGGTCTCCATGGGCAACGCTCCTGGCTGGGTCTGTGCCGGGGAGCATGTGGCCTCCCAATACGTGGGACTGGCTGGCTTCAAATCAGTTCCTTCTCTTTCTATTTCGGAGCCTGCCCAGCTTGTACTGCTGCTTCTCAGAGGCTGTCTGGAAGGAAGGCCTGGTTCCAACAAGGAGCGGTGTTCATCTCTTGAAGAGATTTTGAAACATAAAAGTTCTTCCCATGTTGAGAAAAACCAGCATCCTGGAAAATGTTACCAGCTCTCAGTGAATTGTTTGGGGTCTATAGAAACGCAGCCGTGCCAGATTTCAGCCCTACTGGCTTGGTCTTTTTCACATTCTACATCTGAAGTACCTAAACCTGCAAATTTTGACCATCATTTTCAGACCTATTCACTAGAGCAGCTGAAAGGTGTTCTGTCAACAATGAAACTTTTACCCCAATACCTTTAAAATCTGAACATTCATCAAAAGCAACTTCAGTTTGTGAACTGTTCCGGCTTTGACTTAGCAACTGCATTTTTATTTATTTTTTTTCTTTTTTTTTTGGGGGGGGAGGAATTGGGGGCAGGTGGTAGGGAAGCACAAGAATAGCTAAGAACCATTCCCAGGCATTTCTGCTGAAGATTCTGGGAGAGTAAGGGGGCTGGCACACATCGCTGATCCCGAGCCAATTTCTCCAGTACCGGATTATAAGCATCCTTCTTCCTCTTGTTGGAGTGCAGACAAAAACGGCATGTTCTTGTAAAAGCCTCCAACTATTAAGAAGACAAAATGATATCATGTTCAGCACCGTGTGGCCTCCTGGCTGTGGCTCTGTGTTCTTGGGGTTACACCCTGGCAACTCGGGCTGTTGCTGGCCCCCATTGCTCTCAGACACTCCTGACACGGAAATACATCTCTGGCTGAGCAGCAGGCAGGTGCCGCTGTGGAAAGCTGTGCGCATGGTCCTCAGACACCAACAGATCTTTCCGTGTGAGCAACGTGATGAAAGCAGCTTCCTTGTCAGCAGAAATCTCTGCTGGTTGCTCTTTCTCAATTCTTTGAGAGCGAGAATGAAGATGAGCACTTACGTGTACATTTCCCCTGGCCTCTCTCACTGAGACTGCCAGAAGCACGGACACCTTGCCCTGGTGGAAGGGTGCAGATACGCAGGGGCCCTGGGCTCACTGCAGGGCACGGCACCGAGATGCACGTGATGTTTTGACAGTGAGACTGCAGGTTCTTTAAATGCTCTTGCAAATGCCACGCTTTACCTTCCTGTCCCTGGAGCTGCACGTTATCCGTAGTTTCAGTGCTGCACACGCAGCTCCTTCAGCAAGCCTTTCCCAGTTTGCTCCCACACAACCAGCAGCACCTAGTTTTTCCAGGAGTCGTCTCACTCGTTGCAGGTGCCTCCATCCTGCAGCTGACAAATCACTTCCTGAAAGTATGGGCTGCACAGCATGTCTCTGGTTGAGTTGAGATTTCACCCAGAACCACATCCCCAAGAGTTATTATCAGTTTCATTAGATTAATGATTGCAGAACCACCGACAGCATAGCAGATGAGGCATTTACTTCTGCATTCGCGTACAGTAGCAACCAGTTGCATGGTTTTGCTTAAATCAGGACAAGAGACTGACTGGAGACTGACACAGTGAGGCGTGATTTCTTGCTGGCTTTAGCAGCGAGAAGGCAGATTTATGATGCTTAAAAAATACAGACTGGACTGGGAAACAGACAGAAATCTTCTTGGTCTGTGTATAACGACACAAAATCTTTAACCCCTTGCATACTACAAACATCTTACAGGTCTTTTCAGATCAGACTGTTGGTAGAATGCCCCTAAAATAATGGGGTGGGAAAAGTAAATTAGAAAACATCCTCTCGCTGCCTAGTCTGTCATCTGTGCTGTTAAGCGTCACGTGTAGACCACACGGTGGGCATGCTGGGTTAAAAGGAGGCTGAGAGATTGTTTGTACTGTTAATACATCTCATGATAAATGATGTGTAAAGTTTTACTGCAAGGTCTTAAGGAGGCCGTGAGCAGGAAACACCATCTGAGGGAATGCCAATTCAGCGAAACGATCAGAAGGCGAACGTGGAGAGGCTGGGGAAGGGCTGGGAGCACCCGAACCCAGAGAAGACGGGGAGGGAAGGTTTATCCTGTCTCCTCCTGGTCTGTGTGACACTCCCAAACCAGCTGCAAGGCACTGAGATGGCAGACCTGATGGAGGCCAGGTGAAGGAGGCTGGGGGCATCACAACCACAGCGAGGCGGTGAAGCTGAGGACTCCTGCTATAGCGGAGGCTAATCCTGGTAGCTCGATATGATCTTAGTGGGCTTTCTTGCTTTATCATTTTAAACTTTTTCCGATCCTATAAGCCAGTGTTCAATGGAATAAAGTTGTTTTTTGTTCCCAAACCTTTCCCGAGGTCTCTGAGAGAGCTGACACGCTCGGACCCTCTCTCCCACGGGGAGCGGGGAATTGCCGGCTGGCACATGGGGAGCCCTCCGCAGCGTGAGCGCTCAGCTCCTGGCGTGGGCAGGACAGGCAATGTCCCTGCCGGTGCCTGCCGCCCGTCTGCAAACGTTTCTGAGCAGGGGCAGCTGTGTGGCAGCAGGGAAAGAGATGCTGACACCGCCTAGGTTTCTGTGCCCATTCAGGCTAAATCTCTGGGTCCTCGTCCTTTGCTCGTGGCTGATGAGAAGCAAATGGAAGGCAGCAAAGCTGTGCAGGCCACCTCGGCACAGCAGCGGTGCGTTGGCGTGAGCTGGGCTCTGTGCATCTGGCCAAGCCCATGTTTGAGCCTCCCAGCACTGCTCCTGGAACAACCTGAGGATCCCTGGGAAGCAGCCACCCACCTACATCTGTTTCTTCTTGCCGAGATCCTCCTGTGCAGGCCCTGATGTGGGCAGGGAGGCCTGTGAGCGGTGACACCGTGAGCCCCTCTCCCCAGCTGTGGCTCTGTGAGATTCCCACAGCAGAGAATTAATGCTCCGGCTATCTCACGAACCCCAGACAAACATGAAGAGAATTGAGCAAGTGATAAAATAGAGATGAATTTTTGGGAGCAGGGAGATTGAATAAAGAAACAAAGCATCAAAATATGCAGTTTACACTCAGGAAAGATATATCTTGACAAGGACTAATATTTCATGTGGAGCCAATAACTCGCTGGTAACAGATATGCGCATTTATAAAAGTGCTCTTAGGATGAAAGTCCTGGTTCCCCTGCTCCTCGTCGGAGCCCCCAGCCAGTACAACCCCCTGCCCCGCACTCAGCACTGCCCTGTACGTAAGCACTCCTCATTCCTGCCCTCCCCTGTCCCCAGCAGGAGCCTGGCGTGCCGCAGCCGCTCATCACCAGCCCCTGAACGTGGAGCAGTGCCCTGCGATGGGCGACACAGCCCCGTGGGCAGACCGGGGGCAGCGTGACCGGCACACGTGCTCTGATCGCCCCTCACACCTGCTGCTGGGCTGTGCCGCTGCCCCCCGCCAGCAGGGAGGGTCTCCCTGAACAGAGACGGTTCTCAGCCCAGCACTGTCAGTATGCATGCTCGCGGGGTTAACACACACTTGAGACCGTTCGAGTCCACCCCAGAGGAACAGGGCACGCTGCGGGACTCGCGGAACCCACGAAGAATGAAGGCAGGACCCAACGTGCCGTGTGCCCGGGAGCCAGGACTCCCGTTACGCTCACCTTCACGTCGTTAAAGGACTTTGCCACGAGGCAGTCAGGATGCCTTTTAGAGAGCGCGCTGCAGCAGGCTCCCAGCGTGCGTTCTGTGCCAGACCATCTGTCTGTGCTCCCCATCTCTCCTTGCCACAGCCAGAGATTTGCACAATCGAACACATTTAACTGTCACTGGAATCTTCCTACCTGCAATGAGGGCTGTAAGCCTTATCTGCATTTAGGAATTGCGCTAAGCCAGCAGATCCCCTGCATATTTGCTCTTTGAAACCATGCTATGAAAAGCTCTGGCAGCAGGGCCACATAAAAGGAAAGCCCTACATCTCCAGCCTGCAGATAAAGCTTTGCACCATACAAGACATTTTGATATTTTATGCTAGAATTTGGCATTGCACCAGAAGAGCTCTGAGAGTTATCTTAAGCTTCGTAAATGCAGAGATAAAGCATTAACGGGGGAAATGTTCCTAAGTCAAGGGTTAGAGGCACACGACAAAAAGGTTCTTATGGGGTACTCTCCCAGCAGCTTTGGTGGGATAAGTGCATGCTTACACCTCCGGGAAACCGCAACACACTCGCCAGCATTTAGCTAAAGGGCTTACGGAAAAACTACAGCAAATCAATTTGTCCAAGCTCCTAAGTATGCAAAAGCATCAAAAAGTAAAAACGTATTTCATACTATGGCGATTAATTAGGATGAAGGACAGGACACAGATCTGGTTACATTGATTCCTTTGCACAAATGCAAAAGCTGCTCAGAGTGGAGGAGTCCAAGATGTTCAGAACAAAATGTTGCTCTGGCTTGCACAGTGACGGGGAGCTGCAGGAGGTGAGGCTGTGCTACCGAGAACACGCAGGAGGATTACCTCAGTGGCTCCGTGTCCCCATTAACACAGTTAGAAAGGTGGCAAGGAAATCAGCTCTGCCTTCATGCCCACCCTGGGTTGCCCATTTCTGCAGGAGCTGAACAGCTAAAATAGGCAGTCCTGAAATAATCTTGAAGGAGAGAAGCGAGGCAGCTGCTCAAAGCCTTGTGCCAGCCTGGAGCTGAATCTCACTCAAGGAAAGGTGCCGCAGCAAAGGAGACCCTGCGTCTGATCAGGGAGCTCAGTCAAGAGCTGGAGTGTTTAAACAGCAATAGCAAAGGAACCTGGAAACAGAAAACAGGAAAGAGCAAAAGGCTTTTAAACAGTGGAAATGTTCTGCTATGGAGGAGGAGGAGGACTGAAGAGGGAGGATTAGCCATCTATAAATACAAGCAGCACTGAGTTAAAAGGCTAATTAGAATAGCAAAAAGAAATACAGCAGCACATTTCAGAGACTATTTCAA
This sequence comes from Aythya fuligula, assembly GCF_009819795.1. NCBI lineage: Eukaryota > Metazoa > Chordata > Aves > Anseriformes > Anatidae > Aythya > Aythya fuligula. Next base: position 473,960 of record NC_045573.1, read on the forward strand.
CTAACAAAGAGTTTTTCAAATCTGTTTGCAAGAGTGAATATGAAAGAGAAAATTGGATCCCTATGAAATGATTTCGAGAATTGGAGGAGAAAAAGGTAATGGCAGATCCCTCAAACAGCTAGTCAGCTCCCTGACGTCTTCATCTGCTGCAAGGTAGAGCGGAGGACAATAGGCCCCAGTTCTCACGTGCTGTGGGGAAAAAAGATCTGCTAACAGCGGATCGGTCTGTGAAGACACGGGGTGCAAAGGAGCAGGCCCGGCACGCGTCCCCGAGCAGCCGCAGGGGAGCAGGAACGCGCTGCTTCAGGCTCAGCTGGAAGGGGGCAAGCCGCAGGAGCCACTCCCCGGCAGGGACGTGGGTGCACTGACGGTGGCTGCCGCAGGGCGACGGCTCTGCAGCCCCGACACCGGCCCCACAGAGCCTCAACGGGCAGCGAACAAGCACGGTGCAAAGCACCTCCTGTGGAAGGGAACCTCCGAGCCTCCGGTCAGTTGTGACCCACAGCCTCAGCATACGTCACACGTCGCTTCTGGCTTCCCCAAAAGGTGGAGCAGATGGTCCTCGAGTTCCTAACCTACCAAATACACACACGGACACACGCATGTATCTGCATACATCCACACACGGCTGACTGTGCACCCCTGGCCTGTCTCAGCCTGTAAGCCCGAGTGGCTGGGCTGCAGTGCTGAGGAGCAGCGCCGCGAGCTGCTTCGCTCACCAGCAAGGCAGGAGCGGGACCCTTCCTGTGTGACAGACGGCTCTAAACGCTCCCAAAACCGGACTGCGCTTCTGCGGAGGCAGGATGCACACTGGTTTGCAGTCTCGTAACCAGCTGTGGTTTTATGGCAACAAGCGTGGTCCCCACATGGCACCTCCTGCAGCTTTCCCTGCACTCAAGAGGATGCCAGAGTGGCTGTGAGGGAACGCCTGCCCTTTGATCTGCACGGTACACCCTGATTGTCCCCAGTTTTGGGGACATGGGAGCAGGGCAGCCCTGCAAGGAGCTAGCCTGAGACAGAGCTCGTCCCACATGTCTGCTGGCAAGAGGCAGTGTGTAAAAGGGAGACTGTCATGGGAGCAGGGACTAGTTCGTGTTCACATCAACAACGTGGGCTCCTGATAGTTCCGACTGGCACAAGGCTGTCATCCACATCCCGCCTGCAGTTGGAGAAGAAGGACTGGAATCCCCAGAGCTCACATTAAGGTAAACAGCTGAGGTTAAAAGGGATGGCTTCCATTCCGCAACTGTTCGTGAGATCACTGGTGGCTGCTGAGACCAGAGCCACAGGTCACGATGACATCAGGCCCTTAATGGGACAGGAGGGTGACAACTGGGGATGATTCAGGAGCCAGGGACAGGGCCGGGGGGAAGAGGTGGTCGCGAGGAGCAGACGCGGGCTGTGGCTGTCTCCTCGCTGCTAGACAGCGCGAGCCGGCTGTCCGTAAGCGTGCGCGCAGCAGCAGGCAGACGTTGACAGCATGGTAGCTGGGGAAAGGGCTGTCTGTCTGGGAACTTTCTGATATTAAACTAATTGCATTGCCTAGCAAATCATAACAGCAGCTATGATACTTTGCTCTTCTCCAAGGATGTAGAGTGGCTTTATGAGCGTTAATTAACTCAGCCTTGTACAACACGCCTGCAAGGCAGGTACAATTAGATCCTGGAGAGGGAAGTCGGTAGCTCTGGGTCCCACGACGTGGCAGCGCAGAGGCAGCGCATGCAACCTGGGCGATCTCACGGGACCCACAGGAGCAGCTCCTCCCCGGGGTGCGATTACAGCCCAGGAGTTCCCCCTCCCAGGGCTCTTCTCTAATTACCCATCCTAGCTCCATGCACACTTGCATCCATATTCATCATGACTTCCTGGAACAAATATATGGCAAAATCACAAGGAGGAGTTTTGCTGATCAGCAGCCACCAGCGGCAGTCCCCTGTCTCACCCTGGTCACATCTGTAGTCTTCTCTTGATTCCCCCAGTGTGTCCATGCCTCTGTTCCTGCCTTGTGCACCCAGCCTGAGCAGCCAACGGGGCCCCCAGGCCGCACATCAGACAATTCCCAGCACGTGGTGTGCTCTGGGCACTGGGCAGCCTTGCGGAGGTAGGAGATGGCATGTGGGTCCTGGCTGCTCTGTGCCACTTTGGACATGTCTGTGTCCCCGTCCTCGCTGCACTGACACCTACAATTCCTTCCAGCCAGGCACCTGCTTTCCAGGTGGTGTTCTCTGTGGTATGGAACAAGGAGGAGAAATAGAAAAATTCACAGACATGCACCTAAATAATTTTTTAAGTGACTTTCCCATGAGCTGTCAGCAGCTCCTTAATATTACGCTGCCTTTGCTGGCTGATGATGTCGCTGCAGCTGCCTTAAAAAGCAGGGTGATAGCAGCGTCTCCTCTCTCCTGGAGACTCGCGCTAGCTGATCCTCAAGCACCATTCTTGGTTCTAGGAAAGAATGGCTTCTTGCAGTGGGCAGCAGGATGGCAGCAAGGGGCCGGCAGCAACCATGCACAGCCACCGACTGCTGCCCTGTCCCCAGCAGAGGGTGGAGCTGCAGGCTCCAGCCACAGGGTGTGCAGGATATTGCTCAGAAATTAAGAGCTGGTCTCAAAGGAGAGGAAATGGATGCAGCCTTCTGCGCCACGCCATCCCTCCAGCCCTGCCCAGCCACCAGGCTGGGACGGCTGCCCTGTCCCCAGAGATCCCTCCCTCCCTCCTCCAACAGCCAGCAGGAAGCAAACGATAAAAGCCACGCAGCTGCTCACAGCCCTGCACTGGGTCCCTAGCTGGTCACTGTCCCAATCCTTCAGCTGAGGATGTTTGGAGATTATGAGGAAAAAACACCGGGCATGCTTGCCCTGCCCTGTCCTGCCCTCCCCAGGGCATCTGCCCGCAGCCACGGCCCGGAGCAGGATACCGGGCGCAGTGACCCAGCCCCACAGTGACGGCTCGTGCGGTGCCATGCTCTCCATGCTGCTGTGGTCACGGCTGTCACGCTGGCAGGTGGGAGGATTTTGTACAGTGCGGGTGACTGCTGCGAATGTCAGCTTTAATAGCACATTTCACCTTAGCTGGACAAAAAACCTCTTTGCCCTGTGGCAAAGCCACTGCGGCCGAGGTGCATACGCTCACCAGGTCAAACCTGGCCATTTGCAATTTGCGCTTTCATAGCACGGGGAAGAAATAGTTATTTCCCCTAATTACATGTTAAATGCCAAATAAATGCCCTATCCTGTATGGTAATTGCAATGTCACTGTGTGATTAATGCCTGCTCTACAAGCTGAGAATCTGTACAACATTTGCAAACTGTAATAACCCAGCTCCCCCAAGCCACGAGGCTCTGCCTGGCCTTTCTGCCACTGGCCGTTTGCTGGGGCCTGGTGAGCCAACACGCAGGGAGCCTTCCAGACCTGCCAGAGAACGTCTGCAGCAGGGCCCAAGCTTACGACACGTCTGTTCTGCACCAGCGTCAGAGCTGCGGCTGTGCCCGGCTCCAGGCCTACCTGAGCACTGTCCCTTGGGCAGTGGCCCTGGGGCTGCATGGCCCCGGCCACGCAGCAAGGAGGGTGAGGAGGGCAGCGAGGAGGGCAGCGCTGGGGCGGCCCCGCTCCCACGGCCCCCGGTGCTGCGCTGGGGCTGGGGCCGGGTCTGGAGCTCGGTGCAGGCGCTGGCTGCTGTGCTGGCCCCACGGCCACTTCGCACCCTTGGGGTGTCCCAGGGCAGGTGCTCCTTGAAGCTGCTCCTGCCACTGTCAAGTGACCCATCACTGCGCCGATCGATACGAGGCTGAACATTAAAATTGATTCTCCAGACGATCTCACATTCCGGTAACGAGCTGCGCCCTCGCCGTGATGATTTCTGCAGACTTTCCATTATTATTTGTAAACAACGCCGTGGCACCACGAACACGGAGGGTCAGGCCTCCTCGCATCAAAACAGCCAGCCATGACGGCCGGCAGCCACGGGAAACGGGGGGCTGAGCCGCGCTCCCCTGCCCACTGCTGCTTCTGAGGAGGGCAGCTACTGGGGAGAAGAAAAGGCTTTCAAGTTTAGTTTCATATGTATATGAGGGTCTCAAATGGTGACACTTGCTAATTACATTTTAGAAAATAACAAAAGGAAATTCTAGAGAAAAGCTCAGCGTTTAGCCTTCCTCCCCACATCTACGCTGTTTTTTTCCGCTTTTTTAAAGAAATAATCTTTTAAGCGCTAAAAAAACTCCCCAGTGCAGCTGGTACAAATGCAGCATAACCTTGAATTATACGTAGCAGGGCTGGCTTTCATTATTTATTAGCAAGATCAATTAGAATATTCTGTTTGCAGAAGAATATAATCCAATATGTACTTCAAGCACTAACAGCTAAATATATGCTTATTTAAAAATCAATCTAAAAGTCAAGGTTTCCTTTGTAAATTCTTACTACAGATTTAAAAAAAAAAAAGCTTTGAGTGTTACCACCTGCTGAATACCATAGTCTCAAGGAGACAGCTATACATTTTAAAACATCTCAGATGGGAATCGATTGTAAAAGGCAAACAGTTGCTGCAAACGGCATGGAAGAGCTGCAGGGCGAGGAGCCCAGCGCCCCGCGGGTGGGCAGCAGGAGAAGCCCCAGCAGCGTGCCAGGCGTGCCGAGCGGCTCGCCCCCGGCACACAGCATCCCGGCACAGCCTTCTTCTTCATTGACTCGCCTGGGCTGACGCAGAGCCAAAGCACCAGCCTGGAAAGCTGGGGCTGCGAGCGCCGCAGTGTCCTCTCCTTTCTCCCCCAAACAGCAGGTTTCTAAGATTAATTGTCATGTATTATTTATTGACCTCGGCCGTGACCTTGGTCCGGAGCTGGCTGCTCACAGAGCACGCCCACCCTGCGGCGGTGCACGGGGAGGCCGCGGGGACAGGAGCAGAGCCGGGCACGGGCGCTGCCCAGCCCCGCCGGCTCCTCTCGCACCCGCGGGTCCCCCAGCTGCGCGAGCACTGCCTTTAATCTCTCCCCTGCCGTAAGCCCGGAGCGGGTGTGCTCAGCGAGCTGCCAGGTTCTCCTTCTTCCTTAAGCTCTTTCTTTTTCGTCTTTCATTTCTAAATCTTATCTCCAGGTAAAGAGGGTATTTGATGGGATCAAAAGGTGACCTTTAACAAGGTTAGCAGAGCCTCAAATAATATCCTGCAAGTTCACGCACACTCGAGCATTAAAGGGAATGCTTTTCTGATCTCATGTTCCTCAGTGGAAAAGTTGTTTCACAAAGATCTCTGCTAAAAGTCCATGCAGAGCACTGAGGAAACTTTCTCAAAAAAACAACACCTAGAGTTAGGCACAGATTGTCCTCCAGCTTCTGAGAAGGTAATCATTAAAAACTTCTGAGGTATTTCTCTGCTAACATTTCCTAGCTTCTTGCCAATTTCCTGGGTCTAGACAGCTGAACATCCCGCATCTCTCACTTATCCAAACAAAATCACTCAAATGCATCTTAAGAGAAGCGTGGCTGTCACAGACAGGGGTCAGGCAGAAGCAATCAGGACCCTTGGAGGCGATCAGCGGACTGGAAATGCATCCAAACGGAGCCAGATGGGGACAGCTGCTGCAGGAGGCGGTGGCGGCACGGAGCCCCCCCAGCGCGGTGCCTACCCACGGCCAGGAGGATGGGGCTGGGGGAGCCCATGTGGGCCTCCAAACGAGGCTGGTGGTGGCGAGGCCCTTCCCCAGGAGACCGGGTCCCAGCTGATCGCTGCCCCCTTGCCACGACAAGCACCGTTTGGAGACGCTGCAAGCCAGCGGTGGTAGGACCCCGTGCCACCGGCACGGTGAGGGGCTGTGCACGGGCTGCCGGTCCATGCCGGAGCTGGCCAGCGCCTCCACATGTGGCAGGGCGCCCAAAGCGAAGCGAACAGACGGGGGTGGTAGGCGGATGGGGATGATTACCGGCGTTAATCATTTCCGTGCCGCCGTACACGAGCACAGCAGCGCAGCCCGGTCCGCTCTGCTGCCAAGCGCCGCACACGGGCGTCGTGGCAGACCAGGGCTTGGCGACTGCCCGCAAGCTGCCCCCTCAGCACGGCTCGGCCCACCCGCAGCCAGACCCCCGTGTCCCTGCACTAGGGCGAGGGACGGGGGAGGCTGACTCCCACAGCCAGCCTTGTCCCGCACACGCATCCCCCAGGAATGCCAGGGCCACCCCAGGACGGCCAGTAGGCAAGGGGCTGAAACGCCTTACTGCTCCTTTGAGACCCGGGCTCCACTTGTTTGCAGACTGAATTCCCAGAAGCCGAGGCTTTTTACTAGTGGATCTGCTGTAGAACCATGTTATTATAGATTGCAAGTTCCTTAAAGGTCAGATAACACAATACAATTGAATCATATTAGCGAGCATACCGACTTGGTATTTTACTAAGAAAACCCATAAAGCAGATTGTTTGTTGCAGAGAAACACAGGTTGTATAATAAAGTCAGCGTAATTGTCTCCAGAAACAAACAATCAGTTTACAAGAAAAAAAACTCCCTGTAATTGTGGGTCCTCTGTGCAGCTGCTGTCAGAGCAAGGCACTGGGAGGATATCGAGTGCAGATATTGCAAGTATGTATTTTACAATTTAGGTTACAGTACCTAAATGCATTGCAGAAGACCTAGTAGGGAAATAAACAATTTCCAAGTGTATTGTTGAGAGACAAATATTCAATACTTCATTTAATGTATGGTTTGCAGTTAGTGGTTAATCTAAGACAATGCAGAGCGAGCCATGTTTCACACTGCTATTAAGGAAATGCAGAATTGATTGTGAGAATGATTGAAGATTTCTAAAGAGCACAATTCCCAAGTCAGTGATGACCCCTCCTTTTTTTTTTTTCCTAATTTGTGTGTAATCTACTCAGACAAATGCTTTTATCGCATTTATTTCCTTTCCAAGTTACAACCTGTGTGATTAATTACTTAACTGTGCAGTCCTGGTTACCCTGCTGTACTGTCTAATTTTTCTTCCTTTTAAAAAGGTTTTCTACCCCAAACAGACATATTTCCTTTTTAAGCTCCTTTACTTCATTCCATTCAGACTTGCTGTTAATAACCTATCATATCAGCGAAAACCTACAGCAGTGAGATTTCCCCGCGACCTGCCCAAGAGCCGCCAGTGCTGCCCTTTGATTCCGCAGGTACTGCTGGCGGTGGTGGGCACAATTAGTCACCTCGTGTCCTGCTCAAGAATGGTGCAGACCTTCTCCGTGGTGAGACACGAGCCTTGGGGGAGGACAAGCACAAACCTCTCTCCAAAGCTCCCGGCGCTGGTACAGCTCCCCGTTCACGCAGCTCTTCTCAGCCGTCCACGGGCCTGGAAATTCTCATTTGGTTCTAGATTTAATCTCATAATGAAAAAGGAATTGGAACCAGTGCAACTGTTTTAAACTACCCTAGTCACAGAAAGAAGAGGAAAAGTCATTTTTTAAAAAAATTGAATACACAAAGCCACGTCGCCTTTCATCCATCTTTAATACCAGCGTCTGCTGTTAACAATCTGGATGGAGGCGATGGGGAACGCTCTGCGAGTCTGCCAGCCTCCTCCGTGCAGGGCCTAATCTCCCTTCCTGCAGCATGCCATTGTGTTCCAGCCAAACAGCAGCAAAATGCACATGAAAAAGCAATTAGATTTAAATCTGGTTTCCTCTTTCTACCTTGCCTTTCTCTTTTCTCTACTTAGATGCTCTTCAGTGTTGTAACTAATATGATTTGTGTATAGCACAGTGTGAAACAAAGATGATTTATAGGTCTGTTAGCACTACACAGCTACCTGACACCAGCACAGACCCCTGAAAGGGCACTCCAAGAGCAGATTGCTAAGAGAATTCTAGCATTCTGTATAATTATTTATGAGCTCAGCCCACATAATCACTGCTATTCCAACTCTCACAACACTTGCATGCTTTCTTTATGCCATGTTGTGCATTTTTGGGTGAAAATGCAACTACTGTCCTTGACCAAGCTCCAACGCCCTGAACACCACACATCCAGCCACTGCCAAATGCCAGCTCTATAAACTGGTGCTTAATTCAATACATTGATGTTTCAGCTCAAATTAACTTGTGTCTAAGCTAAAATAAACGTGGGTATAGTTTCTGCCTTTCATTACCAACAGCTAATGAAGGGCTCTGAGTGCTTAGGAACCATCATAAAAGACTCTATCAACAGTTTCAAAAGGCCAGCATTTTCAAGGCCACCTAGGCGACTTGGGTGCCAAAGTCATCTTTGACTGGTCAAATTTTACCTGTAGCTTCGAGACCGGCTGTGTCAATGAGGATCTGCACTAGCAAATGCCCTTCATTAATTCTTAATGCTGCCCCAAGTATATCCAGTGTCCTCATCACTTGGCAGCCCTCTCCCAGCAGAGGGGGCAGGCTGGGAGTAGAGCCTCCTCCCTTCCTTCAACATATAACAAGAAGCCAAATGAAATAATGAAACAAACTCATTTTAATGCCACAGAGGGAATTGTTTTATTGCTAAAGCAGCAAATAGAACTAATTGAATCTGCTGGAAAAAAAAAACGGAGAGAAGGAAAAGAAAGGATAGGTACAGTGCACAGACAGAAAGGGCGAATTGGGGTCTGAATATTCATAGACCTGGAAACTGCAAATCCTTGAATGCAAAATATCTTCATAACTGATAACACTGCCACAGGCGATGCATGCACAGCGCCTGGAGAGAGGAAGTCTGCAATGTTTGCTTTTACCTTTTTTTTTTTTTTTTGAATTAATATTATGGAAGAAATCCTCTGGTTCATTAAGCCACTTTGTACCCCCTTCATAAAACACAACATGCTGAGAGCGAGCACTGCGGGCTGGTGCCGCTGCCCGTCCATGGCTGGGCTGGAGCTGCTCTTCCCAAATCACTTCCAAATCCACACATAGTCGGCTGAACCTGCCACACGCTTTTAAACTCGCTGTTTTCAGCAAACCTTAATTTTCGGTAGCAACATATATATTAATGTAGGGGGTTCGCATTTTAATTAAGGCAGCGTACGTGTTCTTCAGTACAACACTAAGTCATCCAGCAAGAAACACGAAGGATATAAATCCTGTTAATGAAGAAGGAACTACATATTCTGAGCTGTACATTTAAGCACCAACATACCAAATGACTGTTACACAAAGTGCAAGGGAGTACTCTAGGAGGAAGACTGGGCTAGAAATGCAATTTATGTTCCGGAGGGCCACACAGCACTCATATGGCATCATTGCAACTGCAGGCCACAAATCTGCATCCCAAAGGATCAGCAAACTAGCCTGCTGTGCCTCTACTTCTTTGCAGAGTGCCCTGGCTTGTCCTGTGCTCCCCAGCGCCCGTGAGCACCGAATGGCAGCTGCAGGACTCCTTGGAGCCACTCCTGCTGTGGGAGCCTCCTGAGCCATCCTGCATCTTGTTCGGGAACAAAGCCACTGAGCTGAACCTCCTCTGCAGAGCCACTCAGCCCCTTCCCTACCCCCAGCATTCCAAACCGCTGCCCTCTGGATGCAGAAAGAAATACATTCACTTGCCAGCCTGTGACGTGCTCCAAGAATTAGCAAAAGTTAATGGGGGGCACTAGCAGAGCCACACTGCAAAGCACCTTGTCGGCAACCCTGGGCAAGAACCTTGAGCCAGGCAGCAGACGTGCATCTGCTGTGGCACGCTGAGGTGCCCCGCAGGAGCCCTGGCCAGCAGAAATCCTGGCTCCTGAACACATTACCCTGATGGCATTCAGCAGGTTTAAACTTAAACATTAATAAGTGAGCTCCTTGAGCACTCTTGCAATGAGAAAACATTTTCTCTCCATTGACTGTATCAAAAAAAATGGCTGAAGAATTTCTGTTCAAATTTTCCAAATTACCCAGTCCATGGCAGAGACATGGATGATCTCCTGCAGAGACGACCACATCTCAAGATGAGAGTGTTTGAGAATATCATGTGGGAATGGGGTAATAATAAAGCACCTTGATGTAACTTTACCAGCAGTGGCTCTAGCAGAAAAGACTGTAATGATCTAATAACACATTTCCCCTGCTGCCATTCCAGCCTCAAGAAATCCAGAGTAGTTCGAGCCTTAAATCCATCCCAGTCTTCCTTTGTCATTAATTGTTAGGCTATTTGTATTATGCATTTTCCATACTGAGTAGACTCCAATTTCATGGTGGACTAGATTGCAGGAATGCCTCTTTTAATCTTTTTAATTCTAAAGTAGTATAGAACTTTAATATTTTCTAATCGAGTGTGCATTTACTCACATCTAACAATATCACCACAATTTAGGAGCAATAAAAGTCAAGCTACTGTCAGTATGATAAGCTTGCTGCTTTATTTCCAAAGTTCAATCAGTTAACCTAGGAGAGCAATAGCTTTCCTACAATGAGTAACGATGCAGAATAATATTTAGACAGAGATAAACCCTTTTTGCATAGGAAATTGCATTACGAGCTGCCGGGTCTTAGAAATTTTCAGCTAGCTGCGTTAGTTTACCAAGGAAGTTATTGCCTCAGGCATTTTTCTACTGTGCTTTGATTTTTTGGGGGGTTTCTGGAGGATTTGGAGCCGAGTAAGGAACTTTTATTGTTCTTGATCTAGGCATGTGTAGCACACCCAGCAGCACAGCAGCGCTTCCTCCTCCCACGCCGGCTCACATGCAGCGGGCACGGAGCAGCGGATGGGCAGAGCGGCACACGCAGCGGCCACGGCAAGGGACCAGACCCGGGCTGCGGTGGGGATGGCACAGACCGTGGCAGGGTGCCCATGGCAGAGCCCCACGCTACTCCCCGGAACCCCCCAGCGGCTGAGGAGCTGGGATTAATGTGGTTCAGATCAGCAGCCAAGAAACCAGCTGGTAGCGCTGACAGCGCAGGCGATGCCCGCGACCCCTGGGGGAAGACCAAGCAGGGATGAAACAAAGGCCACATAAAGACCTCTGGCAGCAACGACTTCAGGACCCACGGTCAGCCACCAGCAGTTCATGAGTCATCACTCTGGATGTGAAAGGCCTGGCATGTGTTTAAACAGGTGGGACTGGAGCTAAGGAAATCATAATTAGTAACTTGCCCTGATGAGGCGGCCCCTGTAGCCCCAGGCCAGCCAGGAGGCACCTCCCCGACGCGAGCTCTCAGGAGGAGGCCCTGAATGTGGGGGTGACAGCCGAGCAGCCCAGGGGAGCTGATGGCACACCACTGAGCCCTGACTCCTTTCGGAGCTATTGCCTCCTCGTAGCTGGCATTACACAGATCGTATGTTTTTGTCTTTTCCTTGACTGGGTGATCGCAGCTTGTGCTGTCAGCTGCTGAATCCAAATGCGAATTTAACACACGCTTCTGACTCTGACGTTTGCTTTCCGTGAGCGTGCTCGCCTGCTCAGCTTAATTATATGAATGTCCATCAAGAACAAATACAGAAAGGGCAGAGCTGAGGCTGAAATAAAGTTATTTGCAGATGTGGATGAACACTAATAGAAAGTATATTATATTACTGTACCCATCTCCATGCAAGATGAAAGCATCTATGTTCTAAAACAAAGGAGAGCTCTGAACTCAGGCTACCAGAGCATCGCTGCTCTACTTGGAACCAAAATGATTGCCCGCTAATAAAGGAAGGGGCCGAGTCCACTCCAGACTGGCTCTGGAGGGAATGGAAATCAGATTTTAAGCTCGAGATGTGCTACAGCAATCTCCGTAATACAAAATAAAGTCTGGCAGATAGAGTTATTTTTACCCAAAGTCAGTGCTGTTTAGGAGGTTCATGGCTTTAACTGATGTCCCCCTACTATTTCCTCTTCCCCCAGGCCTCCCTTCCTCAGTTTCTCCAAGGTACTGACGAGATTGGACCAGACAGACTCGGGGATATTTTGGGAGGATCCTATGTTACTTAGCTGTGAAATCAATTGTGAATTTTGCATCCACCCTCAGCGTTTGGCCTGTTTATATTGCCAAATAAATTCTTTAAAGAAGTACTGTACTTCACAGGAGAGCTTGTCAAGGTAAATACCTTCATTTACATAAAATGTGACTAGCAATTGAAATGTTAAAGCCATAAAGAGCAAGTTTATGATCCATCCTTGATGCTTGGATGTATAATATGACAAGGGGGAAAATAGTGTGCCTTGCAACATTTACTAAATTGGTATGTTGACTCTGGGGATGGAAATGGGAAATTTGAAAAAAATAGGTATTTTTCCCCATAAATATGAATCCTTTCCACAGCCTTCAGATACTTGCCTTTTGAATACCCTCGCTCAGCTTGGGAACAGCAGCTACCCAAACAAGCAAGCAGGCGGGAGCGTGTCGGCAGCAGCCACAGCCCCCAGGCACCCCCACACACCAGGGTCCCAGACCAAAGCACCAGGGACCAAAGCCCCATGCTGTCCCCCTGGCCCCTCCGCCTCCCTTCTGCTCACTCCAAGACACCGTGCCGTGTTTCAGTTCGCTGGGGCAGGTCCCGATACTCTGGGAGCGCTGGGATGCCGTCGGTGCCATGCTGCCCTTGCACACTGAAGCCACCGCGCCATCAGCCCCCTGAAGTCTGAGGAAGGCGGCCCCCACACACAATTATTGTTAAAGCAGAGATCCGAGGAGTAATTCCCACAACACCTCTCTTGTGGCTGGCTTCACCCCCACCTGGCTGAGAAACCCATGGGGCAGATCCTGCCCAGGGCTTTCTGCCTCCGTACCCCAGGAGCAAAAGCAGCAGAGTCACTGAGTCACCGAGTCACCACGCTCTGCTGCGGGTGAGCCTGTGCGGCTGATCTAAACAGTAATTCCTCTCTGAGATTGAAAAGACTCTTATAATTTAGGGTTTTGTTTTCAACTTTTAAAAAGGGACTGGGAACCAATTTAAACCACTTCAAACCCTAAATAATACTTTTAAAAATGTGAATTAAAGGGTAAAATGGACTGCTGCCTACTTACATACCACGGTGAAATTATAATATCCACACTTAATGCTCTGGAAAGTTTGATAGTGTACGTTCTTCACCTGAACTCAGCACTAACATTTCAGCCATTCATTCACACTCTTACCCTTCTCAATTCATTGAAACTACTTCAAGCAAAAATCATTTGAAAGAAATTACCTCTGTGTATTACACCATGAGCAGTGAGAAACGTCCCACATGAGCCTCTCCAGCCCCCAAAGCAATAAAATTTCTGCTGAAGTGCATGATATAATAACTCAGGGAAAAGAAGTCCCCATGACAACAAGAGGTAAGAGAAATCCATGAAAAGCAAAAGATTCAAACCTCTCTCAACACAAGGTGTCACCAATTTGTACTGGAATTTGCACTTTGAAAATCAAAGGCTTTGTCCATAACTTTCTCTGAGAACCTGTTGTTCCTTCACCACTAGTCTGTGCTTCTAACAGAACAGAACAAGCCTCTCTAAATCAAAAAAAAAAAAAAAAAAAAAAAAGCAAAGCAGGGGTCAGACTCCTCATTTAAAGCCATGAATGCAACCAGCTGACTCTTTGCCTTTCTCTTTTCCAAGGCAGCTGTTTTTCCCCAAGGCCTATTTTTGGATTTTCTGTAGTATCTACGTGCTTGAGTGATACTGCCTTCACACACTGAGTGAAGCTCACCAACTTTGACACTACAAATAATATTTAAACTATTAGAGGCAAAGTACTGTGGCATTTACGTAAGTGGGTTATTGAGCAAAATCCTAGAGAAACCCTACATCTTGAAGGCACAGTGCAATAGTAAGATTATTTCAGGCCTGGAGACACGCTGTGGTTCCCCCTGTGCCCTGAGGAATGCTCCAAGAGCCATCGCAAGCCTCACCTCTGCCTGGCTCGGCTGTTTTTCTGAGCCTTGGTTTCCCTCCAGGCCTTCTGAGCCTTGGCGTCCCTGCCCTGGGAAGTGCCGAGCTGCCCCAGCCGCAGGGTCCCTGCCCACCACGAAGGAACAGGAGCGAGCGGCGGGGGAACACGGCCCCCAGCCTCCAGGCTGCCCCCGAGCTGCAGGCTCTGAGCAGGGCGGGCAGGCTGCGGCAGGCGCCCGGCTGCAGGCGAGCACCTTGCAGCAGGACACCTTGCAGCAGGAGGCAGGAGCAGCCAGCCGGCAGCTGTCCCCTGCCAGCGCGTTGTCCCTCGCACTTATCTCGAGCTCTTTGCGAGAAGGAGCGAGCGCAGCGTGGCGAGGCTGGGTGCTGAAAGCCGCTGCCATTCCCATGGCTACAATCAAGTAGCCTGTGGTTAGCCATCATCAGGTGATAAAACACTGCAAAGAGGCCTGATTTATTTCCGCATCCCATCCCTAGATCTGAAACAGAGCAGAAAAGCTTGGAGAAACTGCTGACAAACACGGGTGGCGAGCGGGCTCCCCTGGCACAGGGAAGGGGCAGAGGCCGGGTGCTGGCACACGGTGGGTTCACCCTGGTAGCTCTGGGTGCAGAAGAAAATCCAAGCCAATGATGCCGGCCTTTCTCCAGCCTCCAGAAGGGTGAACTGCAGGGACAGAGTAACGGGCAGCCTGGCCCTCTTCTCACAGCTGCCAGCCCACAAGTGAGGACAGCACCATCAGCTCTGCTGAGAGCTGGGTGCCGGCTCTGCCAGGGCTTAGCAGATGTGAAATGGACAAAGTACTGAAAGAGCTATGTTACATGGAAATACTGGTGCAGTCTTCAACCCTGATAAATCTCAATATATTGGATCCCCAGAGGTGGGAGGGCAGCTGAGTCACTACATTTCAGCAAAAGCCAACTCACAGCAGGTCCCAGACAGAAAAAAAAAAGTTAAAAAAAAAAAAAATCGATACACTTTCCCTAAGTTACCAGAAGTGCAGAGGGCACAGTACACCAGGAAGGCCTTTTACTGAGAAACACAGCAGCTGCCAGGCATCTGCAGTGGTGCCCGTCATTAGAAGCAAACCCCAATCTATCCTGCCACTGTAGGTGTTCCTGGAGTGCCCATCAGCGCAGAATGGCAGCACTGATGGAAGCGGTTTGATTTTCTGAATATCCTGAACGGATCAGAGTGGCATGAGTATTACCCAGCAACACAATTACATCTCACAGCAAGGCTTACACTGCATGAGGCCACGGCCAAAACGGCCCCGAGCTACTGCTGTCCAACAGCTGCTAAGGGATGCTGGAAGGGGGTCTCATCGCACATCCTTGGGCGCTTCCAGTGCCATTTCTGCCGGCAGCTGTGGCGGCGAGGGCACAGCACTCTGCAGCAGGATCAGCTCCTGTACAGCCTCCACAGAGGAAGCTGTGCCACACCAGCATCCAGATGACAGCAGGAGGGAGATGAGACCGCAGGCAGCGCCCCGGGAGGAGCGGAGCCTGTTACAGGGATAACCATGCATGACAGCAGCTTCCCAAATACAGATGAGTTTAATGTCCACAGGGACATGACAGAGCGTTGGCTCCCCAGCCACAGCCAGCTGCTTCTTGAAACTGCTGGCTCAAGAACACGTTTATTCTTGGGAAAAGAGCTCCCTGTCATGGTATTCATCATTTGTATGAGGGTAGTTGCTTACAGAGTAACACACCGGCCTGACTGTTATGGAGAACACAAAAAAAAAAAAAAAAAAAAAAAAAAAAAAACACCATACAAAACAGACAGGCAATGAAAATAGCATTAGACATGCAAACCATTTCATTGCTTGTCATGGTGACTGCTCCCTGCAGTGGCTGCAATGGGACTACTCCACGCATAAAGCTACACCCCGTATAACTGCTTAGCATGTGGAAGCCTGGGGCAGAGTAACAGGAACGTGGTCTAATTACAGAGACTTTGCCGCAGCTTCTTGGGGAAGGCTCCACTGAGAGGGAGGCAACGAGCAGAGCAACGTGCATGTACACAAAGAATTTAACTCCTGAGGTGAGGTTTTGGAATAACCTTCAAATCAGTGAACCTCAGAACTCCAAATGTAAGTTAACCACTATCAGACATTCTCTTTGCTTTATGGACATCATATTTTTGTTGAAACTACAAAATTGACTGTTATGAATCCTCAATTTTCTGCTAAACATTGGATGTCCAGATAGCCTTCAAAATGCAAACGGAAGGAATTGAACCATCTCCCATTCCTGAGCCTGCAGGCTGACGGAGCTGGTGGTCTGAGTCCTGGACTGTCCTATTCAGTGAGCCTGGGAGATGCTGAAAGTGCTAAGATCTTCTCTTTTGGTCATTCACACAAGCAGAGCAACCCAGCTAAGCACCGTCTGTTCAGGATACTTCTCCCTCCCCATGCACTGCGAGCCTCAGCCCCATGTTCCCTGACACCTCCAGACTGCAGGTGTAAAGCGATCCCAGGGCTCACACAGCTGGCAGAGGGCAGGGCTGTGCGAAGCCAGCAGGACCAGGATCACCTCCTGCTTCCCTCCAGTTAAAGCTGCCCAGGACCACGCTGACCAGCGGGGCTCTGCTGCAGCCTCCAGGTCCTGCCCTCACTTACGCTGCCTCTCCAAGCTGGCTCAGCACACACCAAACTGAGGCTTCCAGCACTACAAGGTGACAAATCTGTCCAAGGGTCAGACACCGTGGGCAGCTGGCAGTTCCCTTTATCCACAAAATCCTCTTGTGCTCATTTGCAGTTTTTTCTTGGCCAGGCAAGGAACTCGGGCATATCCTGGATGCTGCTTCAGTTGGTAATGAGCATTTGTAGGTGTAAGCTAACTTCCTTTACTGCTCAGAGGCCTCTAAGAGCTTCCCCCTTGTTCTGGTGCCCTTACTGCACTCTCAGACAAGTCCCTCAATTCGTTTCCAACCACAGGACAGCTCAGGGCAGAGCTCACAGCGTGGGAGGTGCCCATGGAGGCAGGAACATCGCGCTGGGGAGCACTTTCCCCACGCAAGCACCAAGGGCTTGCCCGGTGCCTGGGCTGAAGGGGCAGCGGGCACAGCCCTGGGCGTGCTGGGGGCACACAGACACGCAGGCACTGACTAAATCCAACTGCAGTTTGACAGGGAACAACGGCACATCCTGTGCTTTAGAAGGAAGGAGAGCGTGGTAGTCACCAGTGACTTCCCAAGGAAAGGCAGATAAACTTGCCAGAACCTGACATGTCCACAGTGGGACAGACTTGTGGTGTGCCATAAGGACAGTGTCAGCCTCCATTGCCCAAGGTGGTACTTACTGCCAGCTAACGGGGTCCCAGACTTGAAAGAGAACTGAAGATATGCAAGGAATACATACACCAGATATAAGTAATGCCACACTGTTAACAAAAGAAATGGTTAAAAGTCACTTCCACCTACCCTTCTACCTTTAATAGCAGTCAAGTTAATTTAATAGTAGTCAAATTAAAATCTACATTAAGAAAAAAAAAACAAACGAGGTTATCAACAAAAGTTAATGCACATCAGGTATTAGGTGCAGCTTAAAGAAAGTTCAATCACTGAGCTGTGCTTCAGACAGACAAACATTAAGATGTATAGAGTCACAAATTGGAGTCACACAAACAATGCTGGCAGCATAGCACAAAACAACCGAAACAAGCCTTGAACTCAGTTTGCAACAGTACATGTGTAGGAAGACCGGTTCTGTAATTTCTACATAAACTTTGACTGCAAAGTTAAAGCAATGACAAACAGCACAGCTTTTCCTAAAGGTTACCAGGAAAACAGAACAGACTGCAGAGAGCTGGTGTAACAGGCTTCCCAACACCGCACCATCCAACACACAGAAAGCTGTATTTTGCACTAACTTCAGCCTCTGAACACTGTCCTGAGACAGATCCTGGACACAGTGCTTACGGTTGACCTCAAGGCAGAAAAAACCCAAATACGTTGGACACACACAACAGAACTGGTAGCCTTTAGGTACCATCTCCATTTCACACATGGAAAAACTAAGGTGAGGAAGTTGCTGCAAGACCAGCCCTTAGCTGTATTAACAGCGGTTGGACTAAATGATAAGCCTCTCTTCCCAACCCTGCTGGACTACCCAAAGCCATTCTCAGAATGGAATGAGAAAGCAAGGAACACTGAGACGGATATTTCCTTATTTCATTACACATGAAAAATGAAACTCAACCATATTAAAAACTAACAGCTTATAGTTCATAAAAGGAAGTGTTATATGTGTAATGTAAACAATTGATAAAAGTCACTGTAAGGAGATGCTGGTATAAACACTTCAATAGCTGTCTTTTTTTTTTTTTTTTTTTTTTTTTTTTTTTAATAATATGCATTTCCATTGAAAGGAAAAGTCTCCAGTTACTCTACCTGGTACACAGCTGCAAGCAGTCAGCCTTCTTAGTGCACCCAGTTAATATCAGAGAGGGTCAGGAAGAAATTCTTGCGAATGTGGGTGGCGATCCCCCCCCCATGCTCTGCAGCTCTGTACAGCATGGAGCAGGGCAGCCTCCTGATCTGCCACAACGCGACCCACTAGCACAGCTCAAGGCGAAGGCAGCCTGTGGCTCCTGAGGGCCGGTGACACCGTCACCTGCTACCTTGTTCCAGCAAGGCTGAAAAACTTTTACAAGGAGAATGGAAAACAATGCTGTCTGTGAAGATGGGATCGGGTTAAATAATCAGGGCAAATGCTCAGGGCCACAGTGACAATTAAAGCAGCCAAGTCATTTATTTATCCCCTGACCAGAGAATCCATCCTCCAGCCCTGCCAAGGAAGCTCGCAAACCAGCTCTGACCCACTCTTTTCATCTCACACCTCTCTACCAGAGCAGCACATCACTAGCGCTGGAAATCAGCTAAGCAGACCATAGAGCTACTGCAGAGATGAAAAATTTCAATGCTTTCTGTAAGCGAAAACATGTGTGCACCGTATACTCCAGGAGAGGAGTTGCACCCACACTCTAGCCCTTTTCTTGTAGCACGATTTTAAAGATGAAAAAGCAGCTGCTTGCCATATTCTGTGCTTGATCTTCTTCTACCGATTTTGAATAAAACCAAACCCATCTATATGCAAGTCTCTAGCCTCTTCCAGCAAATTTTCTACACGTATTTTTCAAGGCAAAGCTTTCCTGCAGAAAAACAAACAGTAAAAAGAAAAAAGACCACGTCTGAAATTACTGTATTAATATAAATAAAATGACGTTAGTCAACCTTTTATTCTTTCCCCATGTTGGTACAGAATACTAAAAACACTCTCAGAAACTAACGTACTTTCAGAGTGCTGATCTCCACTTTACTGAAGTCCCTCAAGAAAATCCCTCAGCATTTTAACAAAGCCAAGTGGATGCTACACCAAGGATTATGAGGACTTGGCTTCCACAATTTCTGTAAAAAGTTGCCTAGAGTTCCTCAGATTTGCATGCAGTTCTCATGAAAACTGTGTACACTAATGAAGAGCATCCAGGTAACCCATGCAGTAACCAACTTGCAGCCCTGGTATAATTCCTTCTTGATTTTCAGAACACACATGCAGCAAAGATGCAGAACTTCATCTGCTTAACCACAGACTGCTTCTTGGAAAGAAATTAGTATGGGTTTCTTTTGACCATAAACTGGAGAACCACGGTAATTCGCAAGCTACACTAACATGCTACATTCTTTTTAGCTTAAGACTAAAAAGAAAAAAAAAGGAAAAAAAAAAAAAAAGCCGGGGGGGGAAGAGAAAACCAAAACACAAGCAACAAAACCCCGAGCCCTCACAATTCATTGATTTGCTAAACCTGCCAAGGCAATTAACGCTTCCTTACTGCAGTTCAGGGTTTTCTAGTAGTCAGAACTTTTAAGATTCCCTAAAAACGTTACGCTATCAACATTCAGAGGTTTTTTCACGAATAGAATTAAACCTTGTCAACGGAAAACAACTTTCTGACGTGGAACTTGTTGAATAAAGAGTACATCTCATTTGCGAGGTGCAGCATGCAGCGCGCACCAAAGCGGGCATCCCCGTCCACTTCAGCACCCGCAGCAGCCGCCGGCACAGCTCCCGCTCCTCTTCCTTTCGGCAGCTCCGGACCCGTTCCGACGTGCCCAGCACCGGGTGCTGCGCTGTGCCCCCGGGCAGGGCCGCGACACCTCCCGCGGCTCCCGCCCCTCGGCCACGGCCCCGCACCGAGGGAGCTGCAGCCGCGCGCCCCTCGCCCGCCGGGACCCTCGGGGGCCCCGGGACCTCCCGTCCCGGCCCTCACCTGTACCACTCGAGCCCCTTCTCGTAGTTCCTGTCGAAGAAGTGCGGCTCGGTGCCCACGGCGCGCACGTCGGGGTGCGCGCGGATGGCCTCCAGCAGCGCCCGCGTGCCGCCCTTCTTCACCCCGATGATGAGGGCTTGCGGCAGCCGCTTCTCGCCGTAGTCCGGCGTGGTGCTGCCGCCGCCGCCGCGGCTGCCCGGGCTGCCGGCCCGGCTCAGCTCCTCGTCCGTGGTGCTGGACTCCTGCGGGTCCCTCTCGAAGGCTCCGCTCTGCGCCGCGATCGCCTCCCCGGGGGCCAGCGGCGTCCGCGGCCAGGCGCCCGCCGCCGCCGCTTCCCGGCTGCCGTTGGCGGCTCGCGTCGGGGCGGCGGAGGCGGCGGGGGCTCCGGTGCCGGCCGGAGGGCTGCCGGCGGAGCGCGGGGCCGCCGAGCCGGGCGGCGCGGCCGGGGAGCGCGGGGCCGCGGGGGCCGCCGTGCCGGGCAGCGCGGCCGGGGAGCGCAGGGCGGCCGGGCCGGCGCCCCCCATGAGGCTGTAGCACAGGTAGGTGAGGCAGAGCGAGAGGCTGCACATGCAGAGCAGCTTCCGCGCCGGGGGCACCTTAGAGCCGCGCCCGCCCGGCACCCCCGGCTGGGCGGGGGGGGACATGGCTGCTCCCCGCTCCTCGCCCCGGGCACCGGGCGCACATGGTGTCAGCCGCCGCCCGGCCGCCCCGGCCGCATGGGGCGCCGCCGCCCTCCCGCCCCGCCGCCGCCGCCGCGGGGGGGGAGCCCCGCATGGCACGCTCGCCGCCGGCCCCCGCCGGGCACCGGGGCGCCGGGACTCAGCGCGGCCGCGCGCCGCCGCCGGCCCCGCACTGTTGCCGCCGAGTTGCGGCCGCGAAACTTTGTGCCGGGTGGGCGGCGAGATGCGCGCTCCCGCGCCGGGAGGGGAGGGGACGGCCCGCCCCCGGCCCCGCCGCCGCGCCGGGAGCGCGCCCGGCCCCGCCGAGCCGGGGGGGGGGGGGCAGCGGCCGCTCGGCACCGGGGGCGCCGCCTCGGGCAGTTCGGTGGGTTCCCCCCCCTCCCCGGCTGGCAGCCGGCATCCCCCGGAGTCCCCGCCGCGTGCCTGCGCCCCCGGCCCCGCGGGGGGTGCGTGCCGCCGGCCGGGAGGTAGCGCTGCTGTGCGCGCCCCCCTTGGCCTCGGCAGAGCCACGCCGCAGCCCCTGGCCCCTGCGTGCATCCCAGCGGGCCCCCCAAAACGCACTCCGTAGTGGCAGCCCCTCGGCCCGGTGCCCCCAGCCCACGGCCCCTGCCCGAGTCTTCCGGCTCCCCCACGGCTCCTCCGGGAAGCGCCTCTCCCGCACAGCCCCTCGCAGCTGGCCGCGTCCCCGGGCCCCGTCCCTCCGGGCAGAGCGCGGGGGCTCCGCGGGGACGGCTGCTGGCACCCGGGGAGAGGCGAGGGGAGGTGAGAGCCCACGTCAAGGGGCAGGCAGCAGCTGGTGTGCGGGTGCAGCAGAGCCGAGGGCCCTGGGGAACACGAAGGACCCACGGTTTAGGTGCCAGGAGCTGCACCGCCCGGCGAGGCTGGCCGCTGCGCTCAGCCAGGTGTCCCCAGCCTTGGTGGCACAGGATGGGCCCGACAGAGCCTCCCTCCTCACAGCTTTTCCGGATCTGCCACCGTCTCTTCCCAGCTGAGCATTTCAGCACTTCCCACCTCCAGTTCTCAGCTTTGGCTTCAGCAAGGATTTTGTGAGGGGAAGAAATGCATTAATGTCTTTCAGCCCCCTCCTGCCCCTCATTCTGGGGTCTTCTGGGTGTCTCCCTCACAGGTATTGCACTAGGGCATTGGGCACCTTGCAGCTCTTGATGTGTGGACCATCTCGGCCCCTCTCCGCAGGGCAGTGCTGGTATTGCCATGGTACAGAGGTCAATGGAGGTACCCGGTCATTTGCTAAAGCCCTCACAGGTGAACGAGCAGAAATGTAACCCCTTGCACACGCTGTCCCCAAAGCACCAGCACCATCTGGATGCTGCAGATTACCAGCAGAGCCAGCACCTGATCTGGGTGACAAAAGCTGTGGAGATGCTGCATGTTAACCCTCCTACACGAGGGCCACAGCTGGGCTTCTGAGCAAGTGTTAGGGAACTGCAGACTCCAGCAGGGTACATTTCTAGCCTCATGTGGCTGTGAGTTCTGGGTACCTCATCCTGCCAGCGAGCAGAAGGCGTGCTTGGAGGCAGTGACCCTTCTCCACCCATCTCCATGTGGGGATCTGCAGAGCTGCGCGTCCCGCCGTGCAGGGGAGCTCTGGGCACGGGCAGGCTGGGCTAGAGCTGGCTGAACTCCCTTGTGCTTCCCCAGCTGATGAGCTGTGGCCTGGATTTTGCAGGGGAAGTCCAGGGTTTGCTCCAAATCTTGCTGTTGCTTTGTGAAGCTCAGCAGGGAACACCTCAGAGCAACACACCATTGGAGTCTCAGCTGTGCTTGATCTCATGGCAAAAGCAACATTTGAAAAAAAATATTGAGTGCCAATATTAACTAGATACTGAGTGCTGGGAAAAAATATTCATCAAATAAGATGAAGAGCAGACTTTCCCCATAATGAACAAAAGCTCAATGCTGCTCTCAGCTGGACATGTGTTCTCTCTGTGCAGTTCCAGTTCCGATAGAGATTATTCCTTTATAATATATTTTTTATGGTACACATGAGACCTCTGAAATGCAGCGTCTTGTGTCCTGTAAATCATTTCCTGTAACTAGTGGATTCCTTTTCAACTGCATTACAGTAATGTGAATGTTAAGGGACTAACCTGAGCTGGCAGCAGCAAAGTCTCACATCCCCCCCTCCCAACCTCCTCCCCTCGTACTGCCAGGTAGCCAGCGGCTGGTGCCCTGGGCTGCCCCCGAGCTCCATGGAGCCAAGTGGGGAGGCACACGGTCCCCACCTGGGACAGGCAGAGCCCACGGAAAGGTTCCTGTGAATTTAATGATCAGACGTGAACCTGAAGTGAGAACCCAGAGTAACTGCAGCTAGGGTCGCTGGGCAGGGGAGCATGTGCTGCAGCACTGGGGACAGGCTCGTGTTCTCAGGAAGCCCTGGGCAGCACGGGTTCACTCTGCTGCTCTCTTCAGCTCATCTGTATGTTCTATATGTCACATGGCTGTTATAAATATAGATCCACCCTGAGAGGAATCCTCCTCATACAGGAGATACATTTGTTTGGAATTGGAGAATCCACCGAGCATCTAGTGAAGTCAGTAAAGCTGCTCTCAAGCTTGCCAATTCATGCTAATGCCATTAGCCCTGCAGATTCAGGACTTTCCTTTATGACAACACATCTGTGTGAAAAACACACCAAACAACATTGGCTAACAGTAGATAACAAACCAGTTCAGTGGGGTGACCTATTCTCACTATGCAAGAGTGTTTCCCTTCCCTCTTTCCCTTCTTCTCCTAAAAAAAAAAAAAAAAAAGCAACAACAAAAAACCTTTTCAATTCCAAAAATATAAGATGAACCTCAAAACAGACACCATTTAATGAAGTCACAGTGCTTTGGTCTTTCTTGTACCAAGCACACATCTAAAACACAGTGCTTAGCAATATGCCCTGGTCTGACATCCTAGCGTCTCTTCTCCTGTGATGTGCTGCACAGAAGACTAATAGGATTTGCAGGCAAATCATACGTAACAGAAAGAATATTTCTTCTTGGGCACCAGCTTCCAGCCCAGAGGAAATTTTACAACCAGAATGTAAAGCCCTCTAAAACAAGTGGTTTAGCCTTAAATACCTGCTGCCTGGGCTCTGGCTCTTTTTATTCATCATAAAATGTGTATTTCTCCAGCATGGATGTCAAACGCATCCATGAGCAGATCTGAGTGTTATCCAAGCGTCTGCTGGTGTTTGGTGAGTGGATGCAATAGGAGCTGATGGAGTGTAACACTTTATTTGACAGTTCTGTTTTTAAAGGCTCATGTATTTACACTGCATACCTGCACACTTCCATTCACATTCGTTAGCCGCAGGAGTGTTTCCCAAGCGTTCAGAAGCATCCAGTCCAGCTGCTGCTGTTGGCCCCACCTGGGAGTCGCCAGGACAGGTCAGCATCCACCTAGTTCCCTCCCCATATTATGGCAGGGATTGAGACTGGTTGCTTTGGAGGCAGGTGGAGGAATCTGGTGGGTGGCCATGGAGCAGCCTCTGCTCAGGTGCGGTTTCCTTTCAGCCCCCCCGACAGGCTTTGTGTGACTCGTGGCTGCCCCAGCCTGTGGGACCTGCCTGTGGCATTCACCTCCAGAGGCTGAGCGGCGCTGGGACTCATGCTGAGCTCTGGGTTGTGGGGACGTGTGGCAAGAAGTCCTGGCAGGCAGCTGGGAACGCTTCCCTGCACCAGCTGGGAGGGCTTGACTCTGCACGTACTAAAGGCAAGACTCTAAGCAGAGCGTTTTTTCCCCACATAATAGACTGGGAAGCCCCTTTGGAGGTGTTGCTGTGTCTGCCGTCAGCACAAGGGACTCGCGCCTGGTGGGTACCATGCAAGGCTGATGCCTGGCTCGTGAAGGGGAAGCAGGGAGTTTTGAGGAGCACTCCGAGGCAGGAAAGGGTGAGGTCTGGCTGGTGGTTAGTGTGGAATTGTCTACTATTCTCATCACTTCTTCTCCAGGAAGATAAATCGGGAGTGGGATAGGGGAGAGCCAGACCCCAGGGACAACCTCCAGACCGAAGAGCCTGTGCGAGGGACCTGGGCACACTTAGCCATGTGAAAGGAAGGCTGGGGAGCATATGCCTGCTGTCTGAGTGCAGTGCACAAGCAGATGAACACCGAGGAAGGAGGAAAATGGCCTCAGATAACAGGCGGTGCTGGCACAAAAACAAATAGGTATGAATTGGCACAAATACATTTTGGCTGGAAATTAAATAGTTTCTAACTGTGGGAGAAATGTTGTTCTGGAACAGATTCCTGAGAGGAGTATTGGGGGCAAGACATGCAATTAGTTTTAAGATTGAGTTTGAAATGGACTTTATAACATGGTTGCCAGCAATTGCAGGGAAATGGGATTTGATGGCCCAAGCTGTCCCTTCCAGTTCTACGCTCCTGTTGTGATTCACAAGCCGAGAAGAAGACCTCTGACAAGAAAGGGCTCTTTAATCTATCAGATAAAGGCTTAACAAGGCTTGTTGATGGGAGGCTGGATGTAGACACATCTGAGTGAAGTGAGAAGCGTGCATTTTTAACAAGGACGGTAATTTACTTTTGTTATAATTTGTGAAGGGATATGGCAATTACCTGCCTTGGAATACTTCATTCTGAGGCTGGAAGAACTTTAAAGGAAATGATCCTGCTGGACCAAGCTATAAACTGGGGATGTGGTTCCTGCAGGAAAGTCTCTGGCCTGTGAATCTCTACATGCTGCTATCCCAGTTACCGCTTCTGTTAATAAGTAAGCTTTTACAGATTATCACCTTTACTTCCAGGCTTTTGCAAACATTTTTTCAATATAATAATTCCTAGAAATATATTTTTCAGAACACCTCAAAACTTCCATGATTTTTCTTCATTATTTACCTGTCAGCAGAAGCAGTGGAACACCTTGAAATGAGGTAGATTAATTCATACGGAGCTTTACCTCCCTCAGGGAATGAATGAAGTCTGTAAATATATACTGAATAGAAAATAAACAGTAAAAATGCAATGTCATTTAAACTCTAGTCCAAGAAGGCACTCAAGATGTTTTTCGGTGGCATTCCACAATGTCAAAGCATTTTTCCATTCATGGAGACAGCTTCAGGTTTAGACTAAATGCCTGTTCTGACAGCATTTAGCACTTGCTCCTGTGGTCTAAACTGTAGATCCTAGGAACCTACATCCACCTTTGCCACCTACAGTTAACAAAAGGTGGAAGAACAGCATCTCTGAGCAAGGTGCTCGGAAACCAAATCCCCCGTTTTACTGATGCATCATTACAGCTGCTATAAAAAAGGGAACACGCTGGAGCTCTCTCAGACTTGGAAAAGTGTATGTGCAGTGAATACGTGGCCTGTGATTTATACAGTGAATAGTTCTGAAAAGGCTGAAGCCAGAGGGAGAGCCATTTTGTCTGAGAGGTGTATGCTGGCAGGAGGCAAGAGAAGAGGTTAGACAAGGGACAGTCACAGGTGACATGTGCACAGGAAGGAACTAGATGTCCCTTCAAGGTCCCACCAGCCCTTAAAGCCTCTTTCTGTACACTCTGTAGGGCCAAAGATTGTAAACCCCCAAGGCCCTGCCTGTATGTGTGATCGGACGGGTGGTGGCAAACAGCTGGGGGAAGCAGGGGCTTCTGTCCGTTTTAGTTTCTGCTGTAGCTGTTTTGATAAACCTGCCCTTCGGAAACAGCTGTGAAAAGACTGAAGCCGGGAGTTTTCCTTCCATTTCTAAATACCTGAATTACTTATCCACTCCCTCCAATCCTTCCTGGGCATGCAGTGGTGGGGCTCTCCACTCCTCCCCCTTGCTTTTCCTACAAGTCTGCCCTTGCTCGTCTCCACCGAGCAGCCTGCTGGCTGCCTGGATCTGCGCAGCATGTGAGCAGAGCCGGCCTTGCTTCTCTTCGGCGGAGAGCTGGTGTGCAGGAGGCAGGGATGGAGAAACACGGCAGCTGCGGACACCGGGCTTGCAGCATGCCCAGCCCTGGGGCCTCTGCCACCTGCGTCACCAGTGCCGCAGTTTGGAGGAAAAGCATGTGCCAAGTGCTGGCAGAGCCCCCTGGAGACACGGCCCAATGCTGTGAGCTGCAAGGTGCACGTCAAAGTCCTCCTCTGCCATGGCCAGAGGCTCAGACCTCCCACTGCTCCTGAGCAGCCCCTTCTCGTCCCACAAGCCCCAGCTATTGCTCGGGGCTGAAGCTCCCAGGTCGCCTCTCAGTTGCCCTTGGTCTCCCTGGCAAGCACAGGAGCAGGCTGTTGTCCATTTAGGAAGGGCATCGTGGGACCCATCCCATCTGTCAGGTACTTACTCAGAGTAAGTAGGTGAGTGGCATTATCTGCACATTATCAGGAGATAATCTCTTGCTCTAATCTCGTTTTTTGCAGAATTAGTGCCAGGGTTTGCAAAGGAAGCCCTTTGCTGATCACACGACAGGACGACATGGTAAAGCCACGCTGAACACAAGTGTCAACTGGCTGTCTCCAACCTGTGCCAACGTAGCAGTGATGGTAGGAAAGGGAAAGGCAGCAGTGGCAAAGAAGTCATCTCAGATTGCAAGGTGTCCGAGTACATAATCACTCATCTAGAGAAAGGAAAACCAAGGCAGGAAGGGAGCAAGAGGTTTGCCTGTTGTCACCGAGCAGCTTTGACCCCAGCTGTGATGCGCTCTCATCCCAATGCTCAGGGCTGGAGGCTCGCAGAGGCCGGTGATGCCTCACACAAGAGCTGGTCCTGGTGGTCAGGACACAGGGCTGCCTGCAGGGCACCTGGGGCTGAGCAGCAAGCTGCCAGGATGAGCACAGCCTGCGGCTGACGTGGAGCACACGCTGCTGACTGCAGTCACCTCGCTCTAAGCCATGTCACGCAGTCAGCTGGCCAAGGACACGATCAGCAGGACAGCCAGGAGACTGCCTGGCATCTCCCCATTGACATCTGAGCACCTCGACCAACGCTGCTGGTGCTCCACTCACCTGGTGCTGGAAGAGCCTCTGGCTGCTGCATCGCCGGGATGAGCCCCAGGCTGGGAGCGGTGGCACAAACAGCACGGAGCCCAGGGCCTTGGTTGTGGCTCATCTGCAGTGCAGCCTGCTGCCAGCATTGCATCAGGAGGCTGGATCAGAAGTGTTTTGCCAACGTACTTTGCGCTTTCTAAAATGCCCTTCACCAGCTGCAGCCTGCTCCAGGAGAAAAGCGCCCTGGCCAGGCGGCTGGGCTGCCCGAGACGTGTGCTGGGCCGCGGTGCTGCACCGTCCTCCCCATGCAGGGCACCCCTGGCGCACACCCGGAGCTGATTGTCCATGGCAAGATGCCACCGAATCAGCACAGTCGTGCCAGCCTCCCCGATCTACCTCGGGTAGCTTGGCTCACGCTGCTCTCTGAGGTTCTCGTCATGGGACTGTTTCCATAGCAATCCGAGAGGCTGCCTGGAGATGAAGCGGCCAGCCCAGCCTCCGCAGCGGTGTCCAGAGGGATGCGTCACCCCCAGGGCCCCAGCCCAGAGCTCTGCCAGCCGAGGGGTTCTCCCCGTCCGCTGCACGCTGAGGCCTGGCCCGCAGAGCACTGGCAGCCTCACCTCACCCGCTTCAGCCCCGCTCTGTGGAAGAACTTCTGCTGGCCAGCCGTGCTGCCAGCCCCAGGACCTGCCTCTGCTTTGGCACCTGCAACTCGCCCCTGCTCCACCAGCGCCTTTGCAGAACTTCACTCCACTGGGCAAGGCTTTGCCTGGCAGAGGACCCCTCCATGCCTGTGAACGAGTGTTACCCAAGCACAAGCAACGAGCAGCAGCCCCGGAGAGACTTTTGCTTGGCCGCCCTGGTCTGCACAGCCACGAGGCGAGGGGCTGCAGATGCTGCTGAGAGGAGGGAAGGCACCACAGAGGGACCCACCCGGCTGGATGGTGACTGGGCAGCAAACGCCTGCTTAGCTGCTAGCACAGAAGGCCTCAACCATAAACCAAGAAGATTTGCTTCATATCCAATTCTTTAAAAATCATAATTTATTCATTCCTAATGAGCCGCAGATCAAAACAGAGCAGCAGAGAGAGGGCATTTGGTGCCAGTGGAGGCGCAGAGCAGAGCAGACCTGCGTTTCCCTGCTCTGTGAGCACATCTCGTTTCCAGGACACTGGCGTGGGACAGCCTCAGTCGAGGATCCGCACCCTCGGTACTGGCCTGGGCCTGTGCAGTGTGCTGGGGAACCGGGCGGCTCCTGCCCACGTTCGTAGTCGGGGTGTTGGGCTGCCCATGGCTACAGAGCGGCTGGGAAGGATGAGGGAGGCGGGGGTTTAAGCACTGTGCTGGAAGCGTGTGCATGCTCAGTGGCCGCTACCGAGCCATTGCACAGTGTGCTCACAGCTGCCCCAGGCTATAAAAGATTTCTACTTCAAAGCTCCTCTGCTTCCTGCCAGGCTGTGCAATCCTCCCCTCTCAGCCTTCCCAATGCCGGCATTGCCTGGACGAGGCTCAGCGCCCAACGTCCTTCATCTCACAGTGAGGGACGGCTGCAGCGGCCTCCTCACGGCTCGTGCTGCCCATCGCCGCGTGCCACAGCCCTGGCAGCAGCTGGGTGCTCTCCGGGAGGGCTTTTAGACTACTGCCAGGGCACGGAGTTGCCCCCGCTGAATGGGCATCAGGTGTTACAGGGATGCAGCCACAAGGCTTCCCGGGACCAGCCCACGATCTCCTTCCCTCCGCTGGCAGCAGCAATGCCCAGCGTGGATCCCTGGAAACCATCCCTGCTCTTACTCAGGCGTTCCTTCCTCCCGCACAGTTCCTCCTCCCCTCCTCACCTGCCACTCAGTCAAACCCTGCCAACTTCAGTAATTTAATCTGTTCTCATTAGATAGATCCTCCACCTCCCTCATCATTTCTGTAGCTCTTCCGTGAGCTGCCTAATTTATCACTCTCTGCCTGGTAACGAGGTACCCAGTGTGCTAAGATTTATTCTTCAGAAACACCCATGCCACCTCCTACATGGGGCTCTGCTCTCTTGACTGCTCAGGGACTCTTTTAGGATTTTGAATGATCTTCCTTGGGATTGAAATAGGATTGATGGATGATTATGACTATTCACTTACCAGGTTTCGATACCATGGCTGCCTTCCTCGGTTCAGGTATCCTCTATCGTCTAGAAAAGAAACCTCTGCTGATGTATCCCTAACCCACTGTGACACAAACAATACCTGAATTTCAAGCGGGGAAATGAACTATGCTCCGAGCCTTAAGTGGCCAGCTAGACAGCAGCCTCTGAGCAAGACAGCAGTTAATGTAGCCTGGGATGACATTTAGCGAGGTCTGAAGTCATTTCTTTTCCATCAGAAAGGAGAAGTTCTTGTTTCCTCCTGTTAGAAATATCGTTGAGGTGTTAAATTTTATGAGCCTGGCTGTTCCAGCATTACCTGGCTACCAGCTCGCTGCCATGTGGCCTCGGGACCCGGCCAGCAGCACCACAGGCACAGCCCGAGAGCCGCCGGGAGCTCGCTGCGAGGCACAGCCGCCTGCTGCCACCCGGCCCCTCTGCTGCGGGCCCAGGGAGAGCCGAGGCTGGAGGGGGGATGCAGCCCCCCAGCATCCCTCAGAGGGGGGCAACTGCGGCACCTCCCAGCGGAGGTCTCAGAGAACATCTGAGCCTTTGATAGAGGCAACATGAGAGAGAAAGCAGGCAGGGAACAAAAGCTTTGGGGGCAGTTTAGCTCACAGTAAAGCCTCAGAGCCCGCTGGTGGTCAGGGCTCCTGCCTCTGAAAGCGTTCCCTCGCCACAGCAGCTTATATCCCGCTGCTGCACAGGGTGGAGCAGCCCTGCTCCGGCATGCCACAGCGTCAAGGGAATCAGAAAAGGGCCAGGAAACAGAACGGGTGTTATCACCCATTCACCAAGGTGCATGCAACCCTCTCCGATAAATTTTGCAATCTGAGCCTGTCCTCTGCTGTGCTGGAATACAGTACACGTATCCAGCCTGCAATTTAGTCCAGCCGTAGGTGTGATTTCTAGGTAGAGTTGGCTCGTGTAAAACATTTGCCTTCGTCTGAGCACAGAAAAGCCCTGCAGTGTGCCAGGTGAGCACCTTTTGTGCGCTTGTGTCACTGAGCCAGGACAGGGCACTCTTGCTGCAGCACCAGCCCAATTTCTGGGGCCCCCAAATCTCCAGGCTGCGTTTGGGGTGCTCCTGGGCTGGGCCAGACTGGAGACAGTGGCTAAGAAGGAAAGGCTCTGGCTACATGGGAAAGGGCAGAGGAGGAAACTGATGATGCTCGTGCCAGCATCACTGTGACCCTTCTGCTGTGAGGATTTTCCTCCCTGCTCTCCTCATCCCTGCCCTCTGGATCTCAGGAACTGCCCTGGTGACCGGCTCTGGCGCCTGCCTTCCCTTGACTTATCTCCTCCATTTCCACATTTCTAGCTTTGCAGCCTTGTGTCACAGCTGAGCAATGTCACCAGTCCTGGCCAGGCTCCATTTTCCTTCTGTGGTTTGGGAAGTGGCAGCTCATAAACTTGAAAGAGTATCTGAAATGTAAGCGGAAAGGGAAAGCGACCCCCTCCCCCCCCACCAACACGATTGAGAGGGGACTGGCTGGGTTTGGATGTCTGGCACTCTGCGATTCAGAAATCCACCATGCAGTGAACTGAAAACAAAGTGACTGCCGACCTGGCTACTTAAGCAAACTTCAGATTAATCTGCACGGGGTTCCTACAGGCTCAGATATAAAGGTCGAACAGTCCTTGCCACTCCATAAGCCTCTTTTAAAGCAAAGAATCAGCTATGGCCCTCGTTATGGAAAACAGTCAAAATAATACAGCGATGCTACCTTCAAGAGAAAATAGATAGTGCAAGTTATTCCATCTTCCCTTTCAGCGATATCAGTTTAGAAAAAGCTAGGCTATTTACAGAGAGCATTTTGCTTCCAGTACTTTTTGAAGTAAGTGAATTTTGAATTAGTTTAAATGCAGGATAAATCAGTGAAATAGGAAGATCTTTACACTCCAATAAGATGCTATTACTCATAAGCATATTGTGCTGTAGCTTGTGGACTAAAACTAGCAGTGCATGACAGGACACCAAGGGCATGAAACACAGGGGATCCATGAAAATTAGCAAAGCATCTTCTGTATGAAGAGGTAATTCGGGATATCGATTGGTGATGATGACAGTCCAATGCTGAGATAATCTGACCAGATCCTGTGAACCTAGGTGCTTGAGATGACTGTGAAAGCTCCAAAAACCCTTCCAAGAGCAATCTATATTTCTTCGGATTTTGCATCAGCATCTTAAGCAGGAACACAGAATTAAATGCTGTGCTGCTCAGGGCACTGCGCCCACCATGACTCTCGTTAACAACACCCATCAGACCTGCATGGAAGATCCACAAGCAGGACCTCGGCCCCTTCCAGGGCACATTGGACACACGTCTCATCACAGGGTCTCTTTAATGAGTTTCCAATCTGGGTTAGAGCAGGATGCTCGGGATGGCCGAATGCACAAACAGAGGTGGAGAGGAAGGGTGGAGCGGAGCTACTGCAGACAAAAACTGAGCATTGCCACAGGACGTTTGAGGAAATAATTCTTTTTTTTATACCTTCATACTCACTGACAATTCAGAACAAAGCCTTTGGATTTTGCAGTGACGCAGAGGAAAGGTCTATCGACAGGTGCCAGAGAAAGCGCAGGACTGGGCTAGAGCAAGCAGTATGCGGGCAGCCACAGCTGGCCAGAGCAAAACTGTGCAAAGGAAAGCCCATGCCCCTCTCCCCACTACACAGGTCTTTCTGAGGAAGAAGAAAGGAAAATCTGAGCTGAAGACACTTCCACACCTTGGGTATCGCTTCCTGCCTGTGATGTAGCCGTGCTATAGCAAAGCTCAGCTCCTGATGTGTTTTGTGCTGAGATTTCCAGTGGGTTCCCAGGCGCTTTCCAAAGACAAGCTGGGAGACCTTCCCTTGGGCTCATAGCTGGCTCCTGTGTCTCCAGCTCTGCAGCAGAGGTGTTGGAGACCTCCCTGAGAAACAAAACACAGCCATATACTGGATGCAGAGCAGCACAGAGAATCCCTCTCTGCTCCCTTGACATCTTTCACCCTACTCCTCACAAGCTGCTTGGATTTTGTGTCAAGAGGGTGATTCTGCAAATTAAATCGGTTCTTGTCTCCTCTTTGTTGGCATGGCAACCCAGGAGGATAGACGGCACAGCCTTGCTACAGCTCTCGTGGCTCTTGTCCCATCTGCATGCAGCGCGGCTCGGCTGGGGCTCAGCCCAGCTCCGTCATGTGGCGCTCCTGCTGGTTCCAGCAGAAAACCCAAACTGGTCCCCAGGGTGTTGGGCCTCAGGGGCCAAGCCCAGCCCAGGACGAGGCCGGTGCAAAGCTACACAGAAAACTCGCACCTGGGCCAGCGCAGGCATGGGAGCCTTCGTAAACCAGCAAAAACAGCTACCCATCAGCAGTCACCTCCCGGCTCATGGACCCCCCAGGCTTTGGCAGGACTCTGGATTTCCCTGCTGTCTCGATAAATGAATTTAAGCATTTTCTAGCTCAGCAACTAGAGCCTTTGCAAGTCTTGCATTTGTGTTTGATTAATGAGATAGCCAGTAATTTAAACATCTCTTGAGGTCTCTGTCTTTCCTGAGTAATTCTGAAGTTATTGCTGTTTACATAGAAGAAAATCATATTGCCTCGCAGAGAGCATTACTGTGCTGATAAGAGTGGAAATTGATCCTCAAGGAGCAGAGGCAATGGCACTTCCAAGGAGCCTTGGTGAATGCTCATCGTTTCCCACAAGGGAGCCCCCGCTGGCTGCGGGCTCAGAGCTGCCCACCCCCTGCTGCTTTCTGCCCCCCCCGGGGCTGCTCGGCCCCATGGATCCCAAATCCCACACGTGCACCGCTCGCGCCTGCTGCGTCCTCCTGGGAGGCGCTGACAAACCAAGGGGACAGGACTCAGCCTGGCTGGGGTGAGAGCCCCTGACTTGGTATCCCCGCAGGCTGGGGCTGGGAGGATTAATTTTGGTGTGCAGACTGGTTGTCAGACCCATTTGAGATAAATCGGTTTGCAAAATTATCATGTTAAAAGGTTTTAATTATTAGGGACATGTTAGGAAGACAGCTGGGATTTGCCTTCTGTTGTTCCCACCAGGCCTGATCAGTCCTGTTTTTTCTCACATCCCAGCACAAATGTGGAATAATCCTCTAGGTCAGAGGAGCCAGGCTGCTGTCAAGGCAAAACCTGGCCAGGGAAGAGGGCACAGACGGTGGTGATTTGGGGGATACTTTTACAAAACCAGGGCTTGCTCCTGAGCAGCAGACATGGGATTACTACTTACAGTAAGCCAGGCAGATTTCTGTGTAACCTTGAAGCTGCTTTGTCTTTGAGGATGGTGCTGCAGCCAAGTGTTGCACGCAGCACCCCAGCCTGGCTGGTTTTCCACGGAGAACTTGGAGCCCGCTCAGATCCCGAGGCCTGGTAGCAAGAGCTGTCGTCCTGCCTCACTGCCGCCCATCACGGCCCTTCCCCGGGCTGCAGGAACCGCTCGGGACAAGTCCTGAACAGGCGCCCACCCGCAGCTGCTTCGGCTCCTCGGCACAGCGCCCAGCGCCACCAACGCCACCAGCCCCAGTGCCACCAGCCCCAGCCCGGCAGTGGTGGCGAGGGGCATGCAGTGGGAGCCCACCCGGGGCGTTGCAGGGCAGAGGGCTGGGCAGGGGCTGGCAGCCATCTCACCCCCCTCTCTCCTGCTGGGGTGGGTGTGAGGCCAAACTTTGCCAGCAATGCAGGGTTTTAATACCTCCTTGCTCTCCAGAAGAGCTTTTCTCAGGCGCTCTCTCGTGGCCCTGTATGAAATAATTTCAATTTAATGAGCTCAGTTAGCTGCAGATTAATCGAAAACAATTTAGCGCAGGTTCCTTCTTCATTATAAAAACATTCGGGTCCGTCTTCTCATTTCTCAAACTGTCTCTCTGTGGTCATCTTCTTTCTTCTCCCCACTCACCTCATGCTGCTTATACAAATTACCCTCCCCTACGTGTGCTGGCCTGGAGACCAAAAGCCTCGGAAACTCCTCAACGCCTGCACCTTCCTGGGCAGCTCCTCCCTGCGTGCGCGGCGTGTCCCGGGAGAGGTGCTTACAGACCCTGCCATGGCACGAGGCAGCAGCCGCTGTAAACCAGCGCTGTGAACACCTCCCTGTGTGCTGCAGTGGGGCAGAGCTGGCAGCAGCGAGGGGAGGGGTGGGAGGGCCACTGCCCAGCCGCTCCTCTGGCCCCTCACATCCCCCTGTGTGCCCAGACACCTGGGCAGGTGAGATGCCCACAGCCCCCTTCATTTCCATTCCCCTATATCCAGCAGGTTCTGAGCTTTCTCTTTTGCAGTGCTCACTCTGCTGGAGTTTTTGTCCTCATAAAGCTCAGCTGCAGAGCTTTGAAGTCTCCTAGTGCATTTGATGTGCGCGTTGTAAGAAGAATGTCTGTGCGATCCCACTGCAAAGCTCCAGCCATCCGGAGAGTCCCTCACTCACAAACTTTCATCCAGGCCCCCAAATTGCAGTCTTTCTGCTGCCAGCCTCATTGCTGGTCCTCAGGAAGCTGCAGCAGGCACTGAGCTGACAGATCTGCAGCCCGAGGGTGCCCGGTGCCTGCACCGTGGAGCTGTCTCCTTGCTTGGTGAAGGGAGCTGAGGAATTCCTTTTCTAACGCCAGGCTTCCACCCTAGAAAGGGTTGAGCCTAGCAAGGGCACGCTTGCTTGCTGTGGGAACACCGGCACAGGCAGCAGATGGAGTTTTGTGTGTGATTTTTGGATGCTCCAGGGGAATGCCCTGGTGGCAGAGCTCTGCAAGAGCCACGCGCTCCCTGCAGGTGTCGGCTGCTAACCCATAAGGAAAATTCCCTGGACATTCCCCTGCAGCACTATAGGAATCCCTGTGACAGCACAGTTATATTTCAGGCATAAAGGAAATATTAATTATCTTCATTATCTCCCAAGCAAATTAGCCAGTGTCTAACATAAACAACTTGGAGGCCTCCAGCTGCAGCGGGGGGTCTGGAGCCAGGCAGGGCTCAGGGCTCAGCTCGCTCTGTGCTGCAGGGCAGGGGGAGCAACTCGGTGCCAGCCCCGCTGCTGCCATCCCGTGCGGCCGGCCCAGGCACTGCCATGTCCCCCGGGCACTGCCCCGTCCCCAGCACCGCCACAGCCCTCGGGCATCGCTGCGGCCCCTTCCCGTGCCAGGCAGCCCGTGCCATGCTGCAGGCTGAGAGAGGAGCAGCTGTGGTGGGTGAATGACTGCCTCCTCTGCCGGGCCCTGAGAGACTCCCCAAACTGCAGCCGAAATGCAATTCATCTCGTAGCCTTATCGCCTGGTGGTGTTTGAACCTGATTTACTGTTATTGGCAGTCAGCAACCTTTGCCATTTATATTCAATGCCAAGCTTCAATTTACAGTATACTTTCTGCTTCAACTCACCCCAGCCTCTATCTCCACCTTACACATTAATGCAGGATATGCATGGAATTCATCTTGGAATTTATTTTAAAAATGTCAGCCACGCTGCCTTTAATATGTTCCTTCATCAAAGCAGCACAAAGCCCGATTTAAATGAAAACTAGCAAATTACGGGCTGTTTTCTGAGCCCGCTCCCAGTTTGGCCAGGCAAGGGCGAGAAGGACAAGGGCCTCGTCGGTGCCCCCAGCGAGGGCGCGTTGCCGGCTGCCACTGCTGCAAGGAGCAGAGGGAAGGCACAGAGCGTTTTTAATAGCTATAAAATATTAACCTCTGAGGAAGCTTTCCCTCCCGGGGGAAGAGCAGTTCCCAGAACAGTGCTGCCATGCGGGAGCTGGGGATCCTGTTACCAAACTGCTTTTAGTTTAGAGCGAGGGCAAGGAGCTGCGGCTGGGCACGTGGGGGAAAGCAATAACCATTAATTAGGATAAAAGGAAGGGAGCTCTGCAGCTCCCTTCGGCTGCCTGCTTCTGTCTTTGGGAAGGGAGAGGGTGAAGGGTTGTACTGTGCTCGGGTCTTCCTTGCAGCATCGTGTTTGAGCTGGTGGCCTTGCTGCCTTGTGCTCCAGCTGCCGGAGTATGCTGGGGGGGGGGTTTGGGATTTGGGGTAGGAGGCTGTCTGTGAAGACCACAGCTTGCCTTTTGTGGCTATAAATATTTCCAGGTATAGACTTACTCTCATGGTGGTTCCAGTCTTAATAGGAGACTCAGTCAAGCCTGTGCTAAAAAAATTGATCTAAGCAACAACAATTTTGGGGAAGAGAAAAACTACAATAGAAACACTTTGTAGGGAGCTCTCCCCTTGGTTTTATCAGGCTTTAGGGAAGAAGATCCACCCTTAAAGTCAGCAGAGCTGCCGTGTCCTCGCGTGAGGGTGCTCACCTCGGATCGGAGGAGACCTGACCTGACTCCAGCACAAACCTGGTAGCAGCAGCTCTGTCCTGGCTGCGGCTTTACTTGAAAGAGAGTAGAAAATGGGTTTATCGCCAAAAAAGAAGTCTAAATACTGAAGTGAAAACCTGATGGTGAACAGCACATAATCCCCCTGCAGAATAAGCAGAGCTGAAAAGCTGAAAGCAAAAATGAGTGTAAACAGAAAACCATAACTGTTTTGCAGGCTTCGCTGTCCCGGGGCCGTTCCGAAATCCCTGCGAGACCCAGGAGCCCTCTGAGCGCGTCCTTCTTGGCGCTGGGCTGGGGCTGTGGACCGGGGGGCTCCTGCCTGGCGGGGAGGGGGGCACTGGTGTCCTTGGGTGACCCCGAAGCGCAGTCGGAGCCCATCGGCCTCCCCTGCCCCGGGCTGGCCTGCGAAGGACCGAAGGGTGCAGGGTCAGGGGAGCAGAGATCGTGCCCGCGGGCTGCTGGCAGCCCAGCGAAGGTCTCTGGTGGGCAGCTCCGTGGGCTGCGGGGACGCGAAGGCTCCTGGGCACTGCGGCAGCTGCAGCATTCCCATGGGCACGAGATGGGGGCTGCCGGGGGGGGGTCTGGGCAGCATGTCAGAAGCAAATAATAAATATTGTTGCAGAAAAATGCTGTTTCCCACACTTTGCAGCAATTAATATTCTTTTGGAGAGCTAACCATTGCTCCTTTGAGAAGGGGACAAAAGAAATATCATTGACAAGTTTTTCAGCCTCATTACAATATTCAGTACATCAAATGTGCCCAGTGTACCAGAAAATACAGATGTTGCAGCTGTCATTTGGGATAACCTGATTATCCTTTTATTTCTAGCTTTGTTCAAAATAAATTAGCTGTGGTAGTCTGTTCGGAGAGATAATTAGAGTTGGGCTAAACACCAGAATGCAAGGAACCTTCCCTAAGTCACAGGCTCACCCGAGGCTGACGCGGGCTGCAGACCCAGCCCCGCATGCAGGTATGCACATCTCTGCGCTGGGGACCCTTCCCCTTTTCCCTCCCTCCCCGCCTGAGCCCTCCTACAGCTCCTCAAGAGTAACGAAGAAATGCACGTGGGGGACGTGCTGCTGCGTGCTGCTGCTTCCGCACGTGGCAGGGCCCCGGGCAGGGGCTGCTGTGCAGAGCGCCCAGCGGGGCAGCCCTCGCACAAAGCAGCGTGCGGGCAGCAGGGCGCTGAGCAGGGGCTGAGCTGCGGGGTGATCCCAGCCCTGTGCCACTGAGGAGCCCGGGGAGGGCTCTGCGGGGGGCTTCTCCCTGCGCTGCGACTGCCGGGGGGAAAGCTCGGGAATGCTCTGAGCCCGGGTGCACTGGCTCTAGCCTCGAGTCCTGAGTATTCTGGCTGAGCACAGGATTGTTTCTAAGGCCCGATCTGCAGCCTAATTAACAAATAGATTCAGTACACTCTGTGCACCAATTAAATGCTTTCATTCCAGTTACTAACTCTACTCATTTTTTTTTTTTTTTTTAACAATTATAAAACAGTGAAGACACTTTCTTGAAGGCTGATGTTATTCTGGCAGCTGCTGAACACGTCAGTCTTACCAGAAGCTGTTTAATTCTCCTAAACTAGGCGATAGTCAAACATCTAACTCCAGATATTTAAGGCTCAAATGATTAGATAATCCAGAATACAAATGAATAAAGCCTGAGGAAAAGGAAAAACAAGCCCCTTTAGTGAGGTCCCATTCCATATGCTCTGACAAAATAATGCAAATAAATGCAGACGTAGATGTGTGGCAAAAGACAAGCATGTAACCTTATGGCAGTTATTACAAAATGTTGTTCTGTCTGTGCTCGTTGCATTGCTTTTTTAAACGCTCTGTTTGCCCCCTTTAAAAGGGATTCCTTTCAGCCGTGCAGGCACTGCCTGCTCCGGGCACATTCAAATACAAGCTGGGAAGTGGCAAATTCAGTAAAATTGCAAGGAGCCAGATGCCATTAATTAGTCTCTCCCCTCAGTGCCAGGAACCCCTGCTGCATGTTATTAACGTGACCCGTGGCTCCGGGCGCTCCCTGCCCGCCGCCAGCTCCGCCGTGTGGATGGAGATCGGTCCCGGCCGGCTCCGCACCCTGCAGCTGCCCGGTGGGGAGCCGCTGCCGCCCCGTGCCTAATGAAATTACAGGTCATAATATTTTCTGTCTTACAAATCAATACTAAACGCACACCGAGCCTTTCCAAGGAGCGTGGCTAATGCATTTGCCAAGGACAGGCTGGGCAGGGATGCAGCCAAGGTGAGTGGCGTGCAGCCTCACGGCCTGGAGGTGCCGAGCTGCTGGGGGCTCCCCTCCTGTGGATGGGGGTGGAAAAGCTGCCCAGGAGAGGTGAAACGCTCCTGACCAGCACCAGCCTGAACCAGCACGTGCAACGGGCATGGGTCTCGCAGGGTTTTGTTGGCACACTGTGGGTGTGCTCAGGGCGAAGCACTGCAGTTCAGGGTAAGCAGCCGGGTGCAGCCGGGCTGTCCGTGTGCCACAAGCCCACTGCCCGTGTGCCACAGGCCCACTCCTTCCTGCAGGAGCGGGAGCAGCCAGGTGCCAGGTTTTGCATGGCTGCTTGTGCTGTGCTTGCAATTTTTTGACACACAGAGGCAAGAGAGCCCCAAGATTTACTTCTCAGAGGAGGCGCGTCTCGGCCGCTGAGCAGGAGTGTTGGCACTGTGCACAGCAATTAAAGGCAGGCACTGGGGGTTTGCAAGGAGGCCTCCTTTGGCACGTTTAAAGTCGCCGTGCTTTATTGCAGCAGGGAAGGAGCTGTGCCCGTGGCTCGGGGGCGACGCCGTACGTGGCGGCTCCGGCACTCGGTGGCCACTGCGGAGTGGAGCCGGGCGCCCGCAGGGTCATAAATATTCTCAGCGCGGGCAAGGCTGGCTGGGCTTTGATCGCGGTCTTGCTGGAGAGCTTTTGCCGGGATCTTTATCATTCAGTGTCTGTGTAAAACACTTTCCAGAGTCTAAATTCTGCTATGGAAAAACTATTTATCACACTCCCCCCCATTCTGCTGATACACCGAGCAGAAGTTGCCAGCACGCTCTGACAGCCGGCTGAAGGCAATATGATAGATATGTGGCTAATAATCAATCAATACTTTTGTTTAGGCTTCTGTCTATCAGTCTGGCATTGTGTGAACTAATTAGATGATAAAATGTGATGAATGTGTATTAAAGTCAGCTTCCTCCTGTTAGCACTCCAGGGACCCTTTCCATTTTCTAGCTGACCTTTTAGATCTCAGCTTTATTGTACGTGAATGCAATTAAATCAATTTGTCAGATATTTGCATTGCTCCTGCTAGTTCAGAATTCAATTAGTCAGTGTCACTTTACTGTCCTTGCGAGCCTCTGCACCAGTTCATTTCAAAAAGGAAAAAAAAAAAAAAAAGGAAAAAGCACGTGAACACCAAAACAAATTCTGCCAAGATTCAGCTCCTCTTCCCTTGGCTCATTTCTTTTGTGGCTCACAGCAGTTCCTGCGGGTGCTCCCAACATCGCTGCCGTCAGTGGGTGGGAGCTGCACGCGTGGGGCTGCCCCTGGCTGGAGCACGTGAATCACTTTGGTCTATATGGGGCAATTAGTGAGCACCCCTCGTTACCTTTTGGTCCCACCGCACTGAGCAGAAATCTCACACAGCGGAATTATTCACACAAGGAGAATGAAACTGCAACAGTCATCTCCATGCTACAAGGATTTTAAACAATATTCAAATGAGAGCCAACCTTGGCAATTATTTTTCTTCCTGCTGTTATAAAGTGATGGCTCCTTTATCCATATTTTATCAGGCAGCGAGGAGCTCTGATAGTTAAGATTCTGTTGCTTGCTTAGATCCACAAGAGCACATCCTGAAAGTCTGTTTGAAATTAGCATACGGGGATGTGCCTGCCGAGCCAGGACTTGGTTCCTCGCCCTCCACGCTCCGATTTCGGGTCACTCCGTGGGGGCCCAGCAGTGGGGGCAGTGTTTGGGTGGGGGCGAGGCGGTGCCAGGGTGGTGCGGGGTGGTCGGCAGGGGGCTGGCGCGGGACTGCTGCTTGTGTGCTGTGGCAAGGAGCACTTCGTGGCGTGCAAGGAAAGCACAGCTGGCCTTTGGGAGTGTGCATGCACTGGGGCAGTCGAATCAGGTGTAAAAACCGCCACTGCCTGCACTAAAGTTTACAGCTCCTCTGCACAGCAAGAGCCCTCCAGCTTGGGGAAGTAAAATAAAGTTAACAGCGAATCCATTAAACGTGTTTATAGCGCAGGTTTAATCTAAGGACCGGGTGCCCTGGGGCCCCTGCTGGGCAGCCTCTGGGCCCCAGGGCCGTGGGGCTCCTCACAGAGCGGCCGCATCCAGCCGGGACGGGCGCCTGTGGGGCTGTGCGCTCCCTGCGGGGCAGCCAGAAGGCTCTGGGCTGGGGCAAGAGCCCGACCAGCAAACCTCACCTGGAGGCACGATTCGTGCTCCGGCTCCTGCAGCCGGGTGTAGGTGGCTCCGGGGAGCACCCAGCAGGGGCGTGTTGCAGAGCTGGGCTGCGGGGGGCAGAGCAGCAGGGGAAGGGCAG
Source organism: Aythya fuligula (assembly GCF_009819795.1). Lineage (NCBI taxonomy): Eukaryota > Metazoa > Chordata > Aves > Anseriformes > Anatidae > Aythya > Aythya fuligula. The sequence goes on from NC_045573.1 coordinate 515,586, forward strand.
CTGCTGCGCTGTGCACCTTGCAGGCACACGCAGCCTTCAAGCAGCAGCCGAGAGAGAAGAGACAGAGGCTTTCCTGGATCTAAATGTTTGGATGACAAGAGTTTTGCTTGCACAAGCTCACCTTCCCCCTATGAATATCTGAACCATGGCAGGTATAATTAACAGATGGAACCAGCTAATTATGTCCTTTGCATGTGAGCAGAAGACGCAACTGTTAATTGCTATTTGCACATTTATTATTCCAAGCCTTGGGACTGCTGGCATTTACTGTGACATGTGCCCTGTTTAAAAACAAACAAACTGCACTCCTGTCTGTGCTGTGGTACAATTTAAGGCCTAATTAATATAAGCTGCTATGGTGCCCTATTGCTTTGACGGTGCACGAGGAGGGAGTGTGCCGGTGGCAGCGGTGGCCCCCAGGCCCCGGTGGTGTTGGAGCCCGGCAGCCCCGCTGGGGGATGGCGCCGCAAGCTGCACAAGAGCAGGCGTGCAGGGCTGCTCGCTAGGAGTGAGCCACTGCCCCCTCGCCAGCATTCACAGGGCCACAAGTGCTCCTGATGAGCCCCAGTGACCTGCTGTGGGGGACACAACGCCTTCCTGGGCAGCTCTTAGGGCTTTGCCTTCTGAGTGGCAAACTCACCTCTGATGCCTTTTGCCTCTCATTTTTGTCTTCTGCTCTCCGCTGGCTGAGAGCATCTCACGAGGGGAGGAGTGATTTGATGTGGCTTTCCTGCAGGGCTGCGTGGTCAGGGTGCGCGAGCACAGCCGTCTGCGCTGGGCACGTCACTGGAGCACACCCGCAGCAGATCCCAGTCTCTGAAAAAGCAGCTCTAAAGCCTCTGCCTCTCTCTCTAGAATATAATAAGAAAAATAACAACTGTGTTTTCAAAAGTAATGATTAAATCTCTAGTCTTGAATAAGTATTTGTTTGAGATCAGTACTCAGCCTGTGCCTTAGCTCTGCGGTTAGTTATATAAATACCGGAGATGAATGGCAGAGGAATTTTTACCTTTTCTATTAAAGAGTTGAGATGGATTTCAACGACCACACTTACATCAGGGGGCCTGAGCTAATATTCTCTAGGTGAAGGCTTTCCTTTGTGATGGGAGAAATCGGTTTCTGAGCTGCTGTTATTCCTTAGTGAAGCAGGACATACTGCACCAGCCTCAGCTCTGCTGTCAGCGCGAGGTGAGAGCATCCCACCTGCCACTGCTCACAGACACAGGAGGGATCCAAAGCAGTCCAGGGGGGCGTGCTGCCCCTGCCCCTGCTCGTTGCTCTGCCCTGTCCCTGCTGCCACCGCTCCCCGCTGTGTTGGCAGCCCCCAGCTCCCTCCAGCCGAGGTGCCTGGGCAACGGCAGAGCGAGAGCAAATGACTCCATCAAAACGTGACCTCGGGAGGAAAGCATCCATTGACCTCGGGACCCTTCCTGGCTAATTCTGAGAAAGCTCTTTGCAGTTGAACACATTTCTGGGCTCATTAGCGGGGGAAACAAACTGGACTGAATAAGCCTCTAGATAATAGACTGCAGAGAAGTGCCTGGTGCTGCCAAAAAGCGGACAGGGCCATTTCTCCACCTCCACTACGTCACCCTGGTGCTTCCTGCCATGCAAATGAAACGGCCAAAGGCGGACAGACTCGTGGGCATTGCCCTGAAGGAGCAGGAAACGACGCAGCCTCGAGACCCCCTCTGGGAACCGTGGTAGCCCTGGTGCCTCTGGGCTGCGCTGCTGGGGGCGCTTTGTGGTGAGCGGCGTGACCAGCACGGAGCCACCTCCAGCAGAGGTGTGGCAGAGGGCCGGTGGGCAGGCTTTCACTGGAGGCTTGGCAACGAAGGGGCCTTGGGGTGCCGCCTGCAGCTCCTGGTGGGCGAGGGCGGGTGGCCAGCCCTTCCCTTGGACACGGCAGGGCTGTGGGGAAGCTCGTCATTGGGAAAGCCAGGCACTGCTTGTGGAACAGGAGCTGCAAATTATTGCCATCTGGCTTCCCTTCCCTTTAGTGTAATGAGCTGCGGTGCTAATATTCAGATGCTTGTGCTGATAATTGAAATATCTGAGGAAGGTCATGAGATGAGCAGCACAAATGCTCATCCAAAGCACTCCAGCATCTATGATCATCCCTCCTTGGTGCCCCTGTTCCCCCAGGGCATGCCTGGTGCCAGTGGTCCCCAGGACCCCATCAGGACGGGGCACCTTGTGTGCTCACAGGGCAGGCACCCAGGGAGCCCCCGCCTTGCTGCACAAAGGTGGCACCACAAGGGAGAAATTAGAGCATGATTTCTGAATAGTTAGGCAACCACCACCTACAGATCCCTAGCCTAGACACAGAGCATTCAGAACATCGGGTTAATGGGGAAATACAGCCACAGAGCAAAGTCCAAAGCCTGAGGCAAGATGCATCACATGTGATGAATTCCAGCTGCTGCGGCTCAGCTCACCAAAGAGCTGCCCTGCCAGCGCTGCCCTCCTGCTGCCCTGGCTCTGCCTGCTGCTGGCAGCGGGAGTCAGGAGTGACACTTGTTCAGGAGGCCCCCTCCTTGCACACATGAGCACACAACAGGCTGCAGAACCAAGTGCTGCTGCATTGTGCATGTTGCAGGCAATGTGCTCCTGAATGGGGCTGGGAAAAAAACAATGCTGTGACACATTTATAGTTACAGTTTAAAAAAAAATCTGCAGAACATTAACCATCAGTTGAGCAGATGTGTGTAAGTGTTGTCCTGAGCAGACTGGCATTTGGAAACCCTCCAGGGTAATAGCAGCCTGGCTACTAGAACAAAAAGGAATATACACAGGTATAAATGTATTTCTGCTGGGTACAGAGAAGGGTTATGGAGCCGGATAGCTGTAGGTACCTCAAAGCAAATTAGTCGTATGTAATCTGATAACTTGTTTGGTGCTGGAGAAAGATCTGTGCCTCTCCCTGCCAGCCCCAGAGGCGCACAGATAAATGCAGGCACCGAGGTCGGGTGCTGTTCCGCTCTGTGCTGCCCTGCCCGAGCAGCATTTCCAAGACCTGCAGCATTGCGGGGGCTGCACACGTGGCCATGTGTGTGCTGAGCACGGGCAGGCAGAGCCCACTCCAGCAGTGACTGCTGCCCCCGCTCCCGCTGCCCCCGCGCCTGGTGGGGCGCGATGGGGAGATGCCGGGGGCACCCCGGGGGGATCCTGGGCCGGAGGCGCTGCCTGCCGCCGCTGGGCTGGAAGGAGGGAAGCAAGGGGAATGCAGCCAGGGCCCCTCTGGCATGCAGCACAAGGCAGAGATCCTCCAAGGCCTGGGACGGGTCCGGGGGCGTCAGGGGCAGCACGCCTGGGAGAGCTCCCGCGCAGCGTGCCGACCCACATGCGGATGATGAGCCCCCCTGGGGCAGAGTGGGCAAGGCAACAAGCAGGTTTAATGCTGTGTTGCTTTGGAAAAGGGGCTGAGAATGAGGGAGCAAGTGAAATATTTATAAGGATGTAAGAGATTCTTACATTATACACAAGCCAACAGGCCACACAGCCTCCGAGCAAATCTCTTGAGCGTGACTCTTTGAAGTGAACTCTGCAGAGACGGTGTGTATACAGCTAATAGTTAATGCATGATTCCTCACAAACGAAATGCCACGCTCTGCCTCTGCATTGTACATATTTGTCCTTGGTGCTCGCAGTGGCGTGCCTTCCCCGGCGCTCCAAAGCTGCGCCTTAGCAAACAGCACGCGAGGAGCGCCCTGCCGCTGCGTGCCGCGTGCCACGTGCTGTGTGCTGCTGCCACAGCCCCGGCCAGGGCTCCCAGCAGCCCCACGGGGCAGCGGCACCCCACAGGACAGCAGCAGCCCCACGGGGCAGCAGCAGCCCCACGGGCACAGCCCTGGCCCCACGTCCCGCAGCTGCTGCAGCACAAGGCTGCTGCACAGTGTGCTCGGCACAGCGGGAGCAGGTGGCCAGGCGAGGGAGGAGCTGGTTTGTGGAAAAGACGGGGGCAGAGGACAGCAGAGAAATGAGGCCTCTTATTGCAGGCACTCAGGCAAGGCCTGGGGCCGGGTTCTCCTCGCAGAGCCCCTGAGGAAGAGCCGCTCTTCCCTGCCTGCCCTGCCCATCGCTGCGAGCCCGGGGGCAGCACCAGGCCCCCAAACAGACCCCAAGAGTGGCTGTTTGCTTTGATGAGGTTTCTGCTGGAAGTAAATACCAAAATGTATATTATTTTTTTTGTGTTTAATTGTTTGTGTCAAGGAGCCGGGCTTTTTGAAACTAAGCCAACACCTGCGGACAGCTAACGAGTCTGTTCCACGTACGACCGCAGCGTGTGCTGTTAAAGAGATGCTGGGGAGTTCTGGGCACTGACGTACCCGCGCGTTTAGGAAATACATCAGAAGTGTCCGCATGAAGCATGGGGGGCCACAGGTGTCAAAAGCAATCTCTTCAACCCTAGCTCAACAGTAACGTTATGGATTGACAATCAAAACAAGCTAGGAAAAGCAGAAGTTGAGTTTTTAATGCTGATGTTGACTCAGACCCAATTGGATTTAACCTTGCATAATATATCTTGATGCACACTTTGTCATGAAACTCAAAATAGGAAATATTTACAATATTTACTGTGTGCTATATGATGAATATTGTGTTCCTGTTACAAATTTTGCATACTTTTGACTGATGACTGTTAGAGTGCAGTCTGAGTGTTGTGATGTTGTTTTGTGTTTTCAGAGCAGAAAAATGGAGTGGTGGCATGCAAAAGAAGAAAGAAAACCAAACAAACGACTTGAGCATTAAAACTTGATTCAGAGGTCATATTTAATTTCCATCTGGGCAAGTTTTCCACAGCTGAGGGCTGATGGGGTGGCCACAGAACCTGGCCCTGGGGCAGCCCTACAAGGCAGTGGCCGTGGCTGATAGGCCACAGCCGCAGCACTTCTGGGGGCGTTAGGGAGATTCTCTTCCAGGACAGTTCAAGTCCAGAGGTGGCCAACTGCAACAAGCAGGAGCTGCAGGGCTGGCGGTCAGAGAGCAGCAAAGAGCCAGGCCCAGAGCTGGGGCATTGTTCATTATGGAATGGGTAAATGGGTATCCTTTTTCTCAGGGAATTGCAGTTGTCTCAAAGATGTGTTCTCCCAAATGCTCTACTTTTTTTTTTTTTTTTTTTTTTAAATAATCTAAAGTTGATCCTGGGCATTTAAGAACACGTCAGCACCAGCATGGTGATTTGGGTGACACAACCACGGAGCGAGGTGGTGCCAGGAGGACTTTGCTGATGGTCGCAGGGTCTGTGGCCACGAGCTGGGGAAGATCCTGGAGCGCTCTGGGGAGAAGCAAGGGGGCTCCCCTGGGGCCAGGAGGCTGCGGGTGCTGGTCCTGGGGGCCACCCACCCCACAGTGGACACCACGTTCCCTTCAGCCCTGGGGGTGGGAGCGGGGGCAGGAGCTGGGGGGGGCTTGGGCAGGGTGTCCTGGCCCTGTGCAGGATCATCTGGGCAGCTTCGTTTGCTGCCTGCCCCCCGGACACGGCCCGTGCACCTGCCTGCAGAAAGCCGTTTGTTACTCTAGCTGGTCCTGCTGTGATAAACAAATGTTTTCTTGAGGTCAGGTCTAAATTTCCCTTTGCAGGGCTTGCTCCTGTTTATCCCTCCCTGCACCACTCTCAGCAGCTCTTTACAGCGCCGTGAAGAATTACAATTCTGCACCACAAAAGCAGGAAACAGAGCTATTAATTTCCTTGCAAGTCTGCAGGGCACTTATGGAATGGATGCCGCCTTAAGTAAATTTTACCCATTTCAGGACAGGAAGCAAGATGCATCGCGGGGGCCGGAGGCACCCAGCAGCACGCTGCACTGCGCCTGGGAGAGACCTTGTGGGGGCCACGAAAATGTGCCCAGGAAAGACACGTCCACGGAGGGGTGAGCTGAGCAGCTGGAAAAAAGCCTGCTCACAGCTGGGGGCCTGGGGTGCGAAGGAATTTCACGCCTGACAACCTCAGAAGCCAGACATGGGGAAAGGGTGAAAGCAGGATGGGCGGAATTGTCTAAACACCCCAATTCTTATAATTGAAGCAATTGTGAATCATTCGAAATGCCAAAATCTTGACAGGATAACAAGTTAAATCCGAGAGTGTGAATTCAATTACGGCTCCGGGTGCTGCTGCCAGGAGCTGCCGTGGTGCGCGCAGGGGCGCAGGGGAGCGGAGCTGCAGGACAGGGGGAGCGGGGGGGCTCCCCTGGGTGGGCAGGCCGGGTGCTGGCGGTGCTCTGCCACCCCTCATCCCCTCACACTGCAGCCGGGGCAGCACCCAGCCAGGGCAGCACCCCACTGGGACAGCACCCAGCTGGGGCAGCACCCTGTCAGGGCAGCTGGGCCATGCGGCACACAAGAGGAGCGCAGGATCCCCCAGCCCAGCCGAGTCCCTCTCCTGTCAGCTCTTGGCTGGCCTGTGCTGGGGGCAGGACATGGTCTGCTGGGACCAGGGGGTGCTCAGCGCTGGCCCCTGTGCCTGCAAACACCCAGGGAGGAGGCGCTGGTCCTGCTGCCTGCCCCTGCCGGCGGCAGGGCTGCTGCTCCCCAGCCCTGTGGGACCCCATTACACCACCTCTGCGCTGCCTGCAGTGGCCGCGGCTTTGCATACAGCTGGGTTATTAGGGCTGTTTTGTGGGAGCAGAGGATGTGCAGGGCATTAGTCATTCAGTCAGTCGTGCTGGCAGAAAATATGTTCACAACTTTCCCTCTCCTCCAGCACTGCCCCTTCCAGCCCGCGCACCCGAGGCTTATCCATAATTGCCTTGGATGTCTGGCTGGAACAATGGAAAGCATGCCATTAAAATGGGGATGGATCGGCTGTCAGGGTTCACAGGAGGGACACCTAATGAACAGAGCCCAGCCATTAATCTCCCTGAGAAGCCCTGGCTGGAGGGAGCCTCCAGGATGGCAGAAGCCTTGGCTCAAACGCCGTTTAAATCAGGGATTGGCTTGTGTGACAGGCACACAGGAGGGGAGAGGGGACAAGCTGGGCAGCCTGGGGGACTACGGGGCAGCGGTTGTGAAGGGGGCTCTCTGGGTGTGATGGCAGCAGCCCCCCTGCCCCTCCTACAGAGATGCCCCTGGATGTCCACATGAGCTTGCAGTGGTGAGACCTGCTGCTGCTTTTTGGCATCCTGGGAAAGATCTCGGCACCCACACCTGCCGTCAGCTTGGCTGGGGTTCGCCGCAGGACTTCTCATTGCCCTGCCCAGACAGTGTCCCTGAGTCGCACAGTCCCTGCACTTGTGAATGGACAAAACCTGCTGCTTTGACAGCGTCTTCAGCGATGTCCCCCGAGCATTTCTAAACAAAGCTGCCACGGCCCTGGAGCGTGCTGTGGTGCGGCGGGGTTATCACTGCCCCAGCACCCCCAGCTGCAGGAGGCAGTGTCGGAGCCCCTGCAGTGCTGCCCTGGGTGCCAGCCCCGCTGCAGGATGTCTGTGTGCCACGTGTGAGTGAGGTCGGGCTGGTCTGAAGGGCTTTCCTGTCACCCGCTGCCTTCTTGCTGGTCGGATTTGCATGAATTTTCCGCCTGAAAGCCTTCACCCTTGCTTCCCAGGATGTGCAGTGTCCCACGGGCTTTGGTACCTGAAGACACTGCAAGCTTTAAAATAGAGATGGCTTCTGAGATGATGGATTTCGGTGTCTCTCTGCTACAGCTTATTGAACAGGCTGAATTGTTGTGGACATCTCTTTCCTCTCCTCATCGCTATTCATCCGAGTGTCTCCAGAGCGCAGGCAGCTGGAGGAGCACAAGAACAGGGGACGTCAAACTGGGGCTGGCCCAAGGGGAGAAGGAAGTTGCCGTCCTCCTCCACTCGGGCTGTGTGCGTGCACACACACACACCCCTGCACACACGTCCTGGCCGCCGTAGCAGTGCCAGGGCCGGCGGCACCATGCAGGAAGGAGGCTTCCACTGCCACTGGCATTGCCACTGGCGAGATGCTGTTAATGTGGTGAGGGACTGGGCTCCGTCCTCCCAGCTGCCGTGGGAAATGCTCCACCGAGAAGGTGGGCAGGAGGGAGGAGGCCAGGAAAGCTGCCCCGGCTGCCCCCTGGGAGAGGCGCCCACTTGCTGCAGTGGGAGGTGAGGGAGCTGTGCTCTGCCTGTGCCTGGGGACACCGGCGGCCCACAGGAGAGCACGAGCCCTGCTGCACGACCCCTCTGTGCCGGGTGCCGGAGCAGCACCACCCGCACCCTGCTGCTCAGGGCCAGCTGCCAGGCGCTGCATGGCAGACACCAGGCCCCTCGTCCAGCTGCCCCCTGCTGTACAGCCACAAAGACTGTCTGCCAAACGAGTCAATACAAATCAGTCAATGTTTCTGCCCTCTCAATAGCTCTATTACGCCCTCAAGGACAGATCTAAAGCACCCAAGATGCGTCTGGAGCTGCTACTTTGCTGCCAGAATAGCAGGCGCTCAGGAGGCTGTAAATCATGCAACATTAATGCTGTCACTGACAATGAGAATCCGGGTATCTCTGCATCTACCTGTGACTGGTGGCCTTCAGATTGTGCTTAATAAGCACCCAGGCTCCTGCACCTGCAACAGCGATTGGGTGAGAAGGGCCCTGAGCAGGCTGGGGCTGTGCTGCCTTTGCCAGGCAGCTGAGAGCCCGGTGCGTGGGGCTAGGCAGGGTTTAGGAAGCTCACACAGCACCGATCACCCGCTGTTCCTGGGGGCTTTGTGTTGACATCCCTCTGGCTATCTGCAAAAAGCTTTTCTGACATTTTAAAGAGTAAAGAGCCTTTTGCCCCATCTCCAACACCCTGTGCTGCCCCGGGCTCCCAGCCAGACTGAAGGCACTGGGCATGGCAGTGCTGAGGTGTCAGGAATCTGCAGGGCACACAAAGACAGGGGAGGAGGAGGAGGAAAGGGCACGGTGTCTGCAGGGAGCTGCCGGGGACATGCACCCGCATCTGCAGCCTCTGGCAGAGGGGGGGGGGGGGGGGCTGATTGATGCAGCGCTGAAGCGCGGAGCTGCACGGGAGGGAGTTATTTAAGGTGCTGGAGAGGCTCATCGCAGAGGGAGAGCCTGCATTGTAAGCAGGGCCATTTGCTCTCCATCAGATATTATGCAAAGTGCCTGGCTGTAAGATTGATTGGGACACGCGGGGACCTGCTGACGGAGGCGGCTGAGCCCAGGCCCTGGGGACCCGGGGATGAGATGGAGCACTTAGGAGGAGGGCAGGGAGGAGCAGGCAGAGGCTGCCTGGCCCGGGGGAGCGCGCCCTGCCCACGGGCCGGAGAGCCAGCTGCCCGTGGCAGCACTGCCTGCTCTTAAGTGCTCCTCTCGGCCGTGCAAATGCAGCCTCCTGCGGGCACAGCAGCCCCCGCCTGCCGGAGGGATCCCACAGTGGGACGGGCAGGAGAGGTGCTGCCTGCGCTCCTTGGATGTGCAAGAAGCTATTAGAGCAGCAGCTCCACAGCCAGCCCAGCAGGGACCCAAAGGTCAGAAGACTTTCTGTCTCTTGTAAATAAATAATAATAAATTACCATGTTTGAGCACACTCAGGAATGCTTCTGTGTGCAGAAACATCAGGCTGGATTAGTGCTGCTGCGGCAGACCCACCGCGGCGCCGCTCGCTGTCACGAGATGGGCCGGCACAGCAGCCCCGCTCCTCCTGGATGTGTGTGGGGTGCCAGCCACAGCCCGTGGGGGTCCCAGGACACGCCGTGTCCCCACGTGTGCTGGCTGCCACCTGCAGCAGGGGAGCCCCCACCACCCATGGGTCCCGGGAGGCCAGCGGGGCCCTGCAGCGGCGTGCAGGGCTCCTCCAGCCCCAGCCCCAGGCAAGGGGCCTGGCGGGGAAGGGGGGCCCTTCAGACCCTGCAGGTCCCAACGTTTAGCACACAAAGCTCAGTGCATCTTTTTCCCTCAGCCCATAGATTGCCTCAGCACTTGGAAGCTGTTCCATCTACCGTGTCTGTCTGTTTGGGGTCTATACGAGCATTCATATGGAAAAGATCTGTTCCTTTGAGTCATTTTTCATTAGTGGCAATACTACTGAGCAAAGCAGGGCTGGTTTTGTAAATTAAAATGGGTTGCAGTTCAATACAGAATACTTCATTTGCAGCCAAGTTAAATAAGAGAATTGACATAAATATAATGCAATTACTTTTGGTACTTTCATAATGCCGTTATGAGGAAGATAACCATCCCCATGAATGCATTATCCCACAGTATCTCCTGCATCAGTTCTGGACTTAACTCTTTTGAGCAGTGTCAGAAGAATGGATACATTTAATTAAGTATCTTATTTTAGAAGTTAATTTTATGATGATCAGGAAGCAGTATCTTTAATTTTCGGTCACAGGATAGGCTTTCCTCTTGTCTCTAGACTGATGTAAATTTAAGGACCTGATCGTGAAGACAGCCACTAGACACACGTGTCTTGCAGGAGGAGCTCTGAGGTCCGAGCACCCCTCCACGGCTGCAAGCAGGAGCGGTGCCAGCGTGCAGATCGCCTCTGTGTCCCCAGCCTCGCACAGCCCTGGGGCAGGGGCTCTCCTGCCCACGCTGCAGGGTCTGGAAAACTCATGGAGAGGCGGCGCTCCAGGCGAGGCCCAGGGACGTGCTCTGCTGGGCTCCCCACAGGGTGCCTGGATGCAGGGCTGTGTGCCCAGGAAGCCACGTGCTGTGCTGTGCTGTGCCGTGCTGTGCCATGCCGTGCCGTACCAAGCGGCCGTGCCATGCCGTGCCGTGCCATGCTGTGCCACTGAGCCCTGCTGAGCTCCAAGGATGGGACATGACAGCAGGGAGGCCAGGGCAGCACTGGGGAGCTGGCGCTTTGCTTTTCTGTCTTGTTACGCTTACTGCGGCTTTTTTACCTTTCTGTTGCCTTTACAATTAATTCTCAAGTGCTCCAGCACGGTTATTACCTGCTGAGCCCCAGCCCACCTCCACCAGCTTCTTTCATTAGCAGTGACTTCTAATCAGCACAGAATTAATTGCAGATTTGCTGGGAGAAGGGTGAGCTTGATAAAGCACATTTCTAAGGGGACCTCTGTGTTTATGTTGCTCTCAGCAAATGTTTCATGTGGGGATCGGGAGGGACAGCAGCGGGACTGGGAGGTGCGATAGCAGCGCAGGGAGCCAAGGGACGGAGCAAAGGCATTTCTCCACCCGTGGGTGCAGGCAGGGCAGGGGAGAGGCAGCAGCAGCAGCCCCAGCCCTGCCCCAGCAGCTCTGCATTCCCTGTGGCTCCTCATGGGTCTCATCCCTGCAGGGCCAGCACCAAGGTGCAGCCTGGTACCAGCAGTGGGGCGCTGGCAGGACAGACGGAGCTGCTGCAGCTGGGAGCAGCAACCCAGGAACAGGGCTTGTGTGTTCACTGTGAAAATCAGTTTTATATCCCAAATAAAAAGCAGGGGCCCAGTGGCATGGGACAAAGCTCGTTTTCTGTCCTTGCCTACACCACATCCGTCCCAGCCCCTGCGGGACCTGGACAGCAAGCGGGGCCTGCGGGGGTGGGATAAATCCCTGCACACGTCATCCTGTCTGACTTCAGTCAGAAAACACAAAGTACGAAGAGGCAGAACAAAATCCTTGAAACTGGACTAAAAGTCTTCTCAAACACTTTTGGTGCCGGAGCAGATGGGATCTGTGTTTCCACCGGGAGGGCGCTTCTGCAGGCACATTTCCTATATTTGCTTTTACATCAGTAGCTATTTTAGACTTGCAATACCATTTCTCTGTGAGCGGCCAATAAAAATATCCTCCTGGAAGCTACACAGTTCTTACCTCTGTATTTAGAGCACGCTGCTTGTGTTGCCTGGAAAGTGCCTGCAGCTCCCCGGGGCAAGCGGCATTCTCCCCAAGCACAGGACAAGCCCCTGATATCGGAGGCATCGGTGGCACCTCCAGAAAGGCTGGCAAAGATGGAAGTGGCTAACAGCTGCCACAGCTGCTGAGGCTTCATGGGCAGAGCGAGGACCCTGCTGCAGTGACCCACCAAGCGGCGGCCATGTGGGGTCCCTCAGCCTCTCCCTGCCTGCGACACAGCGCGCTGAGGCACGGGGAGATGCCGATCTCTGGCAGTGAAGGCAGCTCGCTCTTCCCAGCACGTGGCCCCTGCTCCCCTCGGTGTTCCCGACCGCACCCCCAGGCCCCAGCGTGCAGTGCCCCTCGCGCCCCCCCTGCCCCCTGGGACGGGGTGGCCTGGTGCTCCCTGGCTGCAGGTGCCCTCCGTGGCATGTCAGTGCCACAGCTTTCATCTCAAGGCTGAGCAGCTACGTTTTTAAATATAGAATATTAGTTTTTTATGACAAAATCAAACAACACTTGCTGGAGAATTGATTCTGCCCCCTGTTTCCCTCCTAGCTGGTGCCATGGTATTACTCCTCGGTGAGCAATATATCAGCCCTGCAGCAGCGCAGGGTTTGGTTTTCAGGACGCTCTTATGGCTGGCTTTTCAGTGTGAGGAATAGCAGCCCAGCCACAGATGGGAGGATAAAAAGTCCCTCTAAAATTCCTCCAGCAGATCCATACTCCATTTCTCGTGGTATGAAAACAACTGCACAATTGATTGGTTCTTAAGTCCAAATTTGTGAGTTGCAGAAAGTTGCTGGCTCCAAAGTCACTTAAATTCCCCTGTATGTCCCAGAGGTGCTGTTAGTTCTCAGTGAGCTGAAACCCACGCAGCCAAGCCCCCTCTCCCTCACGCCCATGTTGAGGCAAATCAGTTGAGCCCTGGCGTGCTCACGTAATCTAATTGCCAGGGAACAGATCCCTGCCCTGCAATGGGGCAGCTCCTCTGCGTTTGGTTATGCAAGAGCAGATGAAGAATCCCAATCTTCCCCTTAGTTATTCCTTCCCTACTTTCTCCCTGATTGCTCAGTACAAAAGCTTCAAGCCATCTTTAAACCAAATTGCTTCACAAATGACAAATAACATGAAAATAGGCTTCATAACCAGGAATAATGAAAGAAATCATTCACTCTGATATCAGGAGATGGTCTGTGTTAAAGGAGCCCTTCAGCCTGAATAGCAGAAAAGCACACTGCAATTTTCATGTACTTACTTGTATAAAACATGTGACTCCATGGATGCTGCAGCTGTCATTTTGTGCTGGTCTTTGCACTTTGATTCTGAATTGCATAGGTTATCTTGACACTTGCTGATAAATTTTAAATCACCTCTCTTGCTGTATGTGAGAAGGGGCAGCAAGAGCCTATCTGAATACAAACGTTAAAGATATTTTTAAGCCCTCTCCAGAGGGTTGGCTTAGCCCCGGGGACGGTGTTCAGCGATGTGTTGCTGTCCTCAAGATCTGCCTGGCATATGCCCCGTGCCTGCACCCGAGCACGCTCGTTTGCTCAGGCTCTGCCAAGCAGCAGCAGCCAGGCGTGCAGCGGTGCCCTCGCTGAGGATGGTCCCTGGGACGGCCCTGGGGCGCAGGCTGCCCTCCTGCCCCATCCACCCAGCTCCTCACGGACCAACACAATAATCACAGTGTAATTAAGCAATATTTGAGCAAAAACAATTAATTTTCCAAAGCTTTTATCTCGGCAGCTGTGAAGATAATGACTAAAAATAGGTGTGCCTACCCTGCCTGACAGCTAAAGCATCAGCATTTTGGTTCCGTCACGTTTTAGTGCACAGAGCGCTCTGCTGGGGTGAGATCAGGTTGATGGGGCAAACCTACTCACCAAAATCTGTGTAATACATGTACATGGGGCAATTCAGAAAAGCACCAGCAAGCAGAGCCCGCTAGAGCCCTGCGAGCAGACAAGCCAAGCCAGAGGCAGGCAGGCACCGAGACACCCAGCACTGTGTGGCTGCTGCAGGCTTCAGATGACATGAGGCACTGCTGGAGCACGGCACGGCTCCGATGGGCAGGCAAGCCGTGGCCGCAGGAGTGCTCAGCACTGGTGCTGGGAGAGCTGGGGGGCTCACAGCATCCCTGGGCAGCACTCCTGCTTCTGAAATCCCTTCTACTGCAGTGTTCCCCCTCCTGGTTCGACTGGAGCAGTTGCAGCACCAGCCCTTTTTTCCACCTCGGCAATGCCTTTGCCCCTTCTCCTCCTTTTTCCCCCAGCTCAGACAAAACAGCTCAGGGTACAGAGAGAAGTTTGCCCCAAGGAAGTTCAAGTCTTAGGAAAATCTCTGGTGCAAACAGATTAATTAATCTAATCAGACACGTCTCTCTAGAGGACTTGGATTAGTGGTTTTTGGATAAGGATTGCATTAAGCTGATAAGATAAGTTACAAATGCAAAGAGATGCTGATTTATTGCAAAGAGAGGACTTGATGATTCTCACACTAGATTCCTGATCTCATCCTTTGGGGCTACAGGATGCTACTCAGAAAATAAAACAGCAACGTGTTCCCTTCACAATGTGTCCCCTCACAGTTCCCTTTGACACTGGAGAAACCAGAGAGCCACTCTGTGGCCTGGGAACCGTCCCTGCCCCGGCACTGGCAGGCATGAGGCTGTGCAGCTGGAGCCGTGTGGGCACTGGCCTGGCACCCACTGCTCGGTGCCGCTGGAAAGGCCGAACGTTGGGATCTCCCTGCCTGCCCTCGGGGTAAAGGGAGGTTTGCATGGCCACTGGAGTGCTGCTAGTCGGCTGGTGCCAGCTCTGGGAGCTCTGCAGGGACTGTGATACTCTCGGAAAGGTATGAGGGGGCTTGGGGGTGAGGGTGGGCAAAGTATTTAGTTACCCCAGGAAGGCGACTGCTCTTCCTTTCTTGCTACTTTTGCAGCTCAGTTCCACAAGGGCAAAGGCTGATGCACCAATAAGTACAGCCAAGATTTGATATATTTTTTTTAAATTTATTGCCAGAACATGAACATATTTGGGGAAGATTTTCTTTGAAGATAAAAAATTCTGCTGCTCTCCTAGCTCACACTTTAAGTGCCAGAAGAGGCTTCTCTCCTCTCATCTTGTGTGAATGCAAACCACCATCTGTTTCCTCTTGTACCAGAAGTGTTGGCGTGCAAAGAGTTACCAGGTGCTTCGCTGTCTTCACTGTGAGGCAGCAAAGTCCCCGAGACAACCAGGACAGCACATCCTCTGCACTACGTCCAGTAGGTGACCGTCCATGGGACACCGGGCATCCACCCCCCATTTAACCAGTATCGTGGGAAGAGACTGCCCAAATTCAGCAGGTCTGAACTTAGAAGCACAGCCTGCTCCCACAGCATCCAGTGCCATGTTAGCAGCTTCCCCCTTGCCAAGGCAGCAATGCTGGGACTTGCTCTCTAACAGGGGGGCTCTGTCTCCCCGGGGATGGACGGGCACATGTCCACCGATGGACGGTCCTTGTCCCCCAGGCAGGGGATGCCATGGATGTGCCATGGCACGAGGAGCTGGATTCACAACGTGCCCTGGGGCAAGACACGGTTCTGGTTGTTACAGGAGGAAAGCTGAGGAAGGGTGTGCGTGTGGTCACCTCGCGTTTCTGATGGTGGGTGTTCGGAAGGGGACGGGCCAGGAGGTCTGGCAGGTATGGCATGGGGCGGGCAGGAGCACATCAGCAGGGCGAGGTGCCCGAGCACGAAGCCAGGCTTCATTAGGTGCTCAGCGAGCTGTGCCACGATGGCTTTGTCAGGAGATGTTTTCTCCGCCTCCGGATTTCCCTACAAAGCTGTTGCTTTTCTTGCTGCAGTTCCCCTGGCATTACTTAAGGAGCCCGAGTCAATGTCTCTACACAACTACACTTGTCCTTTCCTCGGCTCTGTGCTGCCAGCGCAGCAAAAATACGGCTGAGACACACACAGCAGCAGCAGCCCAGGGAAGCGCCATCGGTCATAGTTACAGGGTGCTTAACAAAGTGTAATGAAACGGCAGGTGCGGGCTCTGTGCTTCCCCGAGCCCCATCTATTAGCAGGGAAGGGACAAGAATGCTAATCAGCCTCCAGCCCCGCTCCTCCCGGCCGTGCGTGAGCAGCAGGTGCCCCCCAGCAGGTACCCTCCCCAAGGTACCCCCCCAAGGTACCCCCCCACGGTACCCCCAGCAGCCAGGCTCTGATGGGAAGGCAGCTCGGGGGCAGCTCTTCTCAAGCAGCCACCAAACACACCCCTCGCCACCGACTGCCGCACCAGCCACGGCCTCTCCTTCCCCAGGAGAAGAGGATGAAAAGTTCATGGAGTGAATCTCTCAGCTGGAAGAAAGGCAGAAACAAACACAACTTGAACTATCACAGCAGGCGCGTCGTCGCCTGCTGCTCAGGAATCAAACAGGCAAGCAGGCAAGTGGCTGGTCCTAAATACAGGCAGCTCTAAGCAGCCAGCCGCAGCATCTGGGAGAGGTGGAGCTGCCTCTGGCCAAGGACCAGCCTTTGTTTTTCCACCCGGGGCACAAACAGGGCAGCAGCCTCCCACGGTGGCAGCAGACAAAGCCCGGGCAGCCCCGAGGGAGCTGGACTCCTCCGGCAGCTCCTGCCCACGCCAGGACAAAGAAAGCCCTTTCCCCAGCGAGCAACCTCCCTGCTGCGTGCCCCCAGCTGCTCGGGAATGGCCGCGGTGGGTCGGGGACACCTGGGCCGGGGTGCCCGCTGCCCTGCTTCGGGAGGGGGACCCGAACACCTCCCTGCTTGCTGCTGCCTTGTCCGGGGAGAGGGAGCTCACCCGGCTGGTGGGGATGAGAGCCTTCATCTGTCTCCTGAGGGATTTTAAGGAGCACCTTCACCACAGTAATAAAGTGCTGCACAAAATTAAAGAGCACCAAAGCCCAGAACAGAAAGTTGCTTTTCTTTCTGTTCCTTCGGGCAGAGGAGATAAAAGGAGCTGTAATTGCTACCCAGCTTCGCTCCGTGTGAGTATATTGCACCCATATACCCAGGCAGCGTGACAGGAGCTAACGCTCCACCACACTCAATCATTCGGCCACGGAGGGAACAGGTCCAGCTCCTGCCTGGCCACTGCACCACAGGGCTCTCCAGCAGGCTGCTGATCCCTGGGAAAGGTCTGGGGAGAGTCCCGGCAGTGCCAGCACCGCAGTCAGGCCAGCTGCCTCCTGCCTGGGGCCGTGGCTCTGTGCACCCGGGGCAGCTCCCAGGCTATGCCACCCCCTGCAAAAGCCAGCCTGGAGTTCAGCCCCACGGAGGCCATTCAGGGGGGTCCAGCACCAAACTGGCCAGGCGTGGAGCCATGCGGATGGGCAGCAGCTCTGAGGATGCTCTGAAACCAAAGGCAGCCCAGAGGTTTGCAGAGCTGGGGCTGGAGGTGCAATGAAATGGCCCTGGCTCCTCACACACCACCCTTCTCAGCACGAGTCTGCCTGGGCCCTGTGCAACCTGCACTCCTGCTGCCCTCACCTTTGGGGGAGCTGGGGACCTGATTTCTGCAGGGCAGCCGCGTGTTTCGCTAGGTAAGACAGAAATTGAATAGAGCTGCTGATCTTCAGTGCCCAGGGATCCAAGAGAAGGCCCTTTATTACTGTATTTCTTTTCCCTTTCCTCAAAGAAACCCCCACCCAGCTCGGGTGCCAGTGCAGCTGAAGACCAGCCTAATCCTGCCACACTCAGTGCTGCAGAAGGTGCACAGAGAGTTTGGGCCAGGCAGGAGGCTACAAAAAGGGGCTGGATGGGGGGGGTGGGGGTGGGCGGGGGTCCTTGTTTGGATGGGAAAGGACTGGTGAAGAAGATGGGGCTGCCTTCTTTTAGCTGGGTTTTCTGCAGAGCCTTGATTCCAATGTTGCAGAGAAAAGGTAACGTGCAAACTTTCCTTCTCTGAGCCTTTCTCCGGAGCTTTCTCCAGCAGCAGGGGCAGGTCACTGCTGGAGGCTCTGCTGGCCCCGCTTCTGCTCTGAGGGGCTTTGTGCCTGCCTCTCCTACCCTTGCCTCCCCCCATGTGTTCTCTGCTCCGTGCCCCCGCGGCTGACAGGGCTCTGCCCGAAGGCAGAGGTGAGGCCAGATGAGCTCCGGCTGTCCCTGCAGTGCCCGGCCGCCCCCCCTAGCACCACAGACGGGGCAGGGCTGGAAGGGCCCCCACCGCCCCCAGCTCCCAGCGCCCCGCCGGCAGCCCCCGGCCCCGTGCGGCAGGAGGGCGGGGGGCGGCAGGTTGGTGCCGTGCGGGTTGTGCGGTGGCACAGCACACCCTGCCGCCCCGCAGCGACACCGCAGCCCGCACCGCGCCCCGGCCCCGCCGCCCCTGCCCCTCGCCGGGGGGTGAGCGGGGGGAGCCCGGGGCAGCCGGGCCGGGGCGCGGGGCTGCGGCCCCCTCGGGTCGGGCTGGCGGCGGCCGGGGGATCCCGCGGGGCTGGGGCCGGGGCCGGGGTCGGGGCCGCTCCGCTCCGTGCGCGCCGCGGCCGCCAGGGGTCGGCGTCGGCCCGCGGAGCCGTCGGGCCTCGGGCAGCTCCCGGGGATCGCCCGGTTCCTGCCCCCAGGCCCGGGGAGTGCAGCCGGCAGCAGCCCGGGAGGTGCCGGTGCCTGCGCTGAGCCCCTGCCGGGGGTGCCTTGGGGCCGGCGCTGCGCCTGGCCCGGTGCGCGGGGCTGAGCGCGAGGGCGTTGTTCTGGTTTCCTCCGGAGTAGGACATAGCAACCTTCAGTTAATCAAATTTTATGCAGTGTATTACTTCTCCTATGAAATAACATTTAAAAATCAATCTTGCTTGAACGATTTAAAAAAAAAAAAAGTAAAAAAACGTGGCTGCAGTTGCTATTATCTCTGCCACTTTTAACATCAATTTATCTCTAATTGCATTAATGTCGTGCTGTTGTCCCAGGGGATGGGGAAGGGGTGTAGCAGTGTGACTGAATCCATATATTTCTCTTCTCACTGGAGGCTTTTTACGTTGACTTTCATTGTGTTTCTGGTGATTACTGTGCTGCCACTTCATGGCTGGACAGGACAGAAGTGGCCATGGTTACCTCCAGTACAGCAGGAGCAGGTCGTGCCCTGTGCTGGGTGGGGTGGGTCCCAGCTCGTCCACCACCCCCGGTGTGACCCCAGGCAGGTGTGGGCTGGAGGCTTGGAGCTGCAGGAGGGTGGGAACGGCCTCCAGGCAGCGCTCCTCAACCTGGGGCTGGGGGTGCGGAGCTGTGCTCTTGAGCTGCAAGGATGTCCCAGCCAGAAGCCCCCCACATGGGCTCTCGCATGGGAGAAAGCTGTGCCAGGAACGGGCTGAAGCCACTCTGCTTGCTCTGCCTCCTTTGGCCCAGCCTCCCGTTCCCTGAAGCCTGGGGGGTGATTTGTTCATGCCTGGTGCCTGCACCCCCTGCAGAACTTCCCTGTCCTGCAGTGGCAGACTGCGAGGCACAAAGTTATCCCTTGTCACTTATTCAATATATCGATTGTTTAATATTTAAAAAATAGCTTTCATTCTTCCCTCAAAGATTTCTGAAGGCCTCAGTGACAAAGACTTATTTTATAATCAATAGCTGTTAGCATCATGTTATGCCCGTAATTCATGCTAAAACATTTGGCCCATCAGTCACTGGGTGGAGGCATTCACAGTGCTGAAGCAGACCGCTGCCTCTGTGGATGAAGCAGAGGAGTCCTGTCTGCAGCCTGCGGAAACCTGGCTCCCCCCAGCAGGAGGTGTGACTTCCAGAGGTTCACATCAGCTCCAGGTCTTGCTTGCAGTGCCTTTGGCTGTTCTTGGTTTATGGGATGCTTCCAACAGGTCCCAGTCCCCTCAGGTATGTTCCCAGGATGTTTGATTCCTGTGGCTGTGGGAGTGGTGTTTGAGTTTGGTGCACTGGTAACAGCAGTATTTCAGTCCTGCTCAGAAAACAATGTGGGCAGCTCTACTACAAATAGTTGGCACCCCAAGACCATGCACAAGGATGTCTGGAAATGGCTGTAGCATTTGTTAATGTCTTGCTTGGAAATGTTTGGGTTCATGTTGTGCAAAATGCACAAAAGATGTGTTTGAATCACACCAGTTCAAAGCTTATGCGTGTGCTGCCTCCAAGGAGGCTGCACCACTGCTCGATGCTCTGGGATCTGGGGGACCACTGCCAGGGGCTCACAGCTTTTATCCAATGAATATCACAGCAAAACTAGAACACTTGCAGCATTTCAGCTGAATGATTTGAAAAAGTATTTTTGAAGAACATTTCCATGTCACTTAGGATCTGACAGATGCTTTGAAAATGTTTTGGCCTGATGGAGCCATGCAGGGCACAAGTTCGCATCTTTGTGACCTCTGTCCCTCCCTTGGGCCTGAGAGGGTGGCTGTCACTTCTGACAGGCTGGCGTGGGTGGCAGTGGGCAGCACTGTTTTCTTTAAGTTTGGGCCTGTGCCAAGAAACTTCAGCAGCAGAAGCAAATCTGCAGCGCTGAATACACTGAGAAATAAAAATCAAGGGAAGAAGAATGTAACAATGAAAATTTTGTTCTCAAAATTCTGCCCTGCGGGTATTGCCCTGACCCTTCCCCTCCTCCCGGCTCCCAGGACCCCAGCGCTCTGTGCCAGGCCGGCCAGTACCTGATGCTGACTTGGCCTGGGGTCCGGGTGACTTCTGGGCACAAAGCTCTCGTCTTTCCCTGATGTGACACTACGTGGATGAGTTCTACTTCTCCTTTCCTGTCCTTGTAGCCGTGCTCCTGCCTGGAGCATCTTCCCCTCTGTAAATACCCACAGCTCTGGGGTGGCTCTGAGCAATACCTCCCTGGGCTGCCGGCCCTGCAGGCTCCCTGTGTCTCAGCACCTCTGTTTGAGCATAAGCCCTCCGAATCGCACCTCGTCCCAAAGTGTAAAGGACTGGCAAGTAGCACGACTTATATTAGTTCCTGGGCCATCTGGGAACCTGATTTAGACATAACATTTTCTGAAGTCACCTGGAGGAGGCTTAGGAAGAAATATTTCAGAGCTATTGATTTCTATATCTATCTGTCAATCCCCCTTATTCTTCTCTGTTACTTCTAAAGCCCTTGTTGCCTAACACAGCCACCTGGGCTTCCCGCTGACTTAACTCTGTCCCCTCGAGCGTGCACAGCCAGCCGTTTCTTGCTCCCGCACACAAGGTGACAGCACACAGTATTTACTGGTGTCAGAAACCTCAGTGTGCCCAGCCTGCCCTTGTCTGCGCCTGTGGTGGCACTGCAGGGACCCAGGGTCCTTGCCTTGAGGGCAGGAGCAGGAGGAAGGAATCAAACCTGCACCAGGCTGCTGCAAGGTGCAGCCCTTGGAGCTGCTTCACCTGCTGAATCCCTCCTGGCAGCTGCAGCTGTGATCTGGGACAGGGATGCTGCTTTCCCCTTTCCCTCGCACCGTCTGCAGTTTGCGTAGCTGTGCTCTCACTGTCTTCTCCCAGGGATGATCTTCTCTTTGATGACTGAATAGATATTCTAAGAGGAATTGAGAAATGCAGGAAAGCCAGGTAGATTGGGTAGTGAGAGAGATTTTGAACCTGCAATCAGCACATCAGTGAAAGCCAAGGCTTTTTTTAATGTTGGCAGTTTGTGTTTTATCACGTTTGGGAATTTCCCTTGGAGAAAAAAAAAAAAAAAACAAAAAACAAAAAACAACAACAACTCCACATTCAGCTGCAAGCTGCTTTCTACCAAAAATGGAAATGAAAAAATTGTAAGATTCAGGAAGGAAACCCATTTCCTTCACTGCCACCTTCTGAGCAGTTGTGAAGTTCTGTGCCATGGTAGCATTGCTGGAGGAAAGGCAGAAACCCAGTGAGCAGAAGGGGTGCTGCAGCTGAGGTCAGTGGTGAGCACTGGGCATCGTGCTCCTGCAGCCGCGTTGTCCTAACGGGGTTTGGAGAAGGGGACGGGCGGTGAAGTCCCAGCTGGCTGCGGTGTCTCAGGCGCGGCTGCAGTGTTGGGGATGAAAGGTGTGATAGAAAAATACAGTGTATGAGGAGGCGTTCCTTAGTGCCCGCTGATGGACGTGGGGAGCTGGAGTCCTGCTCTTAAACACTTCAAACCAATCCCTTCGTGGACACAGCCAGGTCCTGGGGGCTGCGGTGGCAGAGACAGGAGTAAGTGCCTGGGTTCTGGCAGGAGCACAGGGCTCTGCTCTTAAAACAGTTGTTGCAAGCAGAGTGCCCCGTTTTGAACACTAGAGAGCACTGGGTTTTTGCAGGGAGAGCTCTGCTTGCCCTGCCCAGGCTCTGCACCTTCCTCTCCTCCTTTGCATTTGGGGGAAACCAGAGCCTGCGGGTGGTGGTGAGGCCTCAGGCCAGGCCCCCACAGGCATGGAGGGGCTCAGACCTGTGGCAGACAGCTGGGGAGTGTGGCCCTGGCCCTGCTGTGCTGGGACCTCTCCTGGCTGCCAAGGCAGCGAATGCCCTGGGCTGCCAGCCCTGTGGGTGCGTGGGCACCCCTGGGTGCTGCTGCCCCATGGCCTGGGGGTGCTGCGACACCAGGACAGCACCACTTAGTGCAGCAAGCCCCAGATCCTGAAAGTGCTCCTGGTTCCCCTGCCTGACCCCCAGCTCGCTGCTCTGGAGGTGGCAGTGCCCGAAGGAGGGGATTTCTTCAGACAAGGGAGAATCTGCACGCAGCTTTCCTGCTGAGCTGCTCTTTCAATGCATACCCAAAGGCTGTGTGTTTATTTTCCTAGGTAAGTCACTGACTGAAAAATGAGCTTTCCAAGTTCACCAGAGCTGCACTGGATTGGTGTTTGATGAGAGCAGTAACCTCTGACACCTGGGATGATGCTGCCCTGGGATGTGCCTTGGGTTATCAACCAGGGCGGTTCGTTTCTAACCAAATTAAAAGCTGGTGCAGTTCCAAGTCCACAGCTGAGTCCTTGTCACCTTTGATTTCCTTCTAACTTTTTTGTACATCAAATGCAAAAATAAAAACCCTCTCTTTTTACCTGTTTCTCTCCTTTTCCCTGTGGCTGGTGGATTTTTAATGAGACCCCATGTATGAAAGGAGAGGAGAGGAGACAAGGAGGAAATCGTTATTTAGCCCAAATCAGAAGCCTGTGACTGGCACTTTCATTAAGAGAAATTGATTAACTGCACTGATTGTGCTTGTTGCTCTTCCTGGCTGCTGCTGGAGCTGAGTGCGGCGGAGGCTCAGCTCCACTGAGGGTGCCTATTTGCAAGGCTCGGATAATTGGGTCATGTTCTCCAGGCTGTGCAGCTGACATTTCCATGATTCACAGATACCTTGGGAGAAAACAAAACGCAGTTCCAAACAAAACAGGAGCTGCTACAAAGTGCAAGGGGGGTGTGGGGACACTGAGGCGAGAGCGATGCCCAGCCAACGGCCTGGGAGGAAAGAACTTCTTGGGCACCCACAGCAAGTGGAGTTTTAATTAAGTGAAGCTGGCAGCTCGTTTCAAGTCCACTAATCTTCATTTTGTAGGGTGCACTGCAAAAGCGTCTGCTCTTAGAAACTTAATGTTGTGTGAAACACTTGTAATTACGAGGAACAGGGCCAGCATGTCCATCCCTCGTGGCTTTACCCGGTGCAGGCTGCGGTAATTGCGGCCGTGATTTCGGTTACGGTGTTTTGTTATGTACAGGGCTGGAGAGTGGGGGGGAGAGGTTGGTCCCTGCAGAAAACCACACTGGGGTGTGCTTGGGGGGAAACCGGTGGCTGAATCCCCAGCGTGCTGCTGTGCTTGCCCCCTGTGGGACACGCTGGGCACTCAACCCCCTTGTTTGGCTTCCAAATCCCAGCCGTCACTGTGCCACGCTCCTGTGATTCATGAGTTTGTCCATGAGCAGCCAGCGTTAGCAGACAGGAAAAGCAATTTGTGAAGAGAAGTCTCCTCTCCTTCGAAGCCACCTCTGCAATTTAGTTGTTCTGCCTCTCTAAATTTTGGCACTGTCTGAACCCCGAGTGCCAGTGCTGCATGATAAATATAGCATCTGCGTGCTGCTGCTGGTGATAAAAGATTTTTGATGACCTTTCTGAATGAAATCTTAGAGCGCGTGGAATACATGTAGAAAAGGTCATAAGTGGAAACTTTTATTATGTGGCGAAGTCAAATGTCATCCCTAATCAGCTGGCAGACACCTGGGCCCGCAGCGTGTCCTCCCCGGGAGCAAGGCGCGGGGCTGCCAGGCTGCTGCAGCCTGGGGGAGAGGGCAAAGCGTGGGGGGGCTCTGACAGGTCTTGTCCTAAGATGCACCCAGCAGAGCATTTGGGGGGGGTGTTATCGTTATTGCTTTGTGTTGTTTCCAGATGATGGGAAATGGCTGGGATCCTGAACCTCAGCTCACCGGAGGCGCGGTGGTGGTGACATGGTGAGGTGAGGTGTGCTGTGCCGTGCCGTGCTGTGCTGTCCCGTGCCATGCCATGGGCACTGCTGGGGCGATGCTGCCCGGATGGTTGCGTTCCAGGGCCCTGCTGCCAAGATGCGTGGGGGCAGAGCTGAGCCATGTGTCACGGCAGCCCGGTGGGTGAGATTCGTGCCCGCTCTCTGAAAAATGCACGCACTTAAAAGTGTTCTGGCAATAACAGCGCTGCGTGGAAGATGACATGAGGAGAAAATGTGGAGAGCTCGGGGGGGTGGGGGTGTCCCCAGGGCCCAGCGAGCTCCCTGAGTGCAGCTGGGGTGGGAGGTAGGGACTGTGCGCCTTGGTAGCATTCACGTTGATTTCTTGCTACAGGCCCGCTGTGGGTTGGTGCGATAACTGTGCTTAAAGCACAGCTTTAATGTTCACTTTGGTGTTGCAAACAACTGCTTTGGTTACATGAAAACCTGAAGACGGAAAAAGCATTTTGTTTTCAAAGACTCATTAATTGCAGCTGCAAGCTGGGGTGCCGATGAGGGAGGTATCCTCAGCAAGCTCCTGTCTTGCTTTTGTTGTTCTGGCTGCATTTCAGAAATGTTTCTAAGAATTTGAGTTTACTTCGTGTGAATGTTTTAAGAAGGAGTGTAATTGAAATTCCCTTCCCAATGCTAGGCGAAGATGATTCATACACCACTGTTATTTTCTGTATAATAAACAAGATGGAAAGCTAGGGTTGAGGAGCTGGACTTAACAAATAGCTGAAGCTCTTTGCATTCAAACAGAAATGACATCAACATTTAAATCCCAAACAGCACTGCTAAGGCTACGTTTCCAGGCAGTGTAAAGGCCCCAGACAGTCAGGAGCAATGGTGCAAATGCATATTTGCTGAGAGGACCAGCAGCGGGTGCTGAGCAAGCGGCCCCAGCTTCTCCCTTGTTCTCCTGACCACACGAAGGGGAACGCAGCAGCCACAGGCTTGTCCCATGTCTCGTGAAGAAATGAGGGTGCAGGGTGCGTCTGCATCAGTAACGGATGTCAGGGAATGAGGGCAGCTGTTTGCTGGGCTCTGACAGCTCTGCCTATGGCTGTGCTGAAGTTGCTTGCTCGCATGGCTCGGGGAGGTTTTTACAACCCTGCCAGCCCCCAAGCTGCCCCAGCGCTGGGTGCCGTGGGTCCCTGAGCCCCAGCACCCGCTGTCACCAGCCTCTGCCGAGAGGGGGAGAACCCAGGGAAAACAAATTGTTTTCCTCTTGCGTTTCTGTCTTTCGCTAAAAGCCCCGGCGTAGTAATCTGAGTGTCGTTGTTTAGCCAATTACTAATTTACTAGGAATTAACTTTAATGCATTAATAAATGTTGTCATTTTTCTGACAAATTATCATAATAATGCATTTTAATGGGCTGCAGGAGTCAGGAGAATAGTCGGAAATAAATATATTTTAGTATTACTTATTCAGTACATCTGTACCTAATTATATTTGCAGAATAATTACACTGCCACCGCTTCCCCGAACTGCATTTGTGTCAGCAACACACCCGTGATAAATCCCTGTCAGGCTGAAAAAAGGCACCCCTCAGCAGCGGTGATTATAGCGTTTAATCACCTGCTGCTGGTAGGAGGCCTCCGTGTGACACTGTCCGGCCAGGCGCGCTGCCAGCCGCCGTGATTTAGTTACCTCTTCACAGGAGAAACTAATTCAAGAGACGGATTGCTGAAGGGACCCTCCGTGTGAAACATGAATCATTCTTTAATCACAGCCTACCCTGGGCGAAAGAGCACGGCTCCCCGTCACCGGCAGGGAGAGGAGGGCTTCGGCGCAGCTGAGTTATGTGTGCGGTGCCGCAATTAGTGCCAGGGATTCACCCGCTGCCCAGCCCGGCCCCTGCACCTTGGCTGGCCGCAGCACGGCCGGGCTCAGGGACACGGCTGGGGCTGGGGGGGGGCTGTGTGGGGCTTGGGGCTATGTGGGGCTGGGGGCTGTGGGGAGCTGTTTGGCCACAGCACGTGCCGGGCTGGCAGGACAAGCTGCCTGCCTTGCACACAGGCACCAGGTCCCTGCGCTGGGCTGCAGCGTGCGGGGAACAGAAAAGAAGCACTGCCAGCCCCCACCAGCCCAGGGCTTTGTTTGCTGGTGGGGCACCACGCCAGGGACAGGGACGGGGCAGGACAGGCCGGGAGCGCTATGGGCACAGCTCCGGCCGTGCCGCAGTGACAGCGGCTGGCGGCTTCATCGCCTGCGGACACAGAGGGCGGCCCCGCGTGTGCTCTCGCAAAGGTCAGCGCTGGGCCGGCTGTGGCACAGCTCCATCCTGCCACTTTGTGTGGGCTCTGAGGGGTCCTGGGCAGCGGCTGTGAGCCGCAATTATGCGAGACCTTTCGATCATAACAGATTTGCTCAAAACTCATGCATAAATATTAATGTCCCCAAAGATTTTGAACAACTATTTGGCATAAGCAGAGCAAATATTTAAATAAAACCTGACTGCTGTGCATTGCAAACAGGCGGGGTGGTTCTGTGCACAACAGCACCTCTGGCAAAGCGTGCCGTTGCGCTGGGAGCTGCGGGAGCCTGTTTGTGCTGCCGCCTGCCCTCCAGCTGTGTCCGCACACTCCCGTTCCACGGCGTGTCCCCGTGGGCTCAGCGGCACCGAGCCCCCATGGCCCCCACCAGCAGCAGCGGGGCTGTCCCAGCCCAGCTTCATTGTGCCCCAGTGCCCTGAGACTGCCTCCGTGGGACCAAGGTGCTGGGCTCCCTTTTCCTGAATCCTCTTAAAAGGATTTTAAAAAGCATCTTTTGCATCCTCTGATGATTAAAAGAAAGAAAAGCTAAACAAAGAAGTTTTCAGGTTTGGTGTGGACAATCCTCTCCATGTGAAACCCGAGTGGGCCTAGGAAGTTGTCAGAAAAGGGACAAAGGAATCTGTGATGAGTTTCCAGACTTCTCTGGACTTTCTGCCTTGTTTTGGTCCTAATGCTTTAGTGTGGCCTGAGCCAGATGTGCCTCTTTGGTACCCGACATGACACCAGGACACCGGAGTGGGGTGGTTTGCTGTGGAGTAAATGGAAGAACAATCTTTTGGGCAGGAGCTACAAAGCCACGGCTCAGCTTCATCTCCCTGAACACCTCAATTTCAAGTCCATGATCACCTTTTGGCTGTTTTTTAAGCTTTGCATACAGCTTGCAGAGAGAAAGAGAGAATTTTAGTATCTGGCAACAAGTTTAACTCTGAGTAAGGTTGGAGCAGGGTGAAGAAGTCTCGGCCATTTCACCCCTGGGCCTGCAGCAGATGGCCATGGCCATGTCCCTGCTGCCCGGCAGTGCCTGGGCTGCTTCTGCAGGAGGTCTTGGGGTCAGCAGCAGCTGGCTGCTGGTTTTAGCCCCTTTGCTCCTCTCTGAGCGCAACACACCTGGCCCGTGACACCCGATTTATCTGCAGTAATGAACAAAGATGTATTGCTGTCATCAGGCAGCATTAAAGATTATGAAATTATAACGGGCTTCTCTCAGCATTGATGAAGCATGCCCACTTTAGGCAAATCGCCGTTTTCCTGCTTAATGACAGCTCAGCCTCTCTCTGGGGAGCGCGCAGCCTGGGGGAGCTGCCCGAGGGCAACGCGGGGCTGGGGGGCTGTCCCCGCTCCTGCTCCCAGCCCTGCCGGGGGGCACAGCCCCTGGAGTGGGGGCGCTGAGCACAGCCGGGGAGGTGGGAGCCAGAGGCTGGTCTAAGAGGCAGCCCTCCTCCAGCTCCTGCTGCTGCTCCCAGTGCCGCTGTGCAGACCTGGAAGAAAGGGGAATGCTTTATTCTCCGGTGCAAGCAGCGTGTGATCTGTCCTCGTGGAGGGAGATAAGCTCTGTGCTGTAGGAAATGCAGAGACTTCCCAGTCCTGTCTCTTTTCTGATCAGGCTGTGCACTAATGACACGATCGATGCTCATTGATTGTTTAAGGCCATAATATCAGGATGCTATCAGCCAAAGTGGCAATTGCACAGAGACCCGGTGTCTCTGGCAATCACAGCGCAAAGCAGAGATAACAAAAGTCGTCCTGTTCAGCGGTGATGAAATAATTCTTAAGCCTGCGTTGTGCGGGTGGATGTGCTGCTGCATTTCATGGCAGTCCGGGTGCGTGGTGTCGCGCTCCTTCCTGCCTGAAGCCCTGGGTGAAGCTGAGGGACAAAGCAGATCCCAGCTGCCTTGGCAGCCCGGTGCAAGCTGCTGGCCTGCAGAAGAAGCAGGAGTCACTCAAAAGGTATTGAAAGAAGGTTTTCTGCCTCAACGCATAAGGGGATTCTCCATTTGGACTTCAGGATGCTGTGAACTCTCCCTATGATGGGGGGAGCTGTTAGTGTTTGTCTCTTGCCCTCAGTTACAAAAAGGTGGTGAGGTTTTAATGCAGACTCTGGGATGTGTTGGGACTGATGCAGTGTCCAAAGGCTTTTGTGTGGCTGTTGTGCCCCTCTGCCACACGCAGCCTTGCTCACGTGGAGCAGGACCAGGGGCTGGGCACGCTTCTCCCTTCCCACCTTGTCCTGAAGCGCCTCACCTGGCTCGGGGGCTCCTGGCTCCAGCTGGCATTCAGCAAGTGAGGGGAGCAGCAAACAGGCACTGTTGCAAATATTCTGGGCGTATCTGAAGCTTACACAAAATTGGATCAAAAATAAAATATCCACAAATGTGCTTTTGATGTATGAATTACTTGCACAGTTTGGGAAATAGCCCCAGTTTCTTCTCTTACAACAACATCAAGAAGATCCTCTAGTAGATAAGGAGAAAAAAGCAGCAAATTGCAGTGATGCTGTGTAGGAACAGGATGGTTTGAGGCTGCAGATGTTGGCACCAGTATGTCTAAAATAAAAATAATTGCAGACCATTAAAATAAAGCAATCTCTTCAAATGAGAAACAATTATAATTTTCAAAGCAAGTGCACATGTCTGTACACCTAGTAATTATCAATTATAGAAGATACCTGCTCTGTTATCTTAACAGAATCTCCAGTTATCTTTTCAGGGCTAATTGCAGTGGATTTAATTCAGAACTCCAACACTAATGATTTTGACCTTTATGCTTATTTCTGAGGTGTGATAACGCTTTAAAGGCCATGCAGTACCGACCTGCCCGTGGTTGCACTGCTCCAGCAGTGGCCTGGGCAGCATCGTGCAGCTCCTGCTGCCAGCCCAGCGGTGCTCCTGCGGGGCCGGGGCTGCTGGCACAGCACCAGGGCGGTCGGTGTGTGCACGGGGAGCTCCCACTTCTGTCCTGCAGGCCGACAGGTTCGAGGCAGCCGTCTGCAAGGCTTTGAAAGCCCTGTGCCAGGTATTTCCCCACATCTCTGATATTGTCAGTCAGCCTGACAGTGCAGAAAAACCTGCAGATGATGTTCCCGAGTCACCTGTCTTGTAGCTCACACTTTTTCAGCCCATTCTCGGCGGCAGTGGGATGCGGGGGCTCTCTTTGCCCAGCCCGGCCCCCCAGAGCAGGGGACGGCAGCACCCCCTGCTCGCGGTGGCACTGCCGGGGTCACTGCCGCAGGTCTGTGCGGTGCCGCAGGCTGCTGGGCTCCCAGCACGTCCCACCGACACAGGCTGCCTGGGTCTGCAGGGGAGCACTGATCTAGAGGAGGCACGAAGCAGCTGAGGTCGTCTCTAATTTACAGCCTATTTACAGTGAAGTTTGTAAATGTCCCCACAGACTGCTCCAGTCAAGCAGGGATGGAGAGCGGCTGGAGGAAAGCTGTTTCATTGCACTCTGTCACATCCCTGCTGTGGGCTTTGTTCCTAAGTACTTTCCTTGTTGTCATGTGATTTTTAAAAATCACCTTTTAAATCACTTTGAAAAGCATCTATTGAAGTCTGGTCAAGCAACAGCTTTGGGGAGCAGAACTGTGCATAGTGCTGTGAAAGCTGTAAACAGAGCACAGAGCATCATTGATTTATTGGACCTCAGCACTTTGTCTCTGCATTAAATGCTGGCAGGCGTCTCGTGAGGGTCCCCCAGTGTGTTCGCAGCATTTCCCAGCCCCTTCCTCTCCTTTACGCGCTTGGTGGTGGTTCTGGGGGCACGGAGCTAGAGGCAGGCTGAGCCACCTGGACAGACGAAGACATCCCAGCGAGGAGGGCTCGGCCGTCCCTTCTGTGCCGTGCAGTGTAGGCTGCCCCTCTGCGAGATGCCCACGGGAGGCCCGGCACCCCGGGGGGCTGTGGGGTCCCTGGGGGAGCCTGGGCTGCTGCACGGAGCACAGCCAGCAGGCCCCGCTGTGGGATGGCACCCACCTCACGGCACTGTCACGGCAGCCCCCAGCCTGGTGTTGGCATCGCCTCCAGGACGACTCCGCGGGCCTCGGTGTGTGCCTGGTGCTGTGTGCCTGGGGGAGCCGAACTGCCTCCCCTGCTCGTGCTTCAAAGCAGGTTTGATCTCCGCGTTCAATAAGAACATGTCCTGGTTAAATCCCTTTTCTAAAGACCCTGATTTCCGTTCTGTCTTTGAGGAGGACAATTCTCTTTCACCTAATTAAAAGCCTGATTTCCATGAGGAACCTTTGAGTTAGCCGGGTTTGCTGCTGACTCTTTCCTCCGGCAGCTCTGTGGTGCTGGCAGCCCGGCGGCGCTGGCTCTCTGCTCCACCAGGCTGGCGAGGCCGTGCCATGTACACAGGGCAAATCCGGGCTCAGAGGAACTGAAAGGCAGACAAATGTCGGAAATAAGTGATCAAAAAGTCCCCCAAAGATAAACGGATTTCAATCGCACCCTTTATGCTGTCATTAGCATTGAGTGTTTTCATTATAAATGAGCTTGGAAGTTCTTCTTTAATCTCCGATACAAATTGTCCTTATTACTTGCAGATGGTGAAAACCTACTCATTCTGCTTCTAGCGCCCAGCCCTTCCTTTCAGGCTGATGGTTGCTCCCTTCCCCTCTTTTGGTCTGCATTACGTTTCTGAGTTTTAATATTTAATTGGTGTTTTTTGCTATTTTCATCTCCTAGCCCTAGCCGCAGCTGAGAGCTGGAGGTCAGCAGCCTGTCAAAGCGGAGGGGAGGCTGTGTGTTAGTTCGTCAGGTTTTTGTAATTTATTTGTTGTTGATGCTGCACCAGGCCTTTCCCAGCATCCCTGGCTGTCTCCGTTACCTGTTATTTATTGTTGTCTCTTTCCTTCCCTCTGCAGCTTCCCGGATGGGCCCTACCTGGGCGGCTCCAGACCCCCCCAGGCCTCCCAGCCCCGCCGCTGAGGCCAGGGGCAGGAGCCCAGGCTGGGGGGCCCTGGGGCGAGGGGGCGGCTGCAGGGACGCGTGTGCTGCCTCACGGCGGCTTGTGGCAGCTTCCCCTGCAGCAGGCAGGCATTGTGCCTCTTGTTGTCTAGGCAAAGGTTTCCATGACACTAAATAAAGTGAAATATGATTTTGCACAGCTGGATTCTGCCTTAGATGCAGGTTAGGGACAAGAAATGTACATCCAGCAGAGATTTGCGTGTAGCAAATTACAAGGGCTGTGATCTGCGATGGCGACGAGCAGAAAAATACCAATTTTTAGCAGATATTCAGCTGGTTCCCAACCAGATATTTGTTTCCAAAGCTGCATCTTGTTGGTTGGTCGCACGTAATTGTCTTATGCTATGAGGACGGGAGGTGTTCAGGAGATGCCGTGTAAGAGACGAGGAGCTGCAGGGGACGTGTATCTGTGCACGGGCAGCATGCCTGGCGCCCACCTCAGCACGCTCACATCGTGGCCAGGTATGAGCTGCAGCCTCCAGCCATGTGCGTGTGCTGTGGGCAGACCCGTGCATGGATGCCATGGGATCAAGCCAAATGGGGCCCATTCAGCACTTCTTGGTACCAGGGGACACTCCGGGTAGCAGTGAGGCAGTGGCAGAGCACACACGGGGCACCCCCCAGCACCACGCATCCAGCACCCACCGGCTCCAGCGACGGTGGTGGGAGGCGCTCGGCACAGCTCCTGCTGGACCAGCTGCGAGCCCCAGGCAGATTCGTGCCCTGCTTGTTCACCTGGACTAATCAGCACCGTTCATTAACAGCGGTACCTTTATCAGCTCTTCGCTGTGCTTCCCTGCTGTAGGCTTTGAATCTGCTGTTGTATGGGATTTTATTTAAATACCTTTAAGGTGCAGCATTTGATGGGATCATCTCTGTGAAGCTTGAAGGGGAGCTTTGCAGATTTTATTTTAAGAGGTTTAATTAAATGTTATGGGATATCAAGTATACTATGTTAATTGGTGTTAATTTAGAAGTTGTCTGAATTCTGGAGACTCCATTAGAAATAATTAAAATCCATTCTCATTTATTCGTGCACACAACACACACGCTGCTTCCCCAGCCCTCTCCCATTCGGAGCAGGGGGCATGTGTGCGCCCCGGGTGCCCCGAACCACTGGGAAGGAGCCGGCCCAGGCTGCGCGGCCGAGGGGCTGGGGCAGGAAGGGGCAGGCTGAGCCTTGGCTGCCCCACGCAGCCAACGCGGGGCGGGCAGGCGGCGAGCAGGCCCTTCGTGCACCTGTCCCATGGCGTGGGGCAGCGAGCGCCGGGTTCCTGTGGAAAAAGAGGGCAGAAGGTGCAGAAACGGCTCCGGGGCTGCGTGACGCCAGCCGTACGGTGTGCCCGGCCGCTGCCACCACCGCCTGCAACGCCCGTGATTACACAGGCAGTGGCTCCACAAATTAGCCATGAAATTGGGACCCTGAGAGGAGATTTGAAATTGGAAATTTGGGCGAGAGTTTGTAAAATGTTTAAAAGGCAGAAGCAGCACAAAGCCTCGATTTTAATTATTGCAGTTTTAATCAGCAGAGTGTTTTTTTTTTTCTACCCTGAACTGTAAAGTAATTGGAAATGTGAATGGAGTGTGATTATCCTGTAATGGCAGCGTCGGGAGGGGCAGCAGCACAGCCAGCCCCGCGCCCAGGGGCAGAGCAGGACGGGGGGCAGCGGGGCAGAGGGGCCGGGGGCAGCCCCCAGCCGGGGCCGGTGGGGTAGGGGGGGCAGGAGGGGCGGTGTGGAGGGCAGGGAGATGCTGCTGCTCTCCGTCACGTTCGGGTGGTGGGAAGTAAATGCCGCCTTTCATCCCTAAATGGGGTGGCTTTGTACGCCAAGCAAATGGGAGAAACAAAATCCAGATTTTCGTTCGTGTGCCACGCACGTAGTAAAAATGAACCTTCGTCTGCAGCAATTCTGAGCTAATGAAAAACGAATGAGGTTTTAAATCAACCCCAAAATGCAGAGCTCGGCTGCTGTTGTCGCACGCTGCTGCTGCTGTAGGACAGCCTCTATTTCCAAGGCTCCTCACAGAATCCTGAATAATTTTATTAGATTTTGAGTAAGGCTGTTGCCAAAACATTCATTACCTCAGCCCTGCTCACAGCAAACCGAGAGGGAGACAAAGGGGTGTTTGAAGGGTTGATTGCACGTGCAGTTATTGCTTTCTCCTGCTCTTCCTGAAGTTTCAGAGGGCTGAGGTTTATTCTGTGCTATTTGCACATCGCTCATCTGGTCAAGAGTTACCGGCCCTGCCTGATCACTTCCCTGGGAAGGGTCCCTCTTGCATGGCCTTTAAATCATGTTTGAACACGACATAATTCTCCCATGTGCCTGGTGACTTCTATATATTTGATCAGTTCAGATTCCATAAAAATGTAAATAATCAAACCCATGCGCTATTATTTATAACAGCTCACTCCAGGCTGTAATTTATGTATTAATTTCGTCTGCAAGTTTCTGAAGGGAGGGGAAAAAAGAAGATTAATAATCGTATGTGTGCCTGCCACTAAGCGCTGCTGCTGCTGCCGGTGTCCCCTGCAGCAGGCCCGGCAGCCCCACAGGCACCGGCACCGCTCTGGGGCTGGCAGCTGCCCACCCGGGACCACCGGCGGGACCATGGCACCCGTGGGGCTGCTCTGCTGCCAGGGGCCCTGTGAGCCCTGCGGGGGTTCTGGCTGCTCCTGGGGGCTCTGCTTGTGCCTGTGGATGCTCGTGGGGCTCGCAGCCATCAGGGGAGAGGGGGAGGGCAGGCCCCCGTTTCTGTCTGTGCATCAGCGCGGCGCGAAGCAGTGCGGTGTTTGCAGGCACAGGGCTCGCCTAGCAGCACTTTGTCTCTGATGTGCATAATCTGCTGTCTCGCAGATTGAGGCTCATAACGGTCTCTAGAGGAAATAATCAGCCGGGAATTGCTGCCGTGTACGTAACGCGTGTTTTGTGTCTGTGAGTGCCTTCGGATCCACTCGAGGGGGACGCTCTCAGCTGGCAGCCCCGGGTGGGTGAGCCCCTGCCCGCAGGGTTCCGCACACCCTCCCCCAGCCCTTGCCTCCGACTCCAGCGACCGGGGCAGTGGGGGCAGACCTGGGGGGCTGGCGGGGGCTCTGGGAGCCAGGGGCTGGGAGCTGCCCCCAGCAGGAGCCTGCTCTGCCCCACGCACCGGGCAGCCGGCCGCAGCCTGGCCTGGCCACGGTGGCGACCCCGCAGCCCTCACCAGTCGCTGTCTGTAAGCACCGTATCTGATCCAGACGCAGCATCATGTGCATTTCTCTGGGAATAAGCTCCTGCTTGACACAGTCTGTGATTGCTTTTTTAAAACCATGCAGGGAGGATCAGTTCCTTCATCCACTGATAAGGTATCAGGTGACAGAAGGATCAGCATCCACCACATAAATCTGCAACTAATCCTTCGGAATCAATATTTTTCATTAAGAACCTGTGAGAGTTGGGCCATTATAGGGAAAAATCTGTTTAGGTTGACACCTTGATGAAGTTATTCAGTTCAGGGGCTTAAGTCATTGAAAGGTAATAAAGAGCAAAGAGCACAGAAAGATCGAGGTGCTGGTTATGAGAGCTTGCAATGGGAATAGGGGCTTTATTGCAGTGAGAAATTATCATACTGATTTATTGTGGAATTACGAGAACTTTAAAAGGGTGGCAGCAGTGCCCAGATGTTCCTGCGGGCTGGAGACGCTGCCCAGATGTTGCCCTGGAGCCGAGCACTCTGCTCCACGCTCCCCCCGTGCCTGGCTGTCCTCGCCCAGGGGCTGGCTGGCAGCAGAGGGGCTGCGCTGCCAAACCAGCAGCCAGCGTGGGCATCACCAGCAGGCTGGAGGTGGAGCAGCCCCGGACCCTCTGAGGCCCCGTGGAACTGTTCCTCACCGGACAGGGCGCTTCTGGTGTGGTTTTGGGAGGCAAAGAGCTGTTGCTAATGGCCCCGCTGAAGATCTCCCTGCAGGGGTGCACCCTTCACAAGCAAAGCCCGTGTGAGGCTGTCCAGCTCTGCCCACAGCTCAGCACCAGACTCGTAATCCCTGGATAAACTTTCTATGAACAAGTGTAGATAGGCACATACACAGCTGGGAGGCAGGACCCGTTCCTAGCGTGGAGGGTGCTGTCGGCTTCTTTGTGGATGACACGTAACAGAGTGAGCAAGCCAGGGGCACTGCGGGCTGCGTGCCACTCTTCAAATCCTTGCCTTTAATAATTGAAGAAAGCAAACTTATCATGAAGTTTTCTTTATAGGTTAACCAAGGTTAATTGTAAAAGCTGAAAATGAAAATGTCTGGCCCATAAATCCCCAAACCTCATTAAAGAGGATTAAATGATATGACTACTTTGTAAATCCCAAAATTTCACGCAAACCTCTCATAAACAATAACACGAGAACCCCCCGACATGCTCTCTCCCTGCTAATCCTGGTGCGAGCTCAGGAGCAAGGGGGAGCCAAGCTGCCCGTTCCCCCGCAGCCTGTGAGGCTCACCCAGCTCTGTCCCCAGAGCCCGGTTTGCTGCTGGGGCTCCTGAGCACGCAGCAAACCCTGCCCAGAGCACGGGGTGCAGCTGCGCGCCCCTTCCATCCCCTCGCATGGTGCAGGTGGGGACACGGGGCTGGGGCTGCCCCACCTCGCAGCTTGCCTGCGGCAGCCTGGCTGGGCAAAGGGGCGAGGGGGATGCTGCTCGGGAAGCACAGGCGAGGCCAGACCCTGGAAGCTGCTGGCCGGGGACAGGCTGTGCCCTGGTGCAGCCAGCCCTGCTGCTGCTCACACGGTGCTGGGCGCTGCTGCGCCGCAGCGGGTCAGCTCTCAGCCCTTCCTACCAGGGTGAGGGTGCCGGGGGCCACAGGTCCCATAGTACAAGTGTGAAACTGCCCCTTGGGCGTTGTAACCCCCTGGCCTTGACCAGTGCGCTGAGCAGGGGCATGGCAGAACACCAGCAGCATCCCCCCAGGCAGGGTGAGGGCCGAGGGGAGCACCACGGCTGCAGGAAACCTCTGCCGGCTGCGGCGGTGACGTCTGCCCCGCCACAGGGCCGCACTCACCTCTCCAGCTGAGGCAACAAATGGAAGGAAATAATAATCTCAGATCTGGGTAATGCTGGAGAAATTCTGCAATAACTAACTTGGCTCTGAGCCATGATTGATGTGTTTTGTTCCAGAAATATATTGTTTTGCAGCTCTTTCAGAAATCATTTGTTTCTGTCAACACCGAATATCCCTAACCACCACTGAAGGAAACCAGGGAGGGGAAATGTGGAGAAAAGCATCCAGAGGGGCTGCGCGGCCGGGGGCTGTGCTGGCAGCCTCGGGGAGAGGCCGTAGGAGCTGCTCTCCAGAGCTGCAGGCACCTGGGGCTCGGCATCGCAGGGGCCTGAAGCAATGCTGCGTCCCTGCCTCGGAGCCCAGGCGTAAACCACCCAAATCTTAATGAGCAATTAAAAGCTAATCAAAGGGAAATCTGTCAGATAAGGATTGTCGTGTGGTTTTATAGTTGGCTTTGCATCTGTTTGTGGAGCAAAACATATTGTCAGAGAGATTTGTAGCCCTCTGATTTGCATTGTGGTTCCTGGATCTAATTCAGTTCAGAATTGATGGTTTTGGAAGGACGGGAATTTTATGTTAACGGCAACCTTTATCTTAAACTAACTGCTACGTGCGCCGTAAACACACGTGTGTGCTAGACACATTGTCTTAATTTATACTGATGAGGAGAACTGCTGTCAGATCCTCTTCTCTCTCTACTTTTCCTTTCACCCAAGCACAGAGGTGACAACTCCTGGTGCCTGAGAGTGAGGCCGCCCCAGCTGAGGGGCTCGGCGGGGGTTTGGCTGCCTCCGCTCTCCATACACCTCTGTCTGCTTGACTGTTTCATCTGACATCAAAAGAGAATCTCAAAAATTTTCAAAAGAGAAGTAAATTTTGCAGGCATTTCCCCCATCTGTCCTTCCTGCTTGCTGCCAGTTGCGGAGTTGCTGTTGTAATGTCTTGGCCAAACGTCATCTGGGACAGAAGGGAGAGCGCAGGGCTTGGGGCTGGCTCTGGGAGTTCTCCTGGCCGAACCCTTGCCGTCCCTCCCCAGCTCCGTGCCCGGCCTGGCCAGGCGCTCAGCACCCCGGCTGCCCAGGGGATGTGCCTGCGGCCGGCCCCTGCCAGCACCCCGCGCCCCAGGACACAGCAGCCAATTGCTCCCTGCAGCACTCGGGGCTCATCCAGCTGGCTTTGAAAGGCCTGCAGATTGTGTGATCACACTGGTAATTACGTGGCTGGCAGCGGCTGAAACAGGCGTGCATTACGCGCAGTTAAACGCTCGGTGGCTGCGCCGAGTCCCTGCTCGCTACGGGCCAGCAACCTCCGCTCCCTGCGATTAGCGGCTTACGGCATCCCCAGCTCGGAGACGCTGCCATCCCCAGAGCTTTGCTGTGTAAGCGCTGCTCGCGGAGATCGGAGTAGAAACTAATTGTTCAGAGTGTCTTTCACGTTCTTGATCTATTGATTAACTGCGGGAGCAGGAATCCCTCTAGAAGTACTCTCCCAACTCAGTCCGCATCACTTCAGCTTCTTAACTAAATCCCTTCCAAATCCTCGCAAAAATCTAATTGAGAGCTTGTTCTGCTGAATAAAGGTGCTGCAGCCTCCTCTGGAATTGACTAAAACAGTAAATGGCGTGTGAATAAGAAGTAGCCTATTGTTGCCTAACACGGCCCTATCAATAATAGATACCAGCAAACCTCCAAGGAAGCTAAAAATTTCTCCTTTAGGTATGAATTATGGATGCAGTTTAGTGTAATGTAGATGTATCTCAAAGGTTTTTCTCAGTTTATATGCTAGTAAAAGCCAGCAATTTGCTTGTGTTCCACCTATAGGTTTTTTAAAATAAAGAAATTCTCCCTTCTGCAATAAACTCTGGCATTAATGAAGGTGAAGACAAATTTTTAACGTGCATTTGGAGCACGGCATGAGCGTGTGGAGGTGGGAGGTGTGTGGGGCTGCTGGCAGGGCTTGCTGCCGGGGCCGTCCCAGCCCCACGGTGCCCGTCACCTCCTCCCCGGGGCAGGCAGGGGCGTCCCAGGGCTCAGTCGTGGGCTGCCCCCGGTGGGCTGCCAGGGGCGCGGGGGCACCGCTGCCTCCTGTGCCCAGCTCCTGGGGTTCCCCGTACCCGAGGTGTTTTCTCCTGGGACAAGTCACTGGGGCGCAGTGAGAGGCTGCCTGCGGGACCGGGCTGCCCATGTGTGGGCTCAGCTCCACCAGAGCAGCGTCAGTGCCATTACCTGCAGCACCCATGAGCGCCTTGATGTACGGCCCACAGCCCCAGTAGATCTGCGGGAGACACTTGGAAAGCCCATGTGAATCTCCGGGGGTCAGGGGGCTAATGCTTTTTTTAATACCTTCTGATAATTAATACTCTACATCCACAATGAAAGATCATTATAAAAAGATTTGCTCTGACTACAGTAGCTCCTTCTCTAACATGTAATAAACAGCAATCCCGAGGGGTCAGCTTCTGTCAGAAATAAAAATCCATAGCTGCAGATTCATGTCGGTGTTTCCTACAGCTCAGACAGCCTTTGAGCGACCGGGGCTAATGAACCCACCCAGCAGCCACGGGACCAGCACGGTGCAGCCCTCTGGGACCTGCGCTGCAGGACAGGAGCCGGGGCCTCACCAAAAGGCCAGGCTGGTGCTGGGGCTGGGGCTGCTGGTGCTGGTGGTGCTGCAGGTGCTGTAACCCCAGCAGGACACCCACCCTCTCCACTCCCTCTGTGGGGCCAAAGGAGCTCCCCACGGATTCAGGCCCCGTGGCACCAGCTCCAGCACTGCCCCTGGCAGCTGCCCCTGAGCAGTGCCACCACGCCGGGGGGCATGAGCAGCTCCATAGCTCCTCCAGCCCTGCTGCTGCTGACTGGAGCCCTCTGGGCTGTGCAGCTCCTGGGAGACAGAGCAGACAGACAGACAGACAGCTGCCAGCACTCCAGCCCTGCCTTCATAAGGACACCAACCAGAAGCATCAATTGCACTGAGCCTTTCGTATGTAAGAAAGGATTTTGGTATAATTCTCTCCTTGGGGCCAGGAGAGCCGAGCTCCCAGCTCTGCAGCCCCTGAATCCTGTGGGATGAGCACAGAAAGGAGCAGAGCTGGTCCTGCTGCCGGGGCAGGGGCAGAGACCCCAGCGGGGCGAGGGAGCCCCCGAGGCTGGGGAAGGGTCCATCCGTGCTGCTCCAGGGGGAAAGCACACCACAACAACATTGCTCCCACAGTCTGAAGCCAGAACTATGGGAAAATCCCAGCTTTCCAGAGGAATTGCCCTGAAACACAATTTAAACGTGAAATCCTCATCATTTAATACAAGCAATAAAAAGGCTCTTTAGGCACATCTTTTGCAGACATAATGTTTCAATTTGCAAGTTTGATTTTTTTCCTTTTTTTTTTTTTTTTTTTTTCCAAGAGGTGTTGACATAGCTGTATTTATTTTTTAAAGAAAGAACAAACTTTTATAGACCTTCTGCAAAACCTTGTAAAAATATAATCTCTTCTTGTGCCAGACAACTGGTGCCTGCTGACTCAATTGCTTTTATATATGACAAGGCTTGAAAAAAATGATTGCCATTGCCTAACTCTGAACAGATTGGACCGAGGCGCGGGACTCATCAATCAGAGGTGCCATGTCGGGCATGCAGAACACAGCACCCTGGTGCCAGGATCATCTTGATCTCTCTCTTTTTTTCTTTTTTTTTTTCCTTAAATCTTTTCTTCAGCTTCTGCTTCTAAGCTCTCCTGACTTGTGCTGTGAGCAGCTGAAGCAACATCCTTGCAGTACAATGCAGGATGGGCCAGTGCTGCGAGGCAGACACAGCTTCCAGCTGACGGTGGCTGCTTCTCAGGCAGAATAATTGTTGATACGCTTTCCTAGGAAAAAACTGCCTTCAATTTAATAAATATGTAAAACAGCGTTTAACAGCCCTGAAATAAACCGTTGAACTATGTGGCCCACAGAGCGCATCCCACCCGCTTCTCCTCCCTGCAGGTATTTGCACCTGTGGCTGAGCGTGAGGTGCTCTGCGCCTGCAGGCACGGCCTCAGCCCCGCTCCTGGTTCTCTCACCTGCCCAGGGCGCCGTGTCTGCGACCGGCCCGCTGCCTCCTGCTGCCTTTCAGACAAACAAACGGCTTTTGGTTAGAAGCTAGGCACTTCCTCTGACCTGCATTTATTGCAGGGGGTCCCAGGGACACAAAAGCTCCTTGTGAACGCCGCGCGAGGTGGAAGCAGTCGCACACTGCCGACCCGCCTCGGCAGGTACAAGCAGAAACGATGAGCTCAGGACCCTGCAGCTCTCGGCTGCCCACCCCACCTCATCAGCACACCGTGGTTATTAGGTGCAAGGAAGGCACGGACCATCACAGCATAGCTTCCTGAACCCTAGCAGAGGCTGCTCGTGTTTTTATTGAAGTAATTGCCACAGAGAGAGATGTCCTTCTACAGATGTCCCAAAATAGGGAGTGTTGTCAGGTAATAAATTTGTCAGGTAAAAAGGCAGTGTTTTGCTAAAGTGTAGGGGTGGTATTTCTTGAAAGTTTTGTGGTGCACGTACTTAAACAGGATTATTGATTCATGCACGTATGTGGACCAGCATTGGAGGCAATCAATAGGTGCATTATTAATGTGCTATGCTTATACCCAGTGATTACTCATGAAGAAGTGGCCTTTACTGAGGGCCAGAGTTCAGACTGGTCTGTTGTGATAGATGCTTTTTAAAATTGCTTGATTTGAGTCATCACTGTTTCATTCCATGGGTCGCAGGAGTTACTCTGTGCGTTATTATTTTCACGTCCCAGTTTTTCACTCGCTGGGCCCTGCAGACCTCGTGCCCAGCCCCGTGCTGCTGCCCTGTGCTCTCCCTCGCAGCAGTCCCTGTAGTTTTAGCAGGCTTCTTGCTCCGGATCCTAGAAGCACCCATTGCTTCGGTGCCTTGTGCACCTGCGGGCTGCTCTCTTTGCTCGAGGACCGGGTGTGGGGTGGGAGGGGAGCAGGGGCTGTGAGCGAGGCCGGTCTTTGCTCATGGCTTACACACATCTCAAATTTGGCGTACGAAGCTGGCAGAGCCAGCAGGCGGGGAGCAAGGGGGAGCGATGCCAGCGCCTATGGCAGGGGGCTGCCCTGGGGGAGGGTGTCCATGGGCGGCCTGGCCTCTGAGCCCAGAGCATGCAGCGCCCGTCTCTGCGCTGGCGGTGTGTGCAGGGAAGCTGGAACATGAGAAGACTTGAGTTACAACAAGGCAGCCTGAACTCTGGAGTATTTCGTTCACTAATTAAGCACAGACTTTGTGAGCTGGGACTTACTGGAAATGAAGATGCCAGGGGGGTATTTCTGAATGCTAGTACAGCTGGAAATTAATTCTTCGAGATGTTATGTGGATTAAAAGGCACGGGCAGGCTGGTGCTGTAATTAGCAGCTTTGGGGTCCTGCCGTGGCAGCCAGAGGAGCAGCTACTGGGGTGAAGAGCTGTCTGCAAAGCAGCTCTCTCCTGGCCAGCCAGGCAGCAGGGAAATAGGACGGAGGCCGGCGTCTCGTGGCTGCAGTGCAGGGGATGAACAAATGCACAAGACGGGAGCTGGGCAGAACCAAAGGCAGAGGCCCTCTGCATAGCCCTGCAGACACTGAGCTGAGGCGTGCTGTGGGTGCGAGGCCGGGCTGGCCCTGAGGGCAGGAGCAGGGCACGGCACCGCCGGCCCCTGGTGGGAGCGCACCGGGAGATGTCGGCGGGTGCTGCTGGAGCCGGCCTCGCCCCTTGGGAGAACACCTCCTGCTGGAAAACCCTGCCTCGCTGACACTGAGGGGTTTGGAAGGAAAGTGTCAGCACCAATGAAGCTCTCAATGGGAAAACTTGCGATGGTTTGAAGTGTAAATGCCATATTTCATTACAGTTCTCCCTCTCTGTTTTGTTCCAGGTTTCCTATAGTACTTTCTCTCCCATCAGAGACCATCACTTTCATGTTATCAAGCTGACATGTTTCAGTGGGGTCCTTCCACAGTGTCTGAACTCACTTTCTTCCCAACTTTCCAGTCCGCGAGATGCTTGAAACCTTGGCTCTGTCCTGATTTGGGGATTACAAACCACCCAGGGAGATTTTTACCCAGGAAGGGGAATCTGGTTTCCTCAGGATGTGGAGCAGGATCTGTGCAGCTCCAGAGGCTCCCGATGGCACCAGTGCAGCCCAGCGGTGGTCCTTGGGGCCAGGTGGGGCTGGTGGCCGAGGCGTGCCTGGGGACGGGACGGGACGGGACGGGATGGGATGGGATGGGATGGGGATCTTCAGCTCCACAGCACAGCAGTATGGGCAATAAGGCAGCTCCGGCCTGAAATATCCCTGTCTGCATTCAACCTGTGTTTTGCTGCTTGCAAAGCTTTGAATAGGAAAGTAGTTACCTTGACTGATCTCCTTTTCTTGTTAGCTGGGCAACACACCATCAGCCAGCAATCCAGACCCGTTTCTCTGCAGCACACCCTCATTAGAAGCACCAGGGCCAGCTCAGACGCCTAAAATCAAAGGCGTGGGATCTGTGCAGCAATCTGTGCAGCACTTCTGAGGGGTTTGGCGCTGCCACCAGTTCCCCACATGCCAAACAAGCACGTGGGGGGTCTGGGCAGGGGGTGCTGGGGCGAGGGGCAGGTCCCAGCCCGGCCCTGGTGCCGGCAGCCCTGCAGCAGCTCCCCAGCGTGGCAGGGGCCGGGCACCTGGGCACCAACCTGCCCTGCGCGTGCTTTGTCGCTCCCAGGAGATGCAGTGCCAGCAGCAGCAGGAGCACTCGTGACCTGCTGGAGAAGGGACTTGTCCAGCCTCA
Organism: Aythya fuligula; assembly: GCF_009819795.1. Taxonomy (NCBI): domain Eukaryota; kingdom Metazoa; phylum Chordata; class Aves; order Anseriformes; family Anatidae; genus Aythya; species Aythya fuligula. The sequence goes on from NC_045573.1 coordinate 558,767, forward strand.
AATCCCCTTGCAAGGGGTGCAGGGTGCCTGTGGGCCCCACAGCCCTGTTTGCAGCCCCCTGTCTGAGCCCTCCAGCCTTCCCGGGAGCCTCCACGCCAGGCAGCAGAGGCTGTGATCTCACTGCATCTCGCTCTCTGCCTCTCATTTACATATTTTTTCTTTCATCTTGCAGCAGAAGTACCAACTTTGACAGCCCCCTTCCCCAGAGGCCAGCCCGATTAAAGCACGGATACTCAGAGCCGTCTCTGTATCACAGAACCTGACTCACCCGCGGCTTGGCACCCCCACAAGTGACGGCTGAGCACGAAGCGTCTCGGTGGGAGCAGCACAGCCCCCAGCAGCAAGCCCCAGCTGCCCCCATCCAGCAGCGGCCGTGGCACCGCGTCCCCACGGACCCAGCAGGGCCCCGCCGGGTCTGTGCGGAGCCAGGGGGTGCTTGCTCTGCACCCCTCGTTTGATGCTCAGCAGCATCGCCCAACCCGCCAGCTCCCACCACCTCAATTAACACTCCTGACCCTCCTGCCATCCTGCCAGGGGCCTGGGGAGGTGCCGTGATGCGCCCACCCGTCGGTGAGTGGGGAAGGTGGGAGGCTCCAGCAGGAAAAGGAACCGCGAGGCTGTGTAACTGAAGGACAGCAGGAGAAAAGGGAAGGGTGTTTCAAAGCAAAGACCGGGGATCCTGTAACACCCACGGGGAGCGGGGAGGCTTGTGAGCTGCTGCGTGATGAATGAGAAACGCAGAGATTACAATAATTTTGTGTAAGAGTTCTTAGCTCTGCTCTGCTCTCCTGATTAATGGGATTTTGTGGAGAGTGCAGGGAAAGGTCGCCTGACACGTGTTCAACAGCTGATGGCATTATTCATCAGCTCTGCCAGGGAAATGCGACTGCTAAATACCCACAGATGTGCCCCCCAGCAGTGCCGAGGTGCCCCCCCACAGACTGAGCAGCAGCCCTGGGGCATCCTGAGTGCCTTTACAGGGTGAGTGCGTGCCTCAGACCAGGCCTGTGCCTGGGTCTGCAGAACGAGGTGTCACAGCCAGAATCCACCTTTGGCACGCTCATTCCCCTTCCTGGGGAGGACTGCTGAACAATGGACAGCCCGACCTGAGCCTGCCATCACAGTGCAGGGTCAGTAAATGACCTGTGGGTCTGATCCCTGTTACAGCTGGCTGCAGGGCTCAGCAGCTCAGCTCCCACACAGTGAGTCAGGTGTGTTGGCACGTGGACTGCCCTGGGAGAGGTGGCTTCTCGAGAGCTCTTTGCCTCATAGGGGCAGGCGAGACCCCAGAGAGCCCTGGGCCCACTCCCAGTGTGGCACAAGCTGTAGGGCAGTCCCCCAAAGGGCAGTGAGTCTCCTCTGGGTGCCAGCGAGCCCGAGGCAGCTGCCACGAGGCCCCAGCCGTGCCCATCCTGGGCTGGCACCACAGCCCCATGCAGGAGCTGGCTGAGCCTTGTCCTGGAGCAGCTCAGCGGGCTGGGGGCTGAGCTGCCCACGGCTCCATCCACCCCGACCCACAGCACCTGAGCGCACAGCAGAAGTGTGAGGAGCTAGACAGCCACCAGCAGCCCTGTGTGTAAATCTCAGCTAACGACAGCCTCGATGAGTGCTGCCAGCAGAGCAGGATGCTGTGACTGCCGTGCCTTCAGTGTGCCCAGTAAATCATCGCTCTCCTGCCTCTCTCCAGCCAGCATGCCCGCTGAGACGCACAGAGGTGCCGGGAGGGTGGCCCCAGGTGCCTGAGCCCAGCTGCTGTGCAGCCTCTGCTTGCCCCAGCCTTGAGCTCGCAGCCCCAGGTGTCTGCCCTTTGGGCCGTGCCCCCACACCCTCTTCACCCTGCATGGGGACAGGACTGAGCCACGGGGACAGCATCGCACCCGGCAGTCCCGGCAGAGCTCGCCCTCCCTGGTGTCCCAGCTCACCCTCCCTGGTGTCCCCGGGGCTCGCAGGGGGATGGTCCCCTCTTCTCCACGCTGACTCCTCTGACCCTCTCATCAAGGTGTGCAGCGGCTTTTACTGTTTTTCCAGTAATGAAACTTTTTATTGTTATATTATAATCTGCTTAGCGCAAATGGCTTGTCCACCCAGCCCTGCAAATCACTTGTTATCATTGCAGTCAATGGTCTGTGTCAACCCAATTTCACAGACAAACGCTTTTCTCCCTGACCACGGTCACTGACATGGATAACTCTGATTTACAAAGCCAATAAAAATAGATTCAATGAATTAATAAGAACCACTGACTTAATATAGGAGATTAAAATCTCCAAATTTAGGGTGACTGGAAGCCATTTAATACGTGAACGGTGGCAAATGGGTTATAGAAATGTCAGCCTAGCCAGGGTCAGATGCCACAGTATGGTGATTTATTGGTGAGGAAAAGGCTAATTGATAAGTTACCTTTAATGCTTTTTTCGAGTAGCAAGATTATTTATATCACAGTTTGTTTGTCATCCTTTACTTTTGGGGTCAACCAAAATTTTTTATGATAAGAAAAATCTCAGCACCTTGTTCGTTAAAGTAGCAAGGTCATGCTGAAGGGTGGAATTTAGCTGCAAATAATCAGGTTGGTGTGATTAACAATGGCCTTGCTGCCGCTCAGAGCAAGACATGGGTGAAGCCAGCCTTCAGAAAGACAAAGCGTTGGCCACCAGCCGCTGACAAGGATGTCTGTAAAGAAAATACAGTAAATAAACACAAAGAATGAGGTGAGCAATACCAAGAGGAAGCACCTGCGTTTCACCTCTCACCCTGGCCCGGTGCCATGCTCGGCAGCATCTCTGCAGCCCCGCTGCCTTCCCCTGGGGCTGCTGGAGCAGGAGGGTGGCCCCAGGCAGGGCGCGAGGGTGCCCGGGGCTCCAGGCACCTCCCGGAGGCCTCCTGCAGGGCTCCACTCTCCCTGTTTCTGTGCGTCAGCAAAGGCAGATTTTTGCCCTTAAAGACCTTCCAGCTCCATGTCTCTGTCCAGCGTGCTGCAGGCAAACGTTCCCAGCCCTTCCCAGCTGGCTGCAAATACCAGAAAATTGCCAGCCGGGCCCCTGGTGCTGGGGCAGAGCCGGCACTGCTGGGACCCCCGGTGCGGGGCCTTGCACTGCCCATCAGGGCACAGGCACCCACAGCAGGAGGGATCAGAGAGCCCCATGGAAATGCAGCTCCCAGCACCAGGTTAGGAGGGATGTTAGATTACAAATGAAAGGCTTGTGTAGACTTTCAACTTCACTCTGCCTTCATAAAGGTGTCAGCTGGAATTATTTTGGGCATTTACTTGCGTGGTCTAGTGCATCACTAGCTAAAACAGTTTTTTTTAAATAATGGGATTTGATGCTTGGCTCATGCATAAAAAATAGCAAGAACACGACCCAGTTGCATAATTTTTAAGTAATAAATAGAGTCAAAAGTGTTTAGCTCAGCTGCTGGCACAGTGCGAGCACCCTGTGCACAGGCACGCAGGGCAGGCAGCCCCAGGCAGCAGCAGCAGCAGCAGGAGCAGAGCCTCCTGGACTCACTGCACACTCCTATGACCGAGCCCTTGGCCAGCACAGCAGTGGAGCAGCACCGCCAGCTGCACGCTGCGCCCTGCTGCCAGCTGCAGGTGAGGCCGTGAGAGGCTCCCGAGCCTTGCCCCAGCAGCTGCTGCCCGCCTGCACGGCCTGGCCCCGCGGGCACCAGGGGCATGGCAGCTCCAGCTGGGCTTGCAGCAAGCACGAGGCCGACCCCCCCCCAGGGACCAGGGCTGTGCTGCTCTGTAACCACTTACAAAGTGACTCCTGCTCCTGTGGCTCAGTGCTCCCCAAGGCCACGTCCATTTCGTAGCTTTATTGCACACAACCAGAGCTCTCCTCGTCCTGCGCCTGCCTCCCTGTGCAGGGACTCAGCCAAAGACAACCCGGGATTCCCTGCGAGTCCTCTGCCAACCGCACAGGTTTGCAGCAGTTCCTGCTGCCCGTGATGGGCCTGGAGATGGCCGCAGGAGGTGGCTCCATCAAAGCCATCCCCTGCCTTGACCCCAGAGCAGGGCTGGGGGCTGGGGGCACAGTGGGACCCCCCATGCCATGGCCACCGACCTTGACCTGGCTGCAGGAGCCTGGTGGGCACTGCCAGTGCCACCTCCGCACGGGGCACGGAGCAGGCTGGCCCTGAGCTGCTGCTGGCACGAGTGTGGTGGCCGGGGGTGCACTGCCAGAGGTGTGGGGCAGGGACAGGAGGGCCTCTCCTCCCACACAGCAGCAGCTTTGTTTTATTTTTGTTTTGATTGATGCCAGTTGACATACGGAGAATTCCCCACAGCGGGCAGTCACTCACCCGGCTGATTATGGGCTCTGACTTCTTTCTCTAATTAAAACTCTCCCTCCCCTTTTAATTCCTTTGCCCCCGAACTGCCTGTTCTGGATCATCTCCTAACGTGACACTAACCGCCTGTGACAGGCAGCAGGGGATGCCCCACACAGCACGGGACGGGCCCCACACCTTGGAGTGTGGGCACCCAGACCCCGTGCCCTGGGGTCGGGGTGCGTGGGGGCACCCCCGCTGCTCACCCCTGCTCCCCCGTGGGCCACTCCATGCAGAGGCCGGCTGGGGCCCCCACACCAGCCAGGTGTGCCCCAGGGCAAAGCAATTCCCAAAACCCAGGCACAGGGAGCAGCCAACTCACAGCCAGGCTCTGCGTGCAGCCCGCTGCTCCTGCTGCTGCCCGCCCGGGGGGCACATAGCACAGCATTGCCAGGGAGGGCAGCAGCCTGCCCGCAGGACTGACCTGCTAAAGGTCCCGCGTGGGTTTTCTTGGCACTTCGGAATTCATTTCTAATGTAAGTGAAAGGAAAATATGCTTAAGCACAGGACTTAACCCCCTGAGCTGAGCTTTATTTTGGCTGACATCAGCCCCCATGGAGCAGGGCCTGGCAGGGGGCACCTCCCGGCTGCACGAGGGCACAGCAGGCACGGCACGGCAGGGCTGGGAGCAAGGCTGGGGGCACGGGGAGCAGAGTCCCGTCCTGTCCCCCCCCCTCCACCCGGAGACCCCTCCCCAGAGCTCTGTGGCCGTTTTCTGCCCCCTCTGACCCCAAACCCGGCTGTCTGCCCGGGACCTGCTGCCTGCTGCCACCAGGGTGCCTCCCCTCTGCGGGAGGGGTGCTCATTTCCCAGCTTACATTTGTATTCATCCCCAACAGCCTGGCGGGTTGGAAGCTGTGCGCCACAAAAACATGTGCAGTAATTTTATATAAACAAGTTACCGAGCTGGAGTTTTACTGCAGCGGGTAAATACTGGGTCAGGCCCTCTCTCGGCAATGTCTCTCTCGCTGTAATTAATATTGATTTTGTGCAGCTGAAATATAGCTACAAAATTTAATTTTGCTGCTAAGATTTTTGACATCACTGTTCTTAGAGATTAATGTGGGATTTAATGAAGGATTTGGCCTCTCATCTGTGATGTTCCCTCATCTCGCAGTGTGCCACAGCCCCGCTCGGCCGCAGCCTCCAGCCCTGTGGGCGGCGCGTGGCCCCGTGCCCACGGGCGCAGGGGACCAGGCCAGGGACACAGCCCCCGTTTCACCGCGCTGCTTCAGAGGAGAAGGAGCTCAGGGCGGTGGGTGAGCCGGGCACGGGGCACAGCCCTGGCGTGGCAGCTGGCCGTGCGGCGGGCAGGGATGGCTTCGCTGCTTCCACCACAACACGGCCGGTCGGTGGCTCTGCTCATCCCACAGTGGGACCGGGTGGGAAGAGCCTGTCCTCAGCCCGGCACGAGGGGCGGTGGGTCCAGAGCTCTGACCCAAAATTGGGGTGGGGATTGTCCCGTCTGTGCTGCAGGTCCAGTGAGGACAGCAGAGCACCACATGCAGGGGGGACGTGGTCCTGTCAGCCCCCACTGTGCCTGGGATGGGGATTGGAGCCCCTCAGTTCTGTGAGGGCACCAGGCCAGCAGCCAGGCATGGAACAGCACGGCATGGTATGGCATGGCACGGCATGGCATGGCACGGCTAGGCAGGACCCCAGGGTGCTCCGGCCTTGGGAAAAGCAGTGCAGCAGGCTGGCCCTCACACCTGGGGGCACGATGAAAAGAGCACAGGGTGGCACTTGTCCTGGCCACTGCCTCCAACTGCAAATATCAGATGGAACAAGGACCATGTGGCCGGAGCAGATTTTTCGCTTATCAAATCAAGGAGCAGCTGGATTAGAGGATTAGAAAAACCAAATTAATTACTAATGACTTCCCTGGGAGGTTTTGCCATGAGTCTCTGGGGCAGGCAGTGAGCTGTGCCCAGCCCGGGCGGGGGCACGGGACTCCTCGGACTGCTGAGACAAAGCTGGGGCTGGGGGGAACCTGTGAGTGCAGACCCGCACCTCTGGCTCCCAGTTAGCACAAGCTGCTGAGTTTCCATGGGTGTATCTGAGCCGTGAGACCCCCCCGACACGGAGGGGGTCTGAGGCGGGGGGCTTGCTGCAGGCAGAGCCCACTGTACTCCCACTGCACGTGCTGCCCTCCCTGCCCTGGCCGTGCTGCTCCAGATCCCCGGGGGATTGTGCCCCGTGGGGCAATGTGCAGCTCAGGTGCCTGCCGCTGTCCCCGTGCGCACCGCTGTGCTCCACGCTGTAATGATGTGCTCAGCTCCACCACGAGATGCAGGAGCGAGAGGGGGCAGGCGGCTGGTTTGGTTTGCACAGTTAATTGATTCGGTAAACAAGAGCTCATAAACAACTGTTACTGTCCCCATTATCCAGGACAACCGGGCTGGTTTCCATCTGCTTCCTGACCTGGATATTAAATTGCAGCAGCTGATGAAAATATGTCAATGGGAAGAAAGTTTTCTTGGCTTGCCAGAGCCTTTTGCTTGGGCAGTGCAAGTGCCAGGCAGAAGAACAGAAGGACAGAAGGACAGAAGGACAGAAGGACAGAAGGACAGAAGGACAGAAGGGCATCGTGTTGGAGTGAGCAGGGCTCAGGGCTGCCGGTGCCATGTCCCCATGCTCCAGCCCATGCTGGAAGTGCAGATGCCCGGCCAGGGCCCCCTCACTGGGGCACCCACGCCAGGGCTGGAGCTGCCGGCGCAGCGCTGGGGACATCCATCAGGCCCCGGGCTGACAGCGCGGCCATCGACCCGCCTGTGTGCTGGGCGCCGGCAGGGAGGGCATTCCCGCAGTGGCGGGGAGTCTGGGGAGATGTCAGTCGATCAAAAAGCTGAAAGAACTCTTTAAACCAGATCAATCTCTGCCTCTCCCTGTCTCTGGGTGTGTGCTGGGTTGTATTTTTAACCACGCACATCACAGCTTGTGGAGGAGCTCCCGACGGACAGGAGAGCTGTGAGGGGGCAGGGAGGCGATCCCAGCCAGCAGCAGTGCCTGAGGCTGCCCCTCGCCACAGCCCCCAGGCATCGCAGCACCCCAGAGCCGCTGTGACCGGCTGCTGCGTCCCTTGGGCATGGGATGTGGGATGTGGGAGGTGCAGGACAGGGACAGCTCTGCAGGGCAGCGCCAGCTCTCAGGGCTCACCGGGCCCCACGCAAGGCTGGTGGCACAGTGCTGCTGGTGCAGCCTGTCCCAGGCATGGGGACAGCCCCACGGCGCAGCACAGCTGTGCCATGCCGTGCTGTGCTGTGCTGTGCCATGCTGTGCCATGCCGTGCCGTGCCATTCCGTGGCAGAGCACCCTGGGAACACCCCCAGCTGCCAGGCAGCGCCCAGCCCGGTTCACTCGTTACACAGGGCTAATTGGTTTAAAAGAGATTGCTGGGTCACTAATTACAGAGCCTATTGAACGGCACGTCTCAGCTTAGGGATACAATTAAAAGTTCACCCTAATTAATCAGGGGTAATTAACAGACCTTGCATCTCTCTCAGATTAATTAATCAAGGAATCCAGAGCAAATCAATGCAGGCAGGAGGGAAGCCGAGGAGGGCGGGGGCGTCGTGGAGGCCACGGGCTGCCTGACCCACTTTGCTGGGCTGCGTCACCGCTCCCTTGTGCCGGCACTGCCACGGCTGGACCCTGCCTGCCCTGCCCCGGCCCTGCCGTGAGGCTGGGCTCGTGACCTGGGTGCCGCCAGCGACAGCAGCGCAATGGCACTGCCAGCATTGCGGCGTCTGGCCCCGTGGCAGCCTGCTGGGCACGCGGGGGCAGCGGTACCCAGGTGAGAGCACGCCTCAGGGCACGGGGCCGGTGAGCACCGCGGTGTCCTCGGCTGAGGTCTGCTGTAGCCATGCCAATCGTTAACGGTGGTTTGGCTGCGACTGTTTTATCTCCAGCTCCCCAAGGAGAAGCATATTGAGATAATCCAGACAAAATGATAGATGTATATCGGTGTCTTGTGTATGGATCTGGCTCAGCGTTTGTAATATTTTGTTGCTAAGGAAGTCCTCGTTTGTGGTGTGATCGAGGACCCCATGCCAAGTCACGGAAATTGATGTGCTCATAGTGGGAAACTTAATCACCAGAGGGTAAATGCCCACCTCGTTTTTCTCATGAAAGAGAAACGCAGCGCTTTGATTTTTGGCTCCAGTATAAACAGGGTGTGATTAAATATTGTTTCCCCTCTCTTGCTTGTCATTAATCAGGATGTAGCTGTGAGCGCTGGGTGTGATGTGGGGACACTTGCTTTGATTCCTCAAGTTCTTAAATGGTTTTGTTCTCTTTTCAATCCCATTAAAAATAGAAGGCAGGGTGTTTCAAAGTGCTCCTGATGGAGAGCTCCTCTGGTCCGAAGGACGCGTGCTTTTGCAGGGAAAGGGGCTCTGCAGGCAGGCAAAGCCCCCGGCACCCAGCCACCCAGCGCCCTCCTGCCCCTCGCGCTGCCTCGAGGTGCTGCAGTGCCTCACGGCACCGGCACGGCCTCGGGGCTGTGCCCACACCAGCCCTTGCTGCTCTGTGTGGGAAAGCCCTGGCTCCGGCAGCACTGTCTCAGCTGAAGGAATTAATTAGTGCTCAGCTCCTGTGGACAACGTGCTTCCCACGCAGGGGTGCAGCCCTGCCCATGCCCCTGGGACCTCGTGGGGCTGGCGTAATTGGCTGCCTTGTCCCACAGCGAGCAGAGCCTCTCGTTCAGACACATTCACTGCCCCTGAGCTCCTGGGGGCTGGGCTGGGAGCTAACACCTGCAGCAGGGGCATCTCAGGCTGGGACAGACGCTTCTGGCACCTGGAGAGGTTCCGCTCCCTGTTGCAGTGGGGAAGAAGAGGGCAAGCCTTGCTCCAACCAGTGCCAGAGGACACAACAGTGTCACGACTGAGTGTACGTTACCCAATTCTCTACCCTCGGTGTGGATGGGGCAGTTTTCTTTTTATTTTCTGCTCTAAAGCACGCTTGCTCTAAGGCAAGGATAGGGTCATAAAGTTATAGATGAGCCAGGCTGAAGATGAGGCAACACTAGAACAAAGCTTTAAGAAAAAATTACTGGCTCGTGTTTGACTACAGATTCCTCACCTGGAGTTAAATGTGATTGTGAAGGTCTGCGAGCCAAAGAGAGATTTCCAGTTACTGGAGAACTAGCTCCTGCCCCTGCGGTCCCCAAGGAGCAATAATGAGATTTACCCGAAGCAGCCACTGCGGCGAGCCCAGGAGAGCTTCGTGCATGGCGATGCAGTGACGAGGGGCAGCGGGTGGGTACGGGGTCCCTGCCTGCTGCAGCGCGCAGATGAACTCTGCCGACTGCTTTGTTTTGTGCAGTGCTGGTCGTGCAGCCTCCCCGGGGCACAAAGTGTGCACAGCCCCAGCAGGGCTGCCCAGAGCCCTCTGAACCAGGGAGGGGGCTCGGGCTCCTTCCAAAGGGTCCGAGGGGCGCTGGTGGGGCGAGGAGGAGCCAGCTGCCAGCAGGTGCCAGGACGTGAGGGTTGCCCTCGCCCTCCGGCTCCCTGTCCCTGCCGGGTGGGTGCGGGCTGGGCACGGAGCCTCTGCTGCTGTGCTGGTGGGCACAGGGCTGGGACAGCCAGCTCGGCCCTGCCCACACCCAGTTATGTTCTTTGCAGCGTCAGTGACAGATACGTAAGGATTAAATTGAAGTAATCTCTGTAATCTACTCAGCGAGATTAAAACCTCTCCCTGCCCCCCTCCCGTTTTTATCCCTTTCATTCCAGGACTCCGCCAGCAGTGATTGCAGCCCAGGGAAGCCATTTAGCTTTTAAGCACCCTTCCAGCCTGCTTAAAAATGCATTCAGAATCAAATGAGTTTGTGCAGCGGGGCCATGGCTGGCTGCTCTGGCTGGGTGAGAGGCTGAGAATTAGGACCAAAGTAGCTCAAGTCAGAGTCAAAATTAAATTTATTGTTTCTGACCTTATTTGGAGTACAGTGCATTTACAAGTGATTAATGAGGCTTACAGCAGTTTCAGACTCAGTCGTGCTGCTTGGCGCAGCCTTTTGGACTCTCCTGTCCTTGGTGAGACCCCGCGCCTCAGAGCCTGGGAAGCTGCCTGCATGCACCGAGCTTGGTAGTGCTGGACCAGAAGGGAGCCTGCAGGAGCCAGGACGGGCCTTTGGAAGCGGCGCTGAGGCCAGGACAGCCAAAATGGAACCAGCATGGGGGACCTGCTGCCATCCCCATCCTCTGTGCCACCGAGCCCCTGAATCCCACTGGGGCTGCTGCCCATGGGCTTGGCTCAGCTGCGTTCCTCTCCTTGCCTCTGGGCTGCAGAGCCCTGCAATCTCCCGTTCCAGCTCCAAGTTCCCCATCCAGACAGGGAGAACGGGGAGACGCTTGGGAGCAGCAGGCCATGTGGTGGAGGCTCCGTGCAGGCATTCAAGGACACTGCCAGCGCTGTGAGGCTGCAGCAGCTCAGCCCTGCCTGCCCCGTGGCACCGAACATCCCCTGTCCAGGTAGATGTACTGCTCAGCCATCAACTCAAGGCACAAGAAAAGGTGGCAGTTTGTCAGCCTGGAATCAAAAGGTTGTTAATGACATACATATTAGACACAGAAAACTGGATTAACAATGACACTTTGGCCCTGAGGGCTTTTTTTGGCTCTGGAAATAAATTCTACCCTTGATCTATTCTGCCTACAACCTGAAGACATCAAGGGTAGAATATCACCTTTAATCTTATTTGCTATTTCCAGTATGCATTTTATTGCTTCCCCCTCTTCCTATAGGTTTCATGTGCTCCCAGCACACTTTCTTTGTGTATTTCAGTAATAACCTTCTATGATCTCTACATTGCTGCAGCCTTCTCTTTTGGCATGCCCGTCAGTGACCCGTGCCTGGGATGAGCCCTGGAACGGGGGCTCCTCCTTACCTGCTGTCGGCTTGTGGCCTCTTCTGCTGGGGGGGGTGGCAAGGAAAGGGGGCTGAGGGCTGAGGCTGGGCTCCGCATCCTTCCAGTGGGGTTTGAAATGCCCCACGAGTACTGCCCCCACGATCCCGTGAGCTGGCACTGCTCTGTGCAAGGGGACAGCAGGGGAGGGGAGGCATGCCAGGAACTCTCCTGGGGCAGTCTGACAGCCGGGACCACGCAACAAAGGGCAACCAGCCTGGGAGAGACCTGGGAGGGACGGGACTGGGAATGAGAAGACTTAATGCAGGGCAAGGCAGAGAGATCTTGTGCTGCTTTGGTAAATCCCACCACAACAAGGGAGATTGGAGAGCCTGGGAGAAGTGAAGGAGGAAAGATGAGAAAGATCACCTTGGAAAGACAGCCAGGAACAAAGGAGAGGCAAGGCAGAGAGCGAGCCATGAAAAGGGGCAAACAGATGGAGGGAAGAAGACAAAGGCGAAAGGTGCAAGGCTGGCAGCCAACAGCAAGTGCCAGCTCAGTTCGGAAAGGGGCAAAGGTGGGGAAGAAGGGCTGGAGGCAGGACCTGCTGTGGTGCTCGTCCCCCCAGCGCCACAGGGGGCAGGCAGCACGGCATCTCCTGCAGCCGTCAGGGCTCCGTCTCCCCGCACACCGGGGCAGCTCCGCAGCACAGGGCCAGGGCTGCAGCCCCGCCAGGGAGAGCGGGATCGGGGCTGACCCTCGGGGCTCCCACTGGCACAGGTGGCAGGGCGAGGGTGCGCTGAGAACACCAGGAAGCTGTTGTTTTTGTGGAGCTGGGTGTAAACAGCAAGCATGTCATGGAAAAAACATGCCCTGCAAAGATAGAGAGACTGAAAGCAAAATTGTCAGCTTTACAAAACATTCCTCCCTTGCAAAGCAGAGAAACCTGGAGGTGTCTAGGCATCCACACCAGCTTTATTTATCCAGGCGCCTCTAATGTTCATGCCTAGGCAGTGTGTTTGCTGCCGAGGCTGGATCACCACGTGGAGGCAATAAAACGGCTAAAAATGGAAAAAGCAACTTTTCCACAGATTTCCTGTGGCAGTTTGTCATGGAGCGGAGCTGAGTGATTGATGCCTTCTGGCCCCAGAAAGGGAGCCCGCCAGCGCCCAGCCCCTCGGTTCCCCTGCTCCATGCTCCTGCCCCGCTGCCACCTCCCCGGGCCGAGGTGCTGAACCCACAGCAGAGGCTCCATCAGAACTCCCTCCTCGCTCAGCACAGCACCAGCCCAGGCGGAAGGTGCCCAACCCAGAGAAGTACCAGACGTGGGTGGGTTTACACCAGCCAGGAATAACCCAACGGCTGTTGACTCCTCCAGGCTGACACAGGATGTACGCTGCTGTTTTCCGCTGCGATCTGCACGGAGCTGCTGGTGTCCGAGCCTCTGCTCTGGCCCCTGGCAGAAGCTGTTGTTGCACAGAGCACCAAACACAGCACCCAGCACCCCAAATGCAAAGCTCCCGTGGGTCACTTCACCCTGCCAGGACGATGAGGTTGGCCCCACAAGGGACCAATCCCCTCTGACTGTTCCAGAGCTCTCCTGATCCATCAGACACTTGGTTCTGTAACTAACTATTTTTACACTCCCAGCGAGGTCCAATTTTGTTGCTCCCACACAAGCACAGGCAAAAGAGGCTGCAGAGAGCACTGCTTTTCAGCAGCCTTCTCCATCTTTCTTTACATCTGCACTGAGTTCCTGGGTGCTGCACAAGAGGAAACCTCATCCCCACCCTGCTGCCAGGCAGCTCGCAGTATCCTTGTTTCTGCTGGGCTGCCACTTTTTGCCTGTCTCATTCTATTATCCTCCTTCTTCCCAAGTAACAAGACAAGTAGTTTTCTGCAGCTGAACAAGCTTTCTGTGCCGAGAAAGCAGGGGCAGTGACTCTTAATGTTTAAGTGGTGCTGCACACAGTCTTTTGGCTTAAGTGTGAGCAACCAAGCAGAAGCCTGGGCTGGAAGGGTGCGAGAGGGAAGGAAGCGTGTCAGGTGGAGGGAGCCAGAGGACTGGGGACGAAGCAACAGCCTGCATCCGTATCCTGCAACAACCGTGTGGTTTTCCTAGGTCAGCCTGCTTTTAGGCCATCACGGTTTGTAGACTACGCATCCCCAACCTGGCAGAGAAATGTAATTCTTGCGTCTTGTTCTTCCAGCTGACGGCTGCTTCTTCTGCCCTCGCTGAGGCCAGAAATCACTGCCGCCGTGCGGGGCGGCCCCTCCTCGCTCCTGTCCCCTCCCTCGCAGTGCAAGCCGCGGGGCCGGGGCTGCTCAGGCGCCCGGGAAGGAGGCTCGCCGGGAGCTGGAGGGACACCGTGCCTCGCTGCCAGCGCCTTACCCAGCCCGCTGCCGGCTCTGCCCGCGCCTCGTGCTCCCGCAGCATCGAGCCCTGCCTTCCCTCGCCCCGGGCCCACCGCGACCCAGCGCCGAGCCGTGCTCCCGGCCGGGGCCCTGTGCTGCCGGCCCTGCCCCGGGTCAGGCTCCAGCCGCCGAGGCGCGGTGCCCCCGTCCCTGCAACGCCCGGTTGTGCCGCCGGGAGGACGGGGCTGGAAGGGGGGCGCGGCGCTGCGGGGCCCCCCCGCTGCCGGGGTCCGGCGGCTCGCACCGGGAGCGCGGCCGCTCCGCGCCCGGGCAGCGCAGGGCAGAGCCGGCGGGGCGGGACGGCCGCGGGCAGCCCCCGGCGCCGCTCCCGGTCCCGGCGCGGCGAGAGAGCGAGGCCGCTCCCGAGGCCGGTCCCGGTGCCGGTGCCAGCCCCGGCCCCAGCCCCGGCCCCGCCGAGCGATCGCGGGGGCTCCGGGCGGCGCTGACGTCAGGCGGCCCCTTAAATAGCAGCGCCGCCGCCTCTGCCCCGGCACTTCCCGCGGAGGCACAGCCGCCGCCGCCGCCGCCGCCGTCCGGAGCGCCGCGCCCGCCGGGGATGGGAGCCGCGCCGCCGGGGCCGCGGGCGCGCGGGGGCCGGGGCGGCGGGCGCAGCCCCCCGGGGCGGCCCGGCCGCGCCGCCGCGTAGCCCCGGGCCATGCCGGAGCGGCCGCGCCGCCGGGCCCCGGGGGCAGCGCCTCGCCTGCGCCGCGCCGAGCCGCGCCGGGCCGGGCCGCGCCATGCCCGCCGGGCCGGCCCCATGGAGCCATGGCGCGTAGGGCGCAGGGCGGGCGGGCCCTGGCTCCGTCCCGGCGGCTGGCGCGGCGGCTGCTGTTCGCGCTGACGCTGTCGCTGTCCTGCTCCTACCTGTGCTACAGCCTGCTCTGCTGCTGCGGCGGCCCCGCCGCGCCCCGCGCCCGCTGCGCGCCCGCCCGCAGCGCCGCCGCCGCCAAGAAACTTCTGCAGAAGTCGCGGCCGTGCGGCCGCCCGCCCGCGGAGCCCCCGGGCAGCGCCGCGCCCGCCCGCCGCCCCCGGGAGCCCCCCGCGCCGCCGGCCGGCAGCGCCCCGGGGCCGGGCCGCCCGGGCGCCAAGCGGCTGCCGAGGGCCATCGTGGTGGGCGTCAAGAAGGGCGGCACCCGCGCCGTGCTGGAGTTCATCCGCGCGCACCCCGACGTGCGCGCCCTGGGCACCGAGCCCCACTTCTTCGACAGGAACTACGACCGCGGGCTCGAGTGGTACAGGTGAGGGCGGCGCCGCGGAACGGACCCGGACCCGGCCCCGCCGAGCGCCCGGCCCCGGGCACCCCGCCCGGCCCGCGGGGCCGAATCGCCACGGCGCTGCCCGGTGCCGCTGCCCGGTGCCGGTGCCGGTGCCCGCGGTGGCGGGCGGGGACGGGTCCCGAGGCTGCGCCCGCCGTGGTTCGCGAGCCCTCCGGCGCCACGCATCCCCGGAGCGCCCGCGGGCGCAGCGCACGGGCGAGGCTTGGCGCTGGCGGCCGAGCCGGGGAGGTTCCCTCCTCATCCTCACCGTCCTCCTTCTGAAGGGCCGAGCAGCGCGGGGGGAGGCCGCTCCCTGGCAGGGCAGCCCGTGCCCCAGCCCCGTGCGGCTCCCTCCCGCGAGGCTTCTGGAGCCCCCAGACCCGCATCCATGCTGTGGGTGCAAACGCCCCAGCCCCGTCCCTGCGGGCCCCTGGCGCTGGAGCCAGGACGGTGAAGCAGGTTTCCCACCGTCGGAAGAAGCACCCGCCAGTGAGAAGGGGCGAGTCACAAGGCTGCGGGATGGCACAGTTACTGTCCCTGGTGCTGCAGCCCTGCTCAGGGTTCCTCAGAGCCCCTGCCCTCCCCCATCTCCTCTGTCTCAACTCAGCCAAGTGAGTGTGTCTGCGATCCCCAATACTTTGCAGAGAGCAGTGAGTGCATCTCCAGCAGGAGATGGTAAGATTTTAATTTGAGTAAAGGCTTTTGAGGGCAGTTCAGCGGTGCTCAGAGAGGCAGCGAGCGCCATGCGTGGGCTCATCCCTGTGCTGTGGGCAGTGAGCTGGCCTCTGCCTACAGTGTTTGGCCCAGTGTCCTGGCGTTTTTTTGCTGTGTGTCATGACAAGTGCTGCGGGCATTTTGGGTGCTCTCAGGCACGGCTGGGTGCTTGTGGGGTCATCGGGAAGCAGTGGAGGCTTTGTTAGCCCCCTGGTGCCTGTGAGCTTGCAGCAGGAGGATGCCCAGCACAGGCAGAGCATTGGAGCTGGTTGTGGGAAGCAGCCCATGGGGCTGTGCGCCCAGCTCTGCTCCCTTCCCCTCTCATGCACTTACTCCTGTCTCAGCAGGGGTTTTCCAACAGAGATGTGCCCTGTCCCCGGACAGAGCCGTGCTCCTCGGCTGCCAAATGGGTTGGGAGGCACCGCGATGCGATGCTCACTCCCAGCTCTTCTGGGATCCCTGTATCTGTCTCCTTGCTGGCCAGACATGAGTCATGCCTGTGGCGTCAGGACGCTGCTTTCTGACTGCGAGCAGGTCAGAACTGCTCTGTGTATCGCAGGGGTGGTTCTCCAGCCGTTGGCACCGGCACCAGGGTCTGTGCTGGGGAGGCAGCTCAGGCACTGCTCGGGGAGGGCTGTCAGCAGATGCAGGCAGCTCCACTGCTGAGTTGTACGTGGGTCACGGCGAACCCTGCAGAGGGATATGTTCTGTTCCTTTTGCTGTGGCACCGCTGGCAGGTGACTGGAGAGCCAGCACAGGTTTGGGTGGAGCTCTCTGAAGCTGTGTCTGTCCTAAGGGAACTGCAGCCAGCCCAGTTCCTCCTACCCTTCACCTGCCATTGCCCCTCAGCAGGTTTGTCCCCCCATCCAGATGTCAGATGCTGTCACCTGTCCTGCATTGCCTCAAAGCAATCGGGAGCGATTCTGCAGTACAGGCGAATGAGAACAGGAGCAGCAGTGGTTTGGCTGAGGGGCACCAAACAGCGGGATGGGCAAGGCAGCAGGACACAGGTCCTACCGAGCGCCTCGCTCAGAGGGGAGCTGCGTGTGCTCAGCACCTGGCTGGGAAATGGCCTCCCCATCCTGTGTCCAGGTCCTGCTCGCAGTCCTGGGCTCTGCAAGCTCTCTGGGCTCTGGCGCTTCCCCACGCGTGGTGGCTGCAGTGGGCTGTGGGGAGCCTGGGGCTGGGGGCCTCGGCGGCAGCATGGGACCGAACCCCGCGGCACTGCTCCAGGGGTGGTGGCTGTGCTGGGAGCGTGGCCGGGTGCTGCCGGGGCCTGGCTTTATGTCCAGATCAATAGATCACATCAGAGCAGCAGAGCTTCCAAATTACTTCAGATAAAACAATTAAATGACACTTCCCTGGTTTTATTACTTTTTTTTTTTTTTAACCTCACAAATGTGCCAAAACATAAGCGCGGAGGCTGCTAACGTATAAAGTGTGGAATTGATTTTACTTCTTGCAAGTGGAGCAATTAAATGTGGAGCAGGTCTAACCCACAGCATGACGAGCTCGTGTCGCTGCCAAGAGACCAAGGAGGCAGGAACAGGGTCCTGGCGGTGGCTGTGCCCCGGGGAAGGGCAGAGCTCTTGGCACCCGGCTGTGAGAGGCTGCCAGCCAGGACCAGCACAGGGGCCGCCTGTTCCTGCTGGCTGGGGAGAGGGGAGAGCCAGAGCACGGGCTGCGTGGAAGGGCAAAGGCTCCCCTCTTGTGAGCAGAGACATCAGCTTCAGGAGCCCCTGCCCTGTGATGGCCGAGCACCAGTCCAGCCCCATCCTGTGCTCCAGTGGGGAGCCAAATGGAGGGCGCAGGCAGGTCTTTGCTGCAGGTGGGAGCAGCGAGAGAGCTGACTCCCTATGACATTCCAAAATCATGAGCTTCTGTTTTCCTGTGTTTTCCCCTGACCCTGAGATGGGCCGATGTGGAGGTGGCAGAAGCAGTGACAGGGGAGCTGTGATGCTGCTGTCCTTGCTGGCTCCAAATGCCGTGCCTACTCACAGCTGCTGTTTCCGTGGTGGCTCCTGTAGCACCTCCTGCCTTCTCCCAGGGCAGCCTTGGCTCATTCCTCTTGGAGACTGCATGCTTCAAGTGGGCCCTGAGCGGGACCCCTCTGCTCTCCCCCCTGCGAGACCACGCAGCTCAGGAGCTGCCTGCCTAATGACAGCAGCCCAGAAACACCCATGCCATTCCCAATTCACATCAGCCTCTCTAATCCACCTCATTAGCTAGAGATACACTACAGGAAAGGTATTTTTAGCAAGATCTGTTTTAAGACAACTGAAACCAAACAGCCAGCTACTGGGGAATATCGATTCATTACCAATCCTGGACTAAATGTTCGATACAGAGCTTTTCCTGCTGCAGGTAGCGTGCCAATAACCTTCAATATTTTCCAGAGCACAGGGAAGACAGGGTCGTTTAATTTGCAGTTAACTTTGAGCAGCAACCGTGGGTGCAGTTTTCCTCTCCAAGATTCCTGAGTAACTCCATGAAATGCTCCAGCGCCGCCGCGTCGCTGTCCCCAGGGAGCTGAGCTGGGAGGCGTTGGTGCCATGGGCAGCCCTGGGCGGCTCCAGCTGGGATTCAGCCGCGTGGATCCTGTCCCAGGGCAGCTCACTGAGTGCTGCCAGCCTCCCCTGCCAGCCTCCCTGCCGTGCTCGTGGCTGCCTGGGGAACAGACCCGGGGTGGGGAGGAAAACGCTGCACCCCCCACGCCTGCAGAGGGAGCGTGCAAGCCCTGGCTCCCGCACTCCGCCTCGCTAATTGCTCTCTGCTAATGGCCAGGTTGGCTCACACACAAATGGGAGCCCATTAGGGTTTGCCCAACGACACCGACTGTTTTGTGGGTTTGACTGACAGTGCATTTTGCTAAAGTTAATTAGCAAGAAGAGAGGAAGGCAGCAAGCTTCAAGGATGCTTTGAAGTTTCCTTGACTTCAGAGAGCGCCCAGGCGCAGAGGAATGGGTGCGGGCCCCCGGCAGAGGCTGTGTGCCTGAGGAGCTGCCCTGCCTGCAGCGCCTGCCCTGGCTGCTGCCGTGGGCCTGGGGTGGGCCTGGGGCAGCCAGAGCCCTGGAGCCTGGGAGAATGCAGGGAGGTAAATCCTTGCAGGGCGCCAAGTCTTCAATATTAATGATGCGTGCTCTCATTCTGTCTTCCATGACCTTGTTTGTAAACACTGCAATTTGTTCTAACCTTCGCTTCAGTAGCATGAAATCTCTCTCAGAACCTGGCGTGGCCGTGGGCATGGATGCTCCATGGAGCTGACGAGCGAAGGCTGCTGGGCCGTGGCGACCTCGGGCATCTGCTGCAGGGACCCCAGCCCCGTGGGAGAGAGCGGGCCCTGGGGCTGGCAAACAGCGGCTGGTGGCACAGCCCGGCTGGCCTGGGGCCGTGGCAGAGGTGTGTGAGGGGTGGCTGCATCGTGCGAGGGGCCGCTGCTGTGTTCTGGGTGCCAGCACGCCGCCCTGTTCCTTTGCACGTTCCAAGCACTGGAATATCACCACGTGGGCAGCGTGTCTCCGGCTTGAGCTTTCGGTTAGGCACATTACGTGATTTTTAATGAGTGTTCATTTTGGAAGTTTCACCTCTGAAAACAGTTGCTGTGGGAATGGCCAAGGGGCAACCCCAGCCCTTCTCCGTGTGCTGCGGCCTCCCCGGGAGGCTGGTCTGCACGGGGCTGGGATGTGCTCCCCTGCGGGTTGTTCCCTGCCTGGCCTGCGGCTGCTGGGCGCTGGGAGTCGGTGCTGGGTGGCTATTTACAGGGACGGGAGTTACACCCAGGCTTGCGTGCGTGAAGGGCATCGGCAGTGTGCCCTTTGGAAAAGATTTTGTTGACTTAACGGACACAGCAAATCTCTGGAGCATTTGAATGATTAAAAATGAATCAGCAACAAAGTTAATTACTGTGCTCACACTGCTTTTATGCATTGAAATGTCCCTCATTATCTGTCTGTGAGCACTGGTGTAAAATCTTTGAACATAAACATTTATTAAAGGGAGCTGATCCATCGTTAAAGCTCCGGGCTGCCTCGGCGCAGGGCCCAGGTGTTCTCACGGTGTGGCAGGAGGGACACGGGGCTGGGACGGGCTTTCCCTGGGTCGTCCCTCAGGTCATCATTTTCCCAGTGTGGGTGACAGTGTGATCCCTGAATTGTGCAGGCTTTAGGGGGACGCAGCCGAGTCCATCCTGCTCAGCTGAGAGCCCTGCTCCTGGGGCCAGCACCCCCGGCCCTCGCAGCGTGGCCATCCTCAGCAGGGGACACCGCTGTGGGGAGGCCTGGGGGACCTGGGGACTGGGGCTGGGGACTGGTGCTGGTGCTCAGCGCCCTGTGGCCTCCTCACGGTGCTCTGTAACGGCATGACCGCCAGCTGTTAGGCATCGGCTGCTGTATTGCTGTGCCCTGAGAGTCTGCTGCAATGTCACTCCACCAGAAGAGCTATTTTATCTTCCTCACACCTCAGTTTCTCGCATGCTTGACCCAGTTTTGCTTAAACCTTCGTGGAGCTTTGCTTGAGCTTTCATCTACTGACAGCATCTGAAGTCCTGCCGAGCCCAGCACTGGCCCCACGTGCACCTGTGGCACAGCACGGCACAGCACGGCACAGCATGGCACAGCACAGCACAGCACGGCACAGCATGCCATGGCACAGCACAGCACAGCATGCCATGGCCCCTCTGCAGCGGGGCACAGGGCTCAGAGTCAGCTGGGGGCTGTTTGCCTGCTGCAGGCAGGCTCAGAGCAGCAGCGTTTTGGGTCCCCACATCACCGGTGCCTGCCCAGGCACCCTGTGCACCCCAGCCAGGCTGGCTGCATGGGAGCGGGTCCGAGGGGAGCCCAGCGGGTGCTGGGTGTGCTGCAGGATTTCGCTGCCCACCCAGGCTCCCCTCTCCCCGTGCCCAGGCAGCAGGCGCTGAGCCCATGACATCGGGTGGCTGAGGGAAAGCGCTCGGCCCTCATCACGAGAGCCAGCACTTGGGATTTTTTTGCCAAATTAAACAGTTTGTTTTTATGCCGATGAGTGGATGAAGTCCAGGATTACACACACTTCAGTCTGCGGCCTCTGAGGAGAGCCCTGGATGTGCTCGCCAAATCCTCTGCACACAGCGAGCGGCAACAGGCAAATATTTACCCAGGAGCTGGCAGCTCTGCTGCGTGCTGCACGGGCTGGATGCAGACCTGGGCCGTAACGGGATTATTGAGTGTGTGCTCCCCCCCGCACGCTTATCTGCAATATCTCAATCATCTGATGAATTTTTGTACAAATTTATCCCTGGGAGAGTGTTTCACGCATGTTCGACATCAAAGCAACGTAGGCAGCAAGGGAGCGTATGTTTCTTTAATGTGGGAGCGTTGTAGGGGCCGCAGGGTGCCCAAAGGCAGATTATGAGAAAATTAATAATTCAGGCCTGGGAAAGGTGCTGGCAAGAAGTTAACTCCTTCAGGGCAGGCGCTGCCTTCGCAGCGTGCAGCCGGGGCAGCCACAAGCAGGGCTGGGCAGGGATGTGCCGGCTTCGGGCGCTGCAGGGGACGGCCGCCAGCTCGGGGCAGGGACGTGGCTTCTGCCCCGGTGCTGCTGCCGGCACCTGGGAAGCGTCCTCCTGCGGCTCCTGCCACCCCCCCGGGTGCGCTCGTCCCCTCGCTCCAGTAAGGGGGCAAATACAACCCCGAATCTGAGGGTAGGAAGCGAGCGTTAGCACTCACAGAAAATGTCACTAAAGGGCTTTAAGAACTTAGTAACTACAATGAAAATAATCTCTAATTCAAGAGGAATTAGTGCTGTATCTCCAGCCAGATTAATGCATTGAGCAGGGGATTTGGCTGGTGCTGGGAAGCCCAGAGGGATTGCTTCATGTCCCTGGGGCGCATCCTGGGCTCGCAGAATGGCAGCGGGGCCAGGGCAGCCGCTCTGTGGGGGCACGGAGGTCTGGGGGCACGGTGGGCTGGGGGCAGCTGCCCTCTCCCCAGCACAGCAGCAGCGATGCCGACCTCCTCGGGGAGCCCGCCGTGCTGTAGGGAAGGGGCTGTGGGCCTGCCTGCGTCATCGGCCAAGCAGAGCACGGCTGGAGGGAGGGAAGGCTGGGGAGGGCTGGGGGGAGCCGGGTGGGAGCTGTGTGCATGGGCACCGCGAGCAGATGTGTCTGCAGCCCACGCCTGGCAGGCGGGGAGAGCTGCGATGCCCCGATAATTAAATCCCTCTGGTGGTCAGAGGGCTAGCCTTCTTGGCAAGCACAGTGAAAAGCAAATGAAGTGGAAAGCCCGTGGCTGCTGAAAGGCGTGTGCTGGAATGACGAGGGAGCTGCACCCCGGCACTGCTGCTGGGAAGTGCCTCCCACCCCTTCTCCTCAGAGGGGACCCCAGTGGCTGCCCCCCAGGAGGTGGCTCTGCTCCCTGGGCTGGTCCCTGTGCAGGCGAGGGGAGAGGCATTCCTGCAGCCTACACTGCTGTGAGGCCGGAGAGGAGTTCACTCCACTACCTCCCTAATGATTTCTGCGCAGAGCTGCCCTGCTGCTCACTCAGCATCAGCTTTTTTAACCTCCTCCATTTCTGCTGCGTTGCAGATTCCCCTCACCAGGACAAAGTGCGGACGGCTCATGCACGCGCTGCCAGATGGAGAAAGCTGCCGTGTGTTTTCCCCAGCCAGGCAGTGCCGATGGGATGAGCACGGGGAGAGCCTGGTGTGTGTGACAGGAGCGTGAGCGGTGCTGGCACACGGCAGGGGGAGCTGAGCCCCTTGGTGGGGCGTCCGGGGGCAGGGGAAGGCAGCACCAAAACCACCGCCCGTCCATCCTGGGGCACCAACACAAGGGCGCCTTGTTCCCAAGGTGTCGGTGGGACTGGCACGTCTCTGGCCAGGGCTGCCCACCCAGTAGCACAGCTGCGGGGTTTTGCTGTGGCCCCGGGGACAAGCGCAGCCCAGTTTGTTGCCTCAGCAGCGGGCTGGCGCTGCGGCCCCCAGGCAGTGGTGGCGAAGGTCTGCGTCTGCCCACCTGCGTGCGAGAGCGGTACCTGGCAGGGCTGTGAGCAGGCTGCACCTCCCCTCACTGGGGCACCGTCCTCGGCCCTGGTTGGCACCGTGCAGGAGAGGCAGCAGCAACCCTAAAATCGGGGGGCACGGCGGGTCCAGGCAGCACGGGGCACCCAGGGTGGCACGGCTGGGGGGGACCCAGCGCTGCGGAGCTGTTCCTGCTGCACCGGGGTGCGCAGCGCCGCGGGCCAGGTGCTGAGAGCCTTCAAACCTGAAGACACGAGCCCGAGGCTTAAAACTCTGTGACATGCTATTTGTATGCAAATAACTTTGTGAATGCAGAAGTCCAAAAATATCATTTTAAAGTCAACTGTAATTAAGTTTGCAATGCATTTCCCAGCTCTTGCAGCTCTGGGGATCCCGCCGTTAACATAAAGATGAATGTGTGGATGACATTTCTCCCCCTTGCATGGTTTCACTGGTGATTTATTTATCTATTCAGGCTGTGTTTTGTTGTCTCAGCAGTCTCTGTTGTTCAGGAGCAGCAAACACTGGGAGTCCATTTAAAAAAAAAAAAAACAGCTCTTGTCTCATTTCTGTAATTTACTATGCAGAGATTTTTTGTTTTTTCATAATTGATTAGAACCTGTAATTTCATTTTTTAAATACATGGACCTAATAGCTCACGTAATGAAAGTCTAACAAGCCTGAAGATGAGCCATTAATGAAACAGCAGTTTTATGATTCTCCACCAATATATTGTAATAGTGATTCGCTTATAAAGCTGTCCTGCACTGATTTATGATGAAACTTGTTTGTGATATGGAGATACCAGCAGTGGGGCCTGGCACTAAATTAGCATTTCCTGACAGTCATTAAACAATGGGAATCATAATCTGGATTTATGGGGTTTGGAGCAGAGCAGTGGGAAAGGCCAATTAAGCCACGGCTGTGCTCAGGTACCTATGTAAAACATCCCCGTTAATTTATGCTAGTTAATTAGTTCTCTTTCAAACGAGAAAGCTGGTCAAGAGCAAGTGAGGGCTGCAAGGCCAGCGGGACTGGGACCAGGTGGGTGCTGCCCCCGCTGCCACTGCTGCGTCTCCTCCCAGCTGTTTTCCATCAGGGTTCGTTCTGCAGACCAAGCCCAAAGCCGGTGGCTGTGGACCTTGTTCTAGGGACCCTGCAGGGACCACGTGGATTTCCAGAGGGCCGAAGGATGCTTCCCTGGTGGTCTCTGGTTGGGGTCACGGCTGCAGTGTTCCCAAACAGCTGTGCTGCAGCAGGCCAGGAAGGCCTGGGGTCTGTGCAGGGTTATCCCATGAATAAATCAGTGCCTCGCTCCGCCGGCCACATTGCTGCAGGCGGGGTTGCTGATGTTTGCTTTCTGTGACTGCTTCTGTCCTGAGGCTGCACTGGGCCAGCCCTCAATAGATCCAGGTCTGGTAAGATGCCTGCTGCACCAGCTCTTCCTCTGCCTCACTCCTTCCCTCGTGGAGGGGACACAGACCTGCCAGGCTGCAGGCGTTCCCCTGTGCCACATGAGCTCTGCCTGTCCTCCCAGAAGAGCTGGGGGGGGCCCAAGCCCCCTGCACACCAGCGGTTGCAGCGGAGGGCACTGGCTGCACCCAGGGTTCACAGGCAGGGGCTGTGCCTGGGGCCTCGGGCAGCTGGCGGCAGGCTCCGAGCAGGGCACAGGTGGCTGCGGAACGTTGAACGTGTGGTGGACTGCTCCGAATAAACCCTTCCCAGAGACACATTTCTCAGCTCACCATAAAGCTCTCCCCAGGCAGCGCCTGCTTGTGCCTTATAGCTTGCGTTCTGCTGCACGATTAAATTGCAGTCGCTGAGCCACTAACTTGTACTGCAAAGTGGAAATTGTAGCAGATGCTTTTGAGCAGTAAACACAGCTGAAATATAAGGTGCCTGCGAGTGCAGGAGACCCTGTGGGTGCCTGTGGCATGCGCTCCCCTGCATGTGCCTGGGGGGCTGGTCACCTGCGTTTGGCACGGCTGTCCCCTGGCTCCTTCCAAAGCCCTGTGGGTGGGGAGGAGAGCAGTGATGCCCCTGCTCCTGGCCCACGGAGGACGCCTTAGAGATGCTCTGTGGCATTGCCTGAGCTGGCACAGGAGCAGGCTGTGGTGTTCGGGCAGGGCAGCAGACACGGGGCTGGGTATGGCTGGCAGCACGGTTTGCAGGGTTGGGGAGCCCTGAGCCAGGCTGAGCACCTGGAAGCCAGGTGAGCTCCTCCCTCCCTGGCAGTGTGTGACAGCAAGGCCCCTGCGTGCCCACTGCTGGCATAGGGGCAGCAAGGCCCCGGGCACCCAGTGCTTCCTGCTGTGCCCCACGTCTGGCTGCGATGGATCCAGGAGTTCACTCTAGTAATACAAGACCAACCTACAAATCTTTCCATCCCATTAGTCTTTATTTGATTTGGATGTTCACTTGTCAAAGCAAGTGATTTAATTAGCCCTAAGCTGGGCCCCAGCCCCTCGTGGTGCAGCACCCCCGGGCTGCCCCCACCTCTCCACGCGGCCCGCCCCGCACACATCCACTGCCTGGCCCTGCAGCTCCACTTCACACACAGCTGGGGCACAAGGGCTGCATGCAGACAGTGCTGGTTGCCAGGCTGAGGGGACACAGAGGAGGGGCGGCTGTGTCCCCACGGGGGCTGGAGCCGGCACGGCTCTGGCTGGCACCTGGTGTGTGCCTGTGGTGCCCACGGCTCAGGGAGTGCGGGAGCCTGGCTGCACTTTAATGCTATCAGGGAGGGGAGGAGCCAGGTAATTGCAGTAATTCCGGAAGGAGCCACTAATTTCTTGTGCAAATGGCAACCAGTGCAGTAATACGTGATAAAAGACTGGGCGAAGGCTGGCAGAGGCTGTCTCCTGGTTAATGCGCCCATGGCAGCGATCTGGGCGGATGGCAGAACCGCTTGGCTGCGTGGCTGCAGAATGAAGCCACATGCTTGCCTTAAACTGATGATGAAGCTGCCACTGGTGGTGATGGAGCAGCCCTGGATGCTGCACAGCACCAGCTCCCTGGCAGCTCAGCAGTGCCCTTCTGTGCCATCCTGCCTGGCTCCAGCGCCCCGGGAGCAGTGCGTCTCCTCTGGCTGGAGCGCGTGGGGGCACTGGGGCACACCCCTGCCCTCTGCCGGGGCTCTCAGACAGGACATGGGGGGACACGACCGGGGCAGACCCCGCAGGAGCCGTGTCCTCCTGCCCTGCCGGGACCGGGCACCCTGCCAGCCTCGTGCCGCGCACACCGCCCAGCACAGCGTGGGCAGCCACTGCGAGCGGCACAGCTCCTTCCTCACCCTAATTTCCTCTTTGCCTGCAGGAGCCTGATGCCACGAACGCTCGACAGCCAGATCACGGTGGAGAAGACCCCCAGCTACTTTGTCACCAAGGAGGCGCCGCGGCGGATCTTCAACATGTCGCGGGACACCAAGCTGATCGTGGTGGTGAGGAACCCGGTCACCCGCGCCATCTCGGACTACACGCAGACGCTCTCCAAGAAGCCAGACATCCCCACCTTTGAGGGGCTGTCCTTCCGCAACCGCAGCCTGGGGCTGGTGGACACCTCCTGGAATGCCATCCGCATCGGGATGTACGCCGTGCACCTGGAGAGCTGGCTCCAGTACTTCCCCCTCTCCCAGATCCACTTTGTCAGCGGGGAGAAGCTGATCACAGACCCGGCCGGGGAGATGGGCAAAGTCCAGGACTTCCTGGGCATCAAACGGGTTATCACAGACAAGCACTTCTACTTCAACAAGACGAAAGGCTTTCCTTGCCTGAAAAAAACAGAGAGCAGCAGCTCGCCACGCTGCCTGGGCAAGTCCAAAGGGAGGACTCACGTGCAGATAGACCCCGAGGTGATAGAGCAGCTCCGGGACTTTTACAGACCTTACAATATCAAGTTCTATGAAACAGTCGGGCAGGACTTCAGGTGGGAATGAGCACCCGGGAGCAGAGCTGTGGTGACGTGACGCTGCAGTCTTCCACGAGGGTGGCCTGTGGGGGCCGTGGCCAGGCCCTGCAGCCAGCCCGGCCCTCCTGCAAGCCCCAGGCACAGGCGGGGCAGCAGCCGGGGTGCTGCAGGGTGAGCGGGGCTGGGGGAGCCCTGCTCACTTGCACAGCCCTGCGGTCCTGGGCCACGGCGATGGCCCCACCTCGCAGCCCGTGCACAGGCTCCTCTGGGGCGCACCCCTCCTGGGCACCCCAGAGTGAACCAGGGCCCCCGGGTAGTCCCAGCCCCAGGGAGCGGAGGAGGCGTCGCTGCCTGTGGGGTCAGGGCAGGCAGGGCCCCAGCCGCCCTGCTTCGCCTCCCAGCACTGCAGCTCGGCGTGCAGCCACGAGGGTGGTGAGATGTATCTGCTTGAAGAAAAACTGTCTTTGAAAAATGTTGTACCGATATTTTGTCCTGTGAATAAAGCACAGAATCCTGCTGTTACGGGTACTTTAGTGGCACTAGCATCCTTGTTCAGCATGTGATCTCGTGTGTAAATAAAAGCGGCTACCACCGGTCCTTATGCATGGGCTTTTCTTAGGGCAAGCCCGTCCATGGGCTGGGGCAGCCCCGTGCTGCCCTGCTCCCCTCGCTGTGCCGCTGGGGCTGGTGGAGAAGCGGGCAGTGGCGTGGGGCAGTGACCCCGGGGACAGGACCAGAGGGAGGGAGGGAGGCTCAGCCCCGCACGGCGAGCAGGGGGCCCGACCACATCGCTCAGGAGCACCAGAGACACCCCAGCGTCAGTACCGCCTCCTGGCAGGCTCTGGGAGCAGGCTGTGTTACGTGCAAGGGACAATTTATGGTGGAATTTAATGGGCTGTTCTGTAGGAGCCCACAGTTACACCTAAATGTCAAGTGCAGCCTTGCGAGATGGTCCCCAGGCTGAGCTCACCTCCACTTCCCCTGGCTGCCGTCCCCTCTGACTCCTCACCAGCCGCAGCTGGGCAGCTGGAGCTGCAGCCCCGTGCCCAGGCTCTGCCACCAGCCATACACAGCCCCGGCAGCCCCCCAGCAGCCCCTGCCAGCAGCAGCCCCCATGGCCAGGGTCCTGGGGGTGTCACCGCGTGCTTTGCCCAGGCGTGGAGCCGTGGTGCTGAGGGTGTGCGAGCAGAGCCTCCCCGCAGCACCCAGCACAGCTGTCCTGAGCACACCCTTGGATCCTGCCCAGAGCAGCGTGAGGGGCCACATCCTCGGGTGGTGGAGATGGGCACTCTTCAGCATGCCCAGCCCTGGGGGAGCTGGGGGCCAAAACTGCTCCCATAGGGCTCAGCCGGGGGGTCAGCCACCAGCACCCTGGCTCAGGCTGCACTGAGCGCTGAGCACTGAGCACTGAGCGGGGTCCTGTCCTGCCACGGCAGAGCCCACACCGAGGTCACACGCACGGGTCTGGCCCCGTCCCATCCTGCAGCAATCCATTTCACCACCCTGTTAGCAGGCGCTGTAATGAGCACCTCCGTTCGTGAATATCAATAACTGCTCTTGTCGGAGCGGTGTTATTTGCCTTTCCGAGTGCTGGACTGTTTGAATCATCTATTGATTTTCGTAGTAAATCTCAGGCATTTCTGTCAAAGGTTGCAATTTACCACTAGCATCTAAATCTCAGCGAGAGCCCGAGCCTTCAGCCTCTCCTGGCTGCCAGCATGAGCAGAGGCTGTCCCTGGGGCTGGGAGCAGCGGGGCGGCCGAGCCTCTCCCCCCATGGGGCAGAGCAGCGCGGGTGCTGCCGCAGGGCTGCTGCTCGGGGTGCTGGCCATTCGCCCCCAGTGTGCAGCAGGGTAGGGACAAAAGGAACAAAAAACCTTCCACATCCCAGTGTGCCTGCTGCAGAGCGTTGTGCATGGCACAGGGGCGGACAGGCAGGGGAGCAGCACGACCACGCTCAGTCCAAGGGACCTCACTGGAAGTAAGGCCTGTCTGGAGAGCTCTAATTGGAAAAAGGTGGAGGTAACTAACAGCCATCTCACACAGCCCACCCTGCCTCCCCTTCCACTAGCATCCAGCAGCAGCTGCAGGAGCTGCAGGAGCTCCGAGAGGCCAGCAGCGAGGGTCCCAGAGACAGCTGCAGGCAGGCGGCCAAGCAGGGGATTACCAGCTGCTGCAGGAGGATGGGATATTTCTTATATGAATTTTCCTTTAAAGGACAAACATATTCACAGCAAGATTCACAAATCCCAGACTCGCGGTAGAAAAGCCATTTCCAATCCAGTCCAAGGAGGCAGAAGGTGCTGGGCTAGATTGATCCCCCTGACAATACTGTATTAGTGGGAAATTAGAGCTGGAGGCTGAAGAAACCGCTGCAATATCAAACAACTACTTTACATTTGTCCGTACAAATGGAGGGAGCAGAAAAGGGCTTAAATCAAGTATTAGATTTACAAAGGGTAAGCAAATGAGGGCTCAGGAAGGGCTGTACTGAAAATGCTGATCACATTAGGAGCTCTTAAAACGTGGCTTAAAAAGCGCTCGAGGAGGCAATCTGCATGAGGCAGCAGCAGGACGGGAGGTTCATTAACGTCGAGCAACGCTGCCTTGGAGATGCCAGCGCTGAGCAGAGGGGCTGCCAAAGGGCAGCTCCCCCTCGGCTTTGCTGCGGTCCTCCCTGCTGCCCCCTGACCATGCCCGTCCAGGGACGTGGGTGCCAGAGCCTCCGCTCAGACCCACGAGGCAGCACAGAGCTCTGCTGTGCCGGCACCGAGTCCCCGGCCGTCCTTCCCCAGGAGCCCGGCACATCGGCGGGTCCCGCCGGCACGGCGCAGAGCCATCCGGGCACAGCAGCAAGATTTCAAGCAGACCGGATTAGAGCGACTAATCCCCTCCCAGTGGCTAAATCAGCTCAAAGCTCTGGCTTAGCAAGCTCTGTGAGCTCCTGCAAAGGCACGCAGGGTCACAGTCAGGAAGGAGGAGCGCTGGAGTTACGGCTGGTGCTGGCTCCCGGTCCGGCCAGGCTGTGCTCGGCAATGCCTGACCCAGGGACGGTCCCCAGGCAGCTGGGGGGGAGGCTCTGCCTGGGCACAGTGCCTGGCAGTGCCGGGGGCTGCCAGGGGACATCAGGGGACACTCACCACATCCACCACAGCCCTGGCAAGCTGCTGGGGGACACCCCGAGCAGGACCCCTGCCGCTTCAGCTGTGCTGTGTGCTAGGATTGCTGCGCCCACATTCCCCAGAAGGAAAAGTGGGGACTGCAGGGGTGTGTTGTGGGCACTCCTGTTGTGCCGTCAGTGCCGATGGCATCCGCTCACAGAGCCCTCGGAGCCCCCCTGTGCGAGAGGGAGACCTCCTGGGCAACCAAACCAATTGGCTTTGTAAAAAGTGTTTGCTGTGCCGTGTAGCTGCGGTCCTGAGCAGCCTCTATGCCATTACTTGGCTGTAATAGTTGGGAGGAAAATGCTTTAAGAGTGAACTTTATAAGCTAGCATGTAAATTGTAACGACCACTGTTCAATTTTTACTGGGCTGCACTTTAAGCCCACTATTTCTCAGCTAAGGGTGATGGAGCCTCACCAGAGTGCTTCGAAGGCTTGATGAAAATGTCCAAAGACAGGCCGACAAGGCAGACCTTTTGTTGACTTGATTAATGTGCGTGCCGAGTTCAAAGTGCTGAATGCAGCTTGCCGGTCGAGGAGGGCTGTGGCTGCAGCCGTGGATGTCAGCACTGCAGTGCAGCGCGGTGCCATAGCGCTGCCCCTGCGGCTGCAGCTCGGCCAGCCAGGCTCTCCCCGCAGGATGGAGCTGGCCGTGAATGATGTGAACCTTCAGCAACCCTGCGCGGCTCTGGGCAGGCAGAGGTGCTGCAGAACCGGCCCAGCCCCAGCACGTGCCCGCTGCCTGTGGCACACGCACCCTGGCAGGCTCCTTGCAAGCCCCTGGCGTGCTCCTTGCTCCGTTCACAGAGGTGAGGGGTGCTGGGGAGCCACAGCCTCAGGGTGCGGGGTGATGAGAGAACTGCTCGACACGCAGGCAGGACCCACACCAAGAGGGGCTCCCCGAGGGCTGTGGGGGTGCTGCCCATGGGCCTGCCCAGCTGCAGGGGCACGGGGCGCCGCGTGCGGAGCTCCCTGGTGCGGCCACTCCACAGCCCTTGCGTGCGGCGTGTTGTGATCCGCTCGCTCAGGCTTGAACCCCCGAGGGCAGCTGTTTAATATTTATCAGCTCATAAATACTTAAACATAATGAATGCGACTTAAGTGGTCCCTGATCCTGTTTACGCTGAAGAGCTCTTGAGACATGCTGGGTCAAAGGAAACCTTTCTGGGCCCGAATTTACATCGCTGGCAAGTGCTCTGCCCTGCCCGCACGGAGCAGAGCTGCCAGCACGCCCCTGGGAGCCGCGGCGCTGCTCCTGCCCTGCTGCCACCTCCCATCCCTGGCCGGGGCAGTGACGGGCACGCAGCCACCCTTCGGGCTCACCGGGCCAGCTCAGCACCAGCACCACACCAGCCAGCCCCAGCTGTGGCTCTGCACTGCACGTTAAATTAAGGCCAAGTATTTTCGGTTGCTCAAGAAGCATCATTCGTCTCTCAAACTGAGGTGGGAACACAGTGCCGTAAGCGCTGAGGAAATTTGATTAACTTCTTCTTAATTAATATAATTCACTTTCGCTTCTGGTTCCACGCTTACTGCCCACAGCGGGGACCAGGAACCAGCGGGGTGCTTGGAGCCGGGGGCTGTGGACAGCTCTGTGCTGGGGGAGCCCCATCCCCGTCCTGACACCTCTGAGTGTGCTGTGCCAACAGGCTGCTGCTCCTGGACGGGGGGGACAGACCCCTGGACAGACCCCTGGACAGACCCCTGGACAGACCCCCAGACAGACCCGAGCTCCCTGCCTCCCGCCCCCCCGGGAGCCCCACTGCATCTGGCAGGCTCCAAGCCCCCTCCCCAGAGCCCAGGCTCCTTTTGCAAAAGTAAATGTAATTTCTCTTTTATGTGAGCCGCTGAGGCACAGTGTATAAATTAATCAAACTCCTCTGAAGCTCAGATCTTCTGCAGGGCTTCATTCACTTAGGAAACCAAGCCCACCCAGCCCCACGGCCCCTTCTCTGATGCCTTTGGCTGCTGCCCCCTGTGACGGCCACGGGCTCTCAGTTGGCACACTCGGGGTGCTCTCCTGCCCAGCCACAGCCCCCTCGGGGGTCCCATCCTGCTCCGCAGCCCCCCGTGCAGGGTGGGTGCTGAGTGCCCTGAGGCTGGCCCTGCTCTGGTCCCACTGCATGGAGGGAATGGGCAATGAGGAGAAACTGCTGGCTGCCCATGAGCGTGTCAGCGTGGCTGGGTGTCAGCCTGCCCGCCTGCTTTCCCAGCAGCTCACGTCCTGCACAACTGATTAACGTGGTCAATTTGCTTTGAAAGTTTTCCAACTTCTTCCACAAGCTCTGTGCAGCGCTCCAGAGAACAAGAGCGTGTGAAAAGGAGAAGATCTGATGGTATCAATACTGCACTGAAGTCTGGGCATCACTGCATAATTCATTACCTGACAGCTAATTAACCAGCTGGTCCAATTAGGGTGACTCCTGCAGCCAGGGCTCAGGGCATGGAGGGAGCGGGGCCCTGGTGCTCCCCACAAGCAGGCGCCCGCTGGGGGCCACGGGGCCCGATGAGGATGTCAGCTGTGACATAAAGCTGCTGCCAACAGACGGGAGCACGGGGATGGCTGCAAATGCCCCGTCAAGAGCATTTCAGCACCGACGGAGAGGTGCTGCTGCTCACACCCCTGCGAGGAAACCAACTCCAGCAGCAGCCCCAAAGGCAGCAGTGGGGTGGGGCAGGGACCTTCACCAGGGCCATGCTGGCAGCGCTTGGCTGCTGGGCAGTCCCCAGCCCACGGTGCTGGTCCTGGGGGCACAGGGACACCAGTGTGGGGCCAGCACTGGGTGGCACTGGGTCCCTGGCCGGTCCTGAGCCGTGGCAGTGGGGCAGGTTCAGACAGCAGCGCATTGGGTGCCAGCAGCTCCCTCGCTGCAGCCTGCTCTTGAGGCAGGCACGGCAGTGAGGACAGCAACGGCTCGTGCACGCTCCGCTGGCTGGCAATAAGGATGGCTTCGGTATAAATATTTACCTAGAGATTGAATGGATTCAGCTGAGTTCATTCCTATTAGAGGATCTGTTAGTAATTATCTGAATATGCGTTATTACCTGGGGACCTATAATCTGCCACAGTAATGAGTTCAAGTGGCTCAAGTGGCATAATAAACAGGAGAGGGGAGGTGGGAAGGGTACGGCTGCCATCCGCAGCAGGGGCAGGGCAGGGCTCAAGGACAGCAGAGTCATCGGCCTGAGGCTGCGGCAGCACCGCGGCGCTGGGACGCAGGGCTCCTGCTCTGCCCACCAACAGCAGGGCAAGGTGAGCATTGGGCACAGTGCAGGGAGGGCTGACTGAGCTCAGAAAGGAAAACAGAAGCTGAAATGTTGGGGAAACCAGTGCTTCCCAGCACTGGTGTTGTGCATGGGATGCGCTGCAGGACGGAGTGCTGCAGCTCCCGCAGGGCACCCAGGCTCTGGCTCCACGCCTCCGTGCAGCCCAGTCCTGCCCAGCTTACAGACTCACTGCACAAACTTCAATTGACTTCATCTGACTCAAACAAGATAAAATAATTAAACAGCAGGCTGTGAGGCTGAGCTCATCGTCCTGCTGCTGCAGGTATTGACTCATCCCAAAGCACAGCAAGGGAGAAAATCCCCTCTGGGAGAGGTGTCCGGGCTCTGTGTGTGCTTGCCAGGTGCACAGTCCGTGCTGCTATTGCCACTGGAGCATGCCCAGCCATGCACACCATGGGGCTGCAGGGTGGGAGTCTACAAGCACAGCAATGCCCTAAGAGGCAACACAACAGAAGAAGTGCCCAGGAGTGATGGAGATGAATCACTCTGGTGCTAATCCTGCAAAGGATCTGACCTGCCAGCTGAAGTGAGCACCCGCGGTCCATCTCTCCTTATCACACACAGCATTTTGCCCTCGCTGGTACGCCATGCTCTCGGCAGCCGGGCAGGTGAGCGGTGTCAGGCCCTGCTGTGCCCAGGCCGGTGGTGACAGCCACGTCCCCAGAGCCAGGGCCTGGGGGTCTGGGGGCTGCCCAGCACCTCCCGCAGCTCTGGGCATCGCTGGAGCTTGGGACGGGGCCATGGGCACCTGCCCCTTGTCTTAAGGCAGTTCTCAGCTTCTCCCACCTTCCCTGCCTGGCAGGTCCTGCTGGATTCGAATATTGTGAATATAGCTCTTTATTTAAGGAACAATGATCTGAGACCAGCAGATAATCTCTGTCCCATCGCTGCGCGCTGCAGCACTGCCATATGATATCGCTGTGTTTAGCTACGGCACTGTTGTGAGAGCAATACGGTCATTAAGCTCTAATTTCTAAAACAAAGATAAAATTACGTGATTAAGATCTAATTAAACTCTAACTACCAGCGCTATGAATCACTTCAGCACACAGTTTAATGGATGTCTTTTGAAGCCATCATGCATTTTGTTTCCTTCTGTGGCCGATGATTTCCCTAAAGGGATTGGGTTTGCTCAGTCTGATGTTTGCTTTCGCTGTTCCTGCTTTATCTGGGGACCACTAAAAATGTTTACATGTGAGCAAGAAGCTCAAAAATCCATTTCTAACCAGACAGAAAATTTCACTTGACAAGCTCGTTCAAATGTGTATCTCTGTAGAAATAATCGGAGCACAGAGGGTTCTTAATGCCAGGGCCGTCCCCCAGCCCCCAGTCTGCTAATGTAATTTCGGAACTGCCATGTACCGTGGTGTAATTAGCATGAGCTGCCTGCATGGCAGATAGCTCGGTGCTAGGTGCCTTGTGGCCAGAGCTGCGCTAAGTGGCATTAAAACGCCTTGTAAGAAAAAAAAAAAAAAAAAAAAAAAAAAAAAAAAAAAAAAAAAAGAAGAAAAAAAGGAAGAAAACCTCCCTTACAGCTCTGGGCTGTTGACTAAGGAACAGCGCTACAATAATTTTGATAGAGACTATTCTCATCTTCCTTTTCCCCAGCAAAATATCGCCTTGCTGTCCCAGAGCCGCCTCTGCCAGAGCAGCAGGGGTGTTCCCAGGCCGTCACTGCGGTGCTGCAGCCCGTGTCGTGCCCCAGGAGCAGCCGGTGCCCACCGTGCAGCCCGTGCCCACACTGCCCGCAGCTCCCCAGCAGGTTCACGTTAATAACGTGCCGCACACCTTGCTGCAGCCGGGGGCACGGCCGTGCAGCGCGCAGTGGCTCGCATCCCTCCTGCCGAGCCCTGCAAAGCCCAGGGCCAGGAGGTGACGGCTGTCACGGAGGCCGAGAGCCCAGCTCTCCGACAGCGTGATGGCCTCGCTCCTCTGCCCGGGCAGCACTGCAGCAGCCGCTCCTCTCCCCTTCCACGGGCACGGCTCAGAGCCCTCCCTCCTCCAGCACAGCGGTGGAGCTGCCCCAGCGGTTTGAGCCCTGGGTTCAAGCCCAGCTCAGGCCAAGCCCGGCACTGAGCAGCGAGCGGCTGCAGCGTGTCGTCCCGGCAGGGCAGGGGCCTGGCTCGCTGCACAGGGTGCAGACATTGCAGGGTCAGGGCCGGGCTTGTTGGGTATCACTGTGCCCTTTTAGTTTTGTAGGTGCTGGAAACAACTGCTGCAGAGACGCCTACAGTACCCCAAATCCAAGGCTGAGGCTGCCGTACGAGCTGCAGCGTTCGCAGCACGGCCCAGACAACACCGAGTGCCAAACGGGTTAATTGGCGGCACGGGGACATTTGAGGGAAGGTAGCCTGGTACTTCCTTGGGGAGAGCACGCAGTGCAATGACTTCTTACCCACTGCTCACACATTGGAATGGATGGAAAAGGGTGTTGAAGAGAAATAACACTGAGAAAAGTTATGGCCCCATTTAGGTTTGCTTTGTTGCCTTTTTTTAGCAGAAGAATGCCTTGTTTTCCCTGAGACGACACATTAAGTGAACACACGTCCTCCTGGGGATAGCTGCAGCTGCAACAGGTACCTAACAAACTGCTAAATGGGAAAGAAAATTTCCATCATTAATCAGGCACTGTGAAATGAGGTAGTTCTCAAAATTGCCCCCCCATATAATTGTTAGTGGATCCAAACAACCAGCAGTAAGTCAGGGTAATGTTCCCCAGATGACTCAGACAGCCAGAAGAGATAAAGGAATCAGAGAGGAAATAAAGGAATTGAACATCGTGAGTGCTTCTGTTTTACATTGTCATAGGGACAACCTTCCCTAAGATGCTCATTAGACCAGGAGCAGGGCTCACAACCAGCTCCTTCATTTCATGAACTGACAACAGCAACACAAAGCGCCGCCCGCCCCTGGCCAGGCGGGTGCCTCAAACACTCTGTGCAGTGCCCGGGGCTGCCCCTCGCCTCCTGCTGCAGGAGCCCGGGGCCAGGAGGCAGCGGCAGGGCACAGCCACGGGGAGGGAATCATCCGTCCGTGCCACTTGGGAAAGCCCCGCACGATGCAGCCCCGCGGCCGCGCCAGCTGCAGCTGCCCAGAGCCTTCCTTGCTCCCCACAGGCTTCCAGTCCCCTTCTGCAGCTTACAGAGGACACGGAGATGAGCTGTGTGGGGCGATGCTGGCAGAGCATCCTGCAGGACGCTGTGTCCTGCACCACCAGCAGAGCCCCGCGGGGGCAGCCCATCGGGGGGCTCCTTGCGGCTGGGTCGCTCTGGGGCCAGGCACCCGAGAGCATTTCCAGCCATCACAGCTCAGATGCTTAGAGAAACCGAGAGCAGAATGTCTCGCATGATAATTATTGTTATTTATAATGAGGCAGTGACAACAAGTGAGCAGAGTTCAGTTATTCCCCAGCCAGCTGGCACAGCATGCCCATGTTTCAAGAGCCATTTAGCAGCTACGAGTTCTCAGCTTTGAGCACTTTCCAAGGGACCTCATTTCAGAGAGCTCTCTGCAGAGAGGCAGAGCTTAGGAAGCCCGAGTGGAGCCCCGAGGAGGCCGGGGCAGGTGACACCGGACGGTCTGGGCGAGCAGTGTGGGACAGGACCGCACAGGTGGGGCTCCCCAGGGGCCTGAGGTGCTGGCAGAACAATATGGTTCTTTGCAAGGGCCCCGCAGCACCTGAGCGCTCTCTCTTGTGAATAAACCAGGATGGAAGTAGTGGGAACATCCCTGCTCTGCCACCTGCTGCTTAACGCCGCCCCAGCCCCGCCACCGTCTGCAACCACTCGGCACCGAGCCACAACGGGCGCCTCGCAGCCGCTCATTCAGCGGAGTTAGTCAAACCAGCAGTTAGAGCAACGTGAGCTGCACGCGGAGAAATAAGAGGGGACAGCTTGCCAATGCTCGCATCACGCTACTGAGCCTGTGATTAAGGCATCTCACAGCTCCGCACCACACGGGTGCGTGCACAGCGCCCTGCAGCTGGGGCACAGAAGCACTGCCAGTGCCGGTGCTGCTGCAGCTCTCGGTGCCAGCACACACCCAGCACACGCTGCAGGGCAGCCCCAGCCCGCCGGGGAGCAAGAGCTCCCCAGTGCACGGAAAACAGAGAGGGGAAGGCACCCTGCCTAGAGCCGTGCCCACCTCTGCCAGCACCTTGGTCGGGATTTCCCTTCTCCTGCACCTGGAGCCAGCCAGCGGCTGCCTCTGGGCAGGCTGGGGCTGATCCATACCCAGATGCCTGCTTGTGAGCACGGCATGGGAGACAGCCTCGGCAGCCTGATTCGAGCCAATATTGTCCCCTACCTGCACGGCCTCTTGCCCTGTCATAGGCAGAAATTAGATTGAAGTGATGCAGTTTGTTTCTGACAAATCCTTTTCTCATTTCTTTTTCTCCTTCAAGGTGCCCACGAGCAGCCGGTTGGTTTGCTAAGTTATTAACCATTCCTGGAAAGCCACTGCAGCCAGCAGCGGGCAGGTCTGTCAGGCTGCAGCTCCTGCTCTCGCCACTTGTTAGCAGGGAGGGCTGCCCCTGTCCCCCCCGCCGGGAAGCGAGGTCTCAGACACAGCCACTGACGAGCTCCAGGCGGCTCCAGCCGGGGCTCCCAGTAGTTTGTCCATGAAAACAGGCAGTTTGCAACACAGCCGGCTCTGGCTGCAGGAGACTGTGCTGGCAGGACAGGGGACACACGGGGATTTACACCTGGGTGAGCCGGGAGGAGCAGCACCCACACAGGATCGGGCAGAAGGAGAGGGAAGGGACCCGACGGCACCCGGCGCTGAGGGGCAGCGCGGGACACGTGGCCCAGTGCAGCAGGACCGGGGCTGCCGGGAGCAGACTTCAAAAGGGGGAGAAAACGCTGCTGCTCCGAGTTAATATTCCCTTGCGGATCTTCTGCTCCTCATTATTCTGGTCGTTACTTAAGCAACAGCCGCTCGTCACTTGTGGCTCAGCAGCTAAGGAAGGGCTGAGTGCAATAGGCTAATTTATTTTCTTTTAGTGCTGCTCAGACATGGCAGCCCCTGGCTGCTCCTCACCGCTGGTAACCAACTGGAGGCATTTCAGATATTTCTAATGTATGAAAGCAACTGGGAAACAGAAATTACCCTCTCTGAAATAATTCCTGAGACAGATTTCTTTTGGCACTTTGCAATAGATACGCAGAGGAGGTGCATGCTGCAAGTACTAGCTTGCTTTTCCTGAGCAATTTATTAGCCCTGCCATCTGGTTAAGACTTCATTTCATTCCCCCAGTTAAACGTACCTCATTGACAGAAACGGCATCTGCAGGAAATGTGAAAAAGTGGGAGAGACAGCCAGGGCCTGGCCCGGCCCCGCACGTGGCCTGGCCGATCCTCTGCAGGCGAAGCAGAGCTGCTGCACGGAGCCAGGGGAGATGTCTCGCTGCTGGGGGCTTTGTGGGGTGCCCCACCACGCTGCCCCGTGCCACGGACATCATCCCTGTGCCACAGACATCATCCCTGTGCCGGGCCTCCACCGAGAGCCAGGCGGGTGACAAACGATCTGCTTGGGATGTGCCGCCTCCGCCTCTGCCTGCACAGCCCAAATGAAATTAAAATATTGACAGAAGCAATTTCCAGGGGGAAATTGGAAGAGTTGGTGGCGGTGCCGGAGCCAGCAGGCTCCTGCCGGGCAGGCAGCCCCCGGCCCGATGCCCGCCACCTCCGAGGTCGGGCAGCCCCGGCCAGCACAGGCAGCGCAGGGCAGGAGGGCTCGCGGCTCCCTGAGCCCTGCCAAGCCGCTGGCAGCACGGGAGGTGCATTTCTGTGCGGCTGTGCCCACACGTGCTGATGGGCACACAGACGCCTTGTACACCCGGCCAGGCTGCCAGGAGGGGAGGGCAGGACCCCAGGGTCACGGGGAGACCCCAGGGTCACGAGGGGACTGCAGCCGTGGGACGCGGGCGGAGGGCGCAGAGCTGGACCCTGTGCAGCAGGCACTGCGCTGTGCCAGCAGCCCGCCCGTGTGCTGCGAGTGAATTCACTGCAAGCCTGATGCAGTGCTTCAGGAAAATAGCCTGTCCTTAGTGGAGGGCACAGAAACAACAGGAAGGGAGAAAGTGACCTCATTACCAGGCCAAGTGAAGACCAAGGGAAAAAACATCCCCTGTCCCTGCCGCCCCCAGCACCCAGCCCTGCCCAGCAGCAGCTCCCCAGCCCCGACGGATGGCGCTGGGTGCCCCAGGCAGCACCAGGCACTGTGGGGCCGGGGCAGCTCCTGCTTCAGTCAGGGCTGGGCCAGGAAGACTTCACGCCTCACTTAACCACCTCCTCTACATAGATAACGTTGGTACACTGCATTACATGTTCTTTATCTTCACATCTTAATACTGCCTGGATGGAGTTAGTAAAAGGCACACTCTGTGCTGCTTCATTGCACTTTATTTAAGCCATCCCAGGGAAAGAGCAATCGGGCCATTATTCACCGCATGCCTGAGCACCGCGCCAGGCTCCCTGCACCATCCTGTGCAGACACGGGAGGCCTGTGGGCACCGCTGCCCCAGGCCACTGCACAGGACCTGATCACAGCCCCATGGCATGCATCGCCCCCCTGCTATGCTACACCGTGTGGCCCCATGCCAGCAGAGAGCATCCTGCAGCAGCGTGCACACCGTCTGCTCTGCTCTGCTCAGCTGCAGCCTCCCAAAAGCACTGGGAGCTATCACCGGGGGATCCACTGTCTCCAGATGTAGGAGGCCAGGACAGTGCAAGGGAACTGAGTGTGCATCCGGCATCAAAAGACTGAAAAACAGAAAGAAATTGGGCTCAAACATCCCCACAAGTGAGCCAGAGAGCCTGTGCCCCACCACTCAGCAGCAGCTCAGTCTTGTGGCAGCTTGCGTGGGCTCCGGGTGGACTCCGACCTGCTCTGAAACAACAGGCTGGCAGGAGATCAAGTCAGCTGCAATAAAATTTTCATTACTTGTGTGTTTGAAAAGCTGTTGTACTATTTTAGAGAAGAAAGGTAATCTGTCATGGTTTATTAATGCGCTGTAATGGGGCTCTTTGCAGGCAAAGGACACGTGGGCTCTGTAACGTGTTCTGTGGGCAGAGCAGCACCCGGCAGTGGCACACGCAGGATGTGGCAGCAGCGAAGCAGCTCTGAGCTCCCCTCCCAGCCCGTGCCATAACACAGCAGCGCCAGGCACAGCACCACGGGACGGCGGCTGTGGGAGCCGCGTGCTGCCCCTGACCGCACACGAGCCCCCCGGGTACCAGCCCGCAGAGGAGCAGCAAAGCCTGGGGCAGGACCTTGTACCCGCTGGATTCTCAGAGTGAGCCCCCCCACGGGCAGTCCCCCCCATGGGCAGCCCCCACACTGTGCGCCCTGGTGAGCACATCCGTGCCGGGGGGCGCAGGGAGGGGGCTCCGAGCGCAGCACACGCAGGTATCCCCACTGCTTCCCCGGGCTTGGCTGCTCCGGCTCCCCTCGGGAGCTTTAGTGCAGGATGTAATTTGTACCTGTCTACAATTACGGCTACAATGGCTGTGCAATTGTTGTATTTTGAGAAAAAAATAGTATTTAAAAGGCAGCAATAAAAGCCTTTAGCAGGTAGTCTGTTCTCACAGGCAGAGAGCTGCCAGGGCCATAGTGCCCGTTCAGGGGCTGCAGGGCAGGGGAGCGCTG
The DNA here is from genome assembly GCF_009819795.1 of Aythya fuligula. Classification (NCBI taxonomy): domain Eukaryota; kingdom Metazoa; phylum Chordata; class Aves; order Anseriformes; family Anatidae; genus Aythya; species Aythya fuligula. The sequence continues at coordinate 599,320 of NC_045573.1, forward strand.
TGCTGTGGCCACGTGCACAAATCCCATTAATGCCTGAAAGCTGCTGGGTGAAGAGCTGAGTCTGGAGATCAGAAGCCGTGAGTGGGGCAGGAGGCAGCTGCCTTCGCACCGCTCTGAGTGCAGGAGAGCCCCGCAGTGCCCTCTCTTTGGCACCACCAGCGGCTCAGGGCTCTGCAGCTGGGTGGGTGAGCTGCCCGTGCCCTGTGCGGGAAGGGGCTGCGGGCACAGGGCCGTGTCCAGGGCTGAGGGGTCTCATCTGCCTCAGCCACCGTGCCCAGAGGGTGCCCTGAGGGGAGCAGCACCCTGCACGTACGCCTGAGACAACGGCAGTCGGGCAGGGCATGATTGGAGCTAGATGCTCAATTAACTGGGGACCTCTTCTTTCACCTTGAAATACGCACTGAAGTGTTGAGGAGGGATGAGACAAGAGCTGCATAAATCTGTCAATTGCTGGAACCCTGATAAAAGGGAATATCTTGGTTAATTAAATCCATTCATAATCAGATGGATTTTGGCCTTTCTTTGGGCACAGTTTCTGCTGCTTTAGTTACACTCAGAATCATCTTCACATAAAGGTTCAGGAAAATAAAGCAAACTTGACATTTTCAGAAAAACGCACGTTTTCCCCGGAGAGCCTGTGCGTAATTTCATGGCAGGCAGCACGCAGGCACCGGAGAGAAC